>NC_069382.1:89290035-89641285 GCF_027475565.1 Acinonyx jubatus | reverse complement strand
GATGAAAACACCATACGCTGAAAACAGCAGAAGAGTTTTTCCTCGAGATGAAATGCTTAGATTACCGAAGAATGTTGAGCCCGCCCTTACCCCTTACCTCCTCCTGTGCCATCTTCCTGAGTTTGCTGACGTATATGCATAGGCGGTCACATAGAGTCATGGTATATTTCCCATGATTTATTAACTTATTTTTCTGCTTTCGTTTCCACATACTATTTTTCACTACCCAACAATACGAGAGAACTACCCAGGTGGGGGCCACACCTGGCCCTTTCTTGCTTACAGGAGCTTTTCTTGGTGCAGTCACTCCGGGCCTCCTGATGTTCTAAACCACTTGGACCCAGAGTAATCTTTTCAGTCTTGCATCCCACCGAGCAGCATGGCGGAGTTTTGTTCAAAAAATGGAAACTGTCATTTTTAAAGAAAAAGTTGAAATTATTGGAATGTTAGGTCAAGATCAATGAGGTCTACAGAACTAGGCTCAGAAAATTGGCAGAAGCCTTGAAATCTCAGACAGTGAGAGTGCCATGAGGGGCCCGAGGCGAGAATGTACCACTGTGGGCATGCCTACTGGTAGCGTCTGGTACCATCACAGCCTCCTGCACCATTAACAATTTCCAATTTTTAACCTGAAAGTCCCTGATGTTCCCTACGGAGCGAAGTCTCAGATGAGAGGTAACTAACCAACAAACCTTATGTCACCTGTTGTAGTGTAGCAGGAATCTCACGCAAAGGGTCCTGACACCAAGGCTTTTCACTCCAGGAAGCAACTTTATTTGTGCCAGTGTGGCTCAGTTGGCACCCCAAGAACTGAGCCCCAAATGCCACATGGGGTAGTTTTTTATACATTTTCTACTTCTTTGTCTCCCATATATGGTAACACACATACAGTCTGATTAGGTGGTCTCATGTTACAAGGTCCTGAGAGATGTTACCTATGCCTATAGCCAGGGTGTCTTGAGGTTTGTTTTCTTTCTTTCTTTTTCTTTCTTTCTTTCTTTCTTTCTTTCTTTCTTTCTTTCTTTCTTTCTTTCTTTCTTTCTTTCTTTCTTTCTTTCTTTCTTTCTTCTTTCATTTCTTAGGGAGAGGACCCTACCACACTAGTTTAAGAGCAGTGAAGAGGTTTATGTTTTCCTTCCTAGACAACAAAATCCTGCCCTATCGCCTGCAAAAACATTTAGGATATTCTGCTTAAATAAAAAGTACTTTCAGATGTTAGCTGGCTGAAGATAAAATAATAAATAAAATGGCAAATGTCCTCAATGGAGAGTCAATGAGGTGAGAAACCTCTGAGGAAGATTCCACTTACAAAGTTGCTTATGTGATTTTGGAGCCTCAGATAGAGATTCAGGTTGTTTTTTTGTTTGTTTGTTTGGTTTGGTCTGGTTTGGTTTTTTGCTTTTTCTTTTCAGCATATGGTTAACTGTCAAAACTGTTGAAATAGTTGTGATCATTTAGGAAGTAAATCTAGAGTAGGAAGAGGAAAGCTTGCAGAATATTAAGGATGGGTGATATTTAAACATAAGAAAAGACACTGTAGCCGACAAAACAGAATGCAAATAGTCAACAAATAGTCAACAAAACAAGAAAGTAACTTAGGATGAGGAGCATTTACAACATTTTAAAAGAAATGAGTTTCAGAGGAGATATTACACAACCATGTTAAAAGCTACTGCAGTGGAGTAACATATCAACCAGTAATGGAAGTTAATATTAAGAGCTCCTTGATGGCTGTTAATTCCATGAAAGCTCAAAATAGAAGCCAATAATTTTGGATTAAAAGACTAAGAGAAAAGAATGAATTAAAGGCATTCAGTATGGAAAATATATTCAAAAATATTTTACTGTCAGAAAAAAGAGAGAAGAATGGTGGATGGGTTTTGCTATGTTCTTCTTTGAATGTTCAGTTAACATAATGAAGGGTTAATAGTAAAAAGGTTGAAGGTCTGGGGGTTGAAGCATTGGAAGAGAGGGAATTTTGGAAGAACTCCAGAACTGGCACTTAATAATGAAAAATTGTCATTACTTAAATCATTTGATCTCTTTTGGTTTCTCTCCTCAACTTGAAATATTCACACAAACACACGCAAAGAAGAACAAGAGGGGGAGGAGGAAAGAAAGACAAGTAGGAAAGGTACAATACAACAAAAATGAAAAATTAATGAGAAAAAAAAGAAGAAAAAGTCTTAAAAAGTAAATCACTGCAGGGAAGCACAGACAGAACGTATAAAGTATTCTGCACAGCTATCTACTTTTTTTTTTCTTTTCTGGAAAAGACAAGTCCTTTTTTTTAGACAGGCTAAATATTTTGTAATAATGCCTTTAGATAAGGAATCCACTGATGTCTTCTCAGGCAGAAATTTCTATATAAAGCATAGGTAATTAGGGCCTCGGGTTATGTATGAGCATCTAATGGCCCAATTAGTCCTTCAGGGAAGCCAGTTTTATTGTTCCATTGTTTCCTCTGTAGTGTTTCCAATTGTAATGTAGATTCCCTATTTAGAAAACTTGCTTTGTACTTTAACTCCACTTGAGAATTAAGGAACTTTTGGTCTAATATATATATATATATATATATATATATATATATATACACACACACATATATATATATATATGTATATATATATACACACACACAGGCACACACACACACACACATATATATATATATATATATATATATATATATATATATATATAATTTATATGTACATAAAAGAGTATCTTTCTCTCTCTTGCTTTCTCTGCTTCTCTCTCTCTCCTCATAAACTCAAACAAAGTCAGCATAGTTGACCTCTGACAAAGACTCTCTCTTTGTCTAAACAGTCAGACTCCTCTGAACCTCTTCTCAACTAGGCCCCTCCTTGCCAGGCTATGAAAATCAGGCACAGTTTAGCTTTAGTAAGAATCCTGCTAAGTCAGTTTAGAGCAAATCTCCTACCCTTGACATTTGGTTATTCTTGATATCTAATCAAATTCTGCCTCTTCCTCCATCCACCCAGGTGATGCTTCATCCCCTGACCCATCTTCAGCAAGAATTTTGTTTGGCCAATCTAGAAAGAATTCCTTCAACCTTTGGTGTGTCCTCTTAGTAATTTCCCATTCACCAACCCTCCAACCCTGTTCCTTGGTTGTAAATTCCCACTTTTCCTCATCACTCAGAATGACCCCAGTTCTATAACAAGGTCTCTTTCCCTATTGCAATAGTTCCTGAATAAAATCTGTTTTTGCTTCCTTAACTACTGTCCAGCTCTAGTTTTAACACTTCTTTAAGTTCTAACATAAAGTGAGGCTTATTCATACACTAAATAATGCTCATATAGGCCTATTGTTTTAGCAATAAAGTAATTTTGAATATAATTTAAATTTTCCCAACTTTCACTTAATAATAATTATGTTATTCAATAAATTTTATTCAGACATGTTATAAATTTCCAAAATATATATCCCTTTCTCTGATCTTTTTATTTGCAATGACCCTCTACCCCTTTAATGGATATTATATGATTGATTTGACCTTAGATATTTCCCACTTTGGTAAGATTTGAAAATTAAAACATTCTTGATTATATTTCATAAAAAATATAGTCATTTGGGGCCACTCCTTATCATCAGATTAAAAAATCTGTTTTATAATATGTGCATTTTCTATTGATAAAGGAGGTAATATAGAGTAGTTTTAGAATGCTTATTAAGTTGTCATGATAATTATAGGGGTGTTATTTTCTATATTATCTATATTATCTATATTTCTATTTTATATATTATCATCATTCTCCTTACATTCCATAGTTTGAAATGCCCTGAAATGCATTCATATTTATTTGAACTAAAATGCAAAGAAATGAATGAGCATTTTTACCATCTTGAGTGTGTTTTGTTACTAAGTGCTATCCAAACATCTAACATGATAACTAAAATTGTAAATGACCTACAACATGTATCCTCAATGTCAAATCTTCCCTTCTCCAATCTAATTCCCTACAAATTAGGTAAATTACAATGAATCTGTTATTTTTCTTGGTAAGTTACTTTATAACAAATATGTTGCTGTATGATATAAAGAACCCACATATCCTTTGGACTTCTCTACTTGTTTTGTATTCTAGAAATATATCCAGACTGATCTATCTTCTATTCTCGATCATTCTTTGCATGTTTCTTGTGGCAGTATCTTTCCATGAGTCAAAGGTGCTCTATTCTATTTCTGTTTAGACCAATACTGCTGCCCTCTTTTAGATCGGGTTCATTTCATTCAAATGATTACTAGAGTTAAAAGGGAATTGCCAATTCAGTAATCTCCTACTCTGCCCACTCCCTGCCAGTTTCCCCCAGGTCAGCCTTTGATTGGATGAGAAATTTATGCATTTTTGCACAAGTCTAATCAGAATGCATGCAGAAAAACTCCACCACACAATGGAGATGACTGCAAAAGCCCCGGAGTTTATGTAAATAAGGGGGTGTTTGAGGCAGCCAATCTAGGCCTCAAAAAGCTTGATTTGAGTGTGCCCAAGAATAGCTATAGCAAAGCGTTCCTAGTTTGCATTTTAGCAGATGAGTTCTCCTTGCCGAATTTTGCAGCAAAGTTAGTTCAGCTCTTTAAAGGAAAACAAAAGCATTACAGAACACACCTTTTTTTTTTTCTTTTTCAAAGCACAACCAAGGACTGCCAGCTAATTAAATTAATTAACATTTTTAAGCATTTTTTAAAAGCTTTATCATTACATATAGAAAATGAACGTAAGTTCATTCTTTATCAAGAGTCAGTTCAATAATCATTAAAGTCACTCAAAAGAGGGGCACCTGGACGGGTCAGTTGGTGAAGCATCGGACTCTTGGTTTCAGCTCAGGTTATGACCTCACCATTAGTGGGTTCAGGCACTACATCTGGCTCTGTGCTGACAGTACAGAGCCTTCTTGGGATTCTCTCTCTCTCTCTCTCTCTCTCTCTCTCTCTCTCTTTGCCCTTCCCCTGAGCATGCTCTCACTTTCTTTCTCTCTCTCACAATAAATAAATAAACTTAAAAAAAAAGTCATTCAAAATAATTCACTTCTTATCCACTCCTTCCTCTGATATACTTTAGTCAATTGTATTAGATGTTAATATATACAATCTCACTTCTGTTTATTTTGTAATATTTCTATATAAAAAATTAGGTGAAGTAAGAAAAGTGGTTTTCTCAGTTCTTATTTTGCCTCAACCAAAACCAACTAAAACTGCTTGCATTTCAAAGGGAACTTTCGAAAATTTTCTCAAAACCATCATATTATTCTAAATTATTTGGTACTTTGGATACACTCAATATTAATTTTGTTATAGCATAAAAACATTTGCTTGTCAAAGCTCTCCCAAACCTCTCCCCCCACCCCCAAGGAGTGGTCCTATTTGAGGACATATATGTCATCATAATTGCAGCTCTGTAAGAGGATCATCATTTAGAGCTGGCTCTCTCCATTTGCTTCCATATCAATAATGGTAAACAGCCTGTGGTAAGTTGAAAAATACCACACACACATATCCCAAAGATATGTCTGTGCCCTACTCCCCGAACCCGTCAATGTGACTTCATTTGAAAAAAAAAAAAGATCTTTCAGATATGTTTAAGTTAAGGATCTTGAGATGAGAAAATCATCCTAGATTATCAGGGTAATCCTTGGCTGCGATCACAAGTGTCCTTATTAAGAGAGAGACAGAGAGAAATCAGACACACACACAAAGGAGAAGGTGATGTGAAGACAAAGCCGTTACTGGAGTGATGAGGCCACCAGCTGAGGGATGCCAAGGGGAGGCTAGCAGCCATCGGAAGCTAGAAGAGGCAAGGAATGGATTCTCTCCCAGAGCCTCCAGAGATAGCACAGCCCTTCGACAACTTGATTTTGAAATCCCAGCTTCTGGCACCTTGAAGGAAAAAATTCTGTTGTTTTAAGCCACCAAAGTTTTGGTCATTTGTTACAGCAACACTAGGAAACTCAGCCTCATCCCTAGGCTGTTTTCCTTTGGCAAAGGCCTGGACATCTCTCTTCTTCTCTCACATGTTCTTTTGAGTGTCAGATGTCCGGAACCATGATGTTCAGGCTTGTTGACATGTTACAGCTCTTCCAACTGTTTCCTTATTTTCCCTACCTTGAAGAGCTCTGAGAGTAAACGTGAGACTTGAGTTGTCCTGAGTAGGAAATATGGAGCAAAGTGTCCAAAATAAAGCTTTTGGTTTGAGTTATTCAGAGCAATTTTAGGAAAACAGGATTCCACATATTACACTATTCAGTTACCATATTGATCTGAATTGGAGTCTGAGACAAACGCATCATCTAATAACATACGTATCATGGAATTACTACCTTTGTTCATCATGTATTTCCCATAGTATCTTATAAGTTGAGGTGATTAGTCCAACGCAATATTTAGAAATTGTTTTATTGTCTGGTCAATTATTAAATAAGAATATTGAATCATAAGTAAGTAAAATTTGTTATTATTTCATAATAAAATTTTGAAATTGGAATTTATAGTAAATTATTCATTTATAATAAATTATTATTATAATTTCTGTAGTATTATTATTCTAGACAGGGAAGATATGTTTTTTTTTGTTTCTGGTTTTGTTTTTCAAAATTCTACTAGTAATCTAGCTTGTCAGTTTAAACTAGGAAATAAAAAAAAAACGGACAAAAAGCCCATTTCAAAAGAAATGGTGTGTGATCTCAGGCATGTGATAAAGCATTATTTTATGTGCCACCAACATTGTATATTATAAAGGTAAAGCAAACTCTTAAAGAACCAATGCCAGAGCAAAAACATGAAAGAAAGAGAGACAGAGAGAGAGAGAAAGAGATCTTAGACGCATACCTAGCAAGTCAGCTTACTGACATATCTAAGGGCCCTGAAGTAGTTAGTACTTGATTCAAGGCAGAAGTAGAGTTTTCTGCTCTTCATCTTCAAGTAAAGATGAATGGGCTTTCATAATGGACCTTGCTCTGACAATGGGAATAAATGACTCTGATATCTGAGCACTCTCAAGGAGACCCAGAGATTCAATATGCAAAGTCTTTCAGTTTATCATTGAAAGTGCAGCCTTGGATTATTACTGACAGCCAAGATGCAGTTAAAGTAAAGGTCATGCAGACTATTGACAATAATAAATTTTAAGATTTGGTATCTTTTTTCTGAGACCTTCTTCAAGTCGTTTATCAAAAAAAAAAGAAAGATAAAGAAAAGGAATGAAAAAGAAATAAGTTCTTTGCCTCAGTGCAGTTTAAAACAACCTATGTATTTTCCAGAGTATTATGAATAAATACCAAAACTGTAGTTTCTAACATTGTGTCAATAAAAACTATTCTTTAAATTCCTAAGTAAGAATATCAAATCCTATAAAGATCGGTAGCATGATGTAACTGAGGTTATCGTAGCTCCATATTTTGATAAAGTTTCACAATAAAAAATAGAAAGTTTTTATATTATATCCACCTGAGATGAATAAACCCTCATTTAAAAAAAATAATTGCCTATTTTAATTATGTAAAATTTATCTTGACCTGCCTCAAAACAAAGACGAAAATATACCTTTAAACAAACTAATGGGATGCCTGGTGGGCTCAGTCCGTTAAGTGACCATCTCTTGATTTCAGCTCAGGTCATGTTCTCACCATTTATAGGTTTGTGCCCTGCACTTGCCTCTACACTGACAGCACAGTTTCCCTCGCTCCCTGCCCCTCCCCGACTCGTTCTTAGATGGGTGCCTGTGGTTGTTCTCTCTCTCTCTCTCAAAATAAATAAACTTCAGTAAACACATAAATAAACAAACACACTATTAAACTGTAGTTGAGGTATTCATACTTAAACTGTATGGAGAAGTAGAAAATTATTTCTTTTCTGTTTTATAAAAGTTTGTCTTCTTAGAGTAACATATTTCTATTAAAAATTATTTATATCTACAATTATAATTCAAGATAAGTTTCACTTTTGAACTTTATTTTTATGGATAAAAACTTTCTCCCTCATTTAGATTGCCCTTGACTTTTCCCTTTTAATTTACCGGTTCCCTATATTCTCCATTCTTACAATGTTTATATTTTCTGATTCGTTGCAATGTTGGACAAGTCCACTTGGTTTAAAGCTTAATCATTTATTTGAAAGCATATGTTGGAGAAACTAAAACTTTCTGATTATATATGCAATGAATATAACAAACGCCAACACTTTATTAAAACTTTCCAATTGCATAAACAGGGCCTAAAACATGTGGAGATACTTGATTCAAAATGTGTATAATCCCTCCTTTAAAATAGCTGACTATTTATTATCACATAATGGGATCAACATAAGGGATGACAGAGAAAATCATAGACATAACCAAAATCAGAGATAAAGTGCTCTTAACAACCGATATCTAAAAACATAATTGAAAATGGGTACCATCAACTCAGCCCAGGGTTCTTCTGATTGCACGAGTTCCTCTAATGCACAATTATTGGCACACACACAGGAAAAATTATCAGAATGGCTGTTTATTCGTGGGCTCTGAGTTGTGACCATGAGGATTGCATAGCAGGACCAGGAGCCAGAGAGCCTTACCCATCTCATTCATAGCTCTTCAGACCTCAGGCTTGAAGTGTGATATGCCACGGGAACCTGACATGTGCATTTTAGTAATCCATTGCCATTTAGATTTAGACAGTGACAGAAAAGAGTTTCAGATCTCACTGTAATTTAACAAACATATATTAATCCCCTACAGGGTAGCTTCACAGTGTGGTTTACTTGGATGGCATCAGATGTGGAAGGAATAGTCTTCAAAGCAATGATTGCAAAAAAGACATACACCTAGACCTCTTCAACTTTACAGTATGCTTATATTATGGATATATGCATTTTATATATTTCTTTATAAAAGTATATTACAGGAATGGAAATTTTAAAATCTTCTATATTAATAATTAGGGCTAATATTTTTCATTTTTTTAATGTTTGTTCATTTCTGAGAGAGAGGGAGGGAGGGGAGAAGGAGGGGCAGAGAGAGAGGGAGACCCAGAATCCAAAGCAGGCTCCAGGCTCGGAGCTTTCAGCACAGAGCCCAACACGGGGTTTAAACTCACAGACTGTGAGATCATGACCTGAGCCAAAGTCAGAGGCTTCACCGACTGAGCCACCTAGGCACCTCAATTATGGCTAAAGTTAAAAAGCAAAAGATTGCACTGATAAAAAATCTTCCTACTAAAAGCTGTATTATAGGGGCACCTGGGTGGCTCAGTCAGTTGTGTCTGATTTTGGCTCAGGTCTTGCTGTCACGGTAAATGAGTCTGAGCCCCACATCAGGCTCTGTGTCGTTAGCGCCCAGTCAGATCCTCTCTCTCTCCCCCCCTTCCTCTCTCTGTCTCTCTGTCCCTTTCCCACTGTGCACTCTCTCTCTCTCCCTCTCTCTCTCTTTCTCTCTCTCTCTCAAAATAAATAAGTAAACTTTTTTTAATAAAAAGCTATATAATAGATCCTGGTAGCTGGTGTAATTCCAAACTATTGATTGACTAGCTTAATTTAGTGACTTCATAAAAACAATTCCACAAATACAGAAAAATGTAATACAGACAATAAAAAGGTATTGTCTTAATAGTAATATTAATAATAAACCTGTTTTGAGCGCTTCTCATATACCAGTGTCTCAGCTCTTTACATGATGTAAATTATTTAACCATTTCAATAACCTAGGCACTAACTGACCATTAATTTCAACCTTAAATAAGAAAAATTAGAAGCACACGGGTAAAGCTGGTCAAATTTACAGAGATGTGAGGGGCAGAGCTAAGATTCGTAACATGGCAATTTGAATCCTGGGCTATGGCACTTAGATTTACCTGTAAATTTGTTGAAATGTCTTGGGAGTTTAGAAACTTAACTCTTGAGTACAATGTCACTTTATCAATTAAAGCATGGTATTTAAGTTGAAAAATTGACATTTCAAAATGACTGATGAGTAGAACATTGATGATGCTGTTGAATGCATGCAGAATCAAAGCTGAAACAGTGTTTGGAACCAAATTTTAAGGTGTCTTTGCCTTCCAACCTACTCTATAATTTTGGTGAAGTCAGCCCCTGTAAGGGTCCATTTCCTCAATACTGCAGTGACAAGGTAAATACCTCCTCATAGCCTTGTTATGAGGATTAAACTTCACGCCGTTCCTGGTAACTACCTTTTCTGTAAATATGATAGTTATTTTTATTAATGTAAAATTTGCAGATTAAAGTTGCAATAACTTATTATTTATGGACCATATGAACATCTTTTCTAAAATACAACTCATGGGGCTGCAAACCTCGACAACTTAGCATTATAACTCATATTTCATTCTACTATAAACTTCCTTGCATTGTTGCACTTTCCACTTAAAGGACTTTGTCCCTATTTAAGAGCTGAAGCTTTCTTTAGGTTATGTACATTACATAAGCCAGGCTCACACTCTTTGGTTATCAAATATAGATGTATCAAACTCTAGTGAATCAAGTGGATCCCCCTTTTCCCGATGACAATACTACTAGTACAATTAATTAGTTAGAATAATACACACACACACACACACACACACACACACACACACCTCTTTTGATTTATAATAGCCTGACACACCAGAATGCTCTACTTCCCAGATGTCCAATTTCAAAAATAAATGTTAATGCAGTTATTCATTTTGCATGCCCATGTCGAGTATTCAGAAAAATTCTATTTGATTTATTCAATAGTCATATATTGAATACTGAGAATATAACAGACTTTGGATCCTTTTTTTTTTTAATTTTTAATGTTTATTTTTGAGAGAGAGAGAGAGCAAGCAGGGGTGGGGGGGGCAGAGAGAGAGCGAGACACAGAATCCAAAGCAGGTTCCAGGCTCTGAGCTGTCAGCACAGAACCAGAGAGGGGATCAAACCCATGAGACGTGAGATCATGATCTGAGCTAAAGTCCGACGCCTAACTTGGTGAGCCACCCAGGTGCCCTTGGTTCTACTCCATAGAGTGTTCACCCTTTTCCACTGTTTGAGTAATGAGCAATTTTATTTGCTCTCTCTGTGCTGAGCCCTGATGAGGATAACTGTGGAGAATGATTGTATGTCCATAAGAACTGTTTTTTTGTTTGTTATAGTCTGTGGGTCTCCTGGACACCAGCCCTGATGATTTCCAAATGTAGGTGTTTTGGAAACCAGTGCCTCCACTGAGAATCTTAAAAGTTGGGATGCTACATGTGGGGTCCAAACTCTCTGCTCCTTCTGGAGAAGCTCAGAGTTAAGGGTTCCCTCTAAACTGTATGGCATTGTGTGGGGTGGAGTTAATCTTTCCCATCCATTTTGATGTGGATGTTTTCCATTTGTAGGAGTTCACTCAACAAGTTTCTGGATCTCTTGCAGAGGAAACTGACCCACATGTAGCTATCTAGCTGTGCGTTGGTGGGGGGAAGGGATTCAGGAATCTTCTATGTCACCATCTTCATCAAATCCCCCCTCCCAGGATCATACATTTGAATGATAACTGAAACAGAAATATTATCTTCCAATTACCACATATATTTATATTTTTATATAATGTTGGGAATTTGTGTATTTGATTATCTTTTTACAGTTACATTATTTTTGGGAAAGTGAAGTTGAAATTGAAGATTTAGGAACTCCTTCTAATGTTGTTTATTTACAAAATGACTACTATGATACATGTTTTTCCTTCAAAGTGGTAGAGAAGAAGTACTATAACAAAACAGCTGGCAGTGGATGATACCTGCCATTGGGTAGCTGTTGCTCCACATTTTTTAATCCAATAATTGCATACTCACTCAGAGTTTTAAATATGAGGAAATAATTTTCTAGTTCCTTGGAAACACAGAAGGCAATTATGTTATTCTATGCCCAGCTGGTGGAGACAAAAAAAAAAAAAGGAAGAAGAAGAAGAAAAAATGAAGAAAAAAAAAAATCATTTGTTCATTAATTCTCCAAACATCTGACTGTGTTGAATTTTGTTCAGTAAAATACCTCTAGCATTACTCTCCCCCAAAAGTCAGCAGTTTAATCACTTTTGCCAAGCTACAGAAAATTCATTATCATTTTCAAATGTTACTAAACGTGGAACAAATGCATCCTAAATTATTGACTGAAAGATGTGATGTGAGACATACCTTTCCTAATTATAAGGAAACTGAACAGACACAAAGTGCTTCTGGGAAGCAGGTCTAGAATCCGTCTCCTGCTTGACAATCCATATCGAGAATACATGATGCTTCAGAATTCCTAAATGTACAGTGTAACCAAAAAAGTAGGATCATATTGTTCCATGACTTGCCTGTTGTTGAGATGTTGATGCTTCATACCTCTGCCAACAGGAATAAATCTTGTTTATTGGCTCCCAGCTGTTGGTTGGTAGGTTGATCAGCTTGCTGTTATTTTGTTGTTTGTGTTGTTGTTGTTGTTGTAGGTATTTTCCATATTCATGACTGTCTTCATAGTTTTTAAATGTTTAATTAATTTTGAGAGGCAGAGAGAGACAGAGCGTGAGCGGCAGAGAGGCAGAGAGAGAGACACACACAAAGAGAACCCGAAGCAGGCTCCCGGCTCTGAGCTGTGAGCACCGAGCCCAATGCGGGGCTCAAACTCACGAGCCGTGAGATCATGACCTGAGCTGCAGTCGGACACATAACCAACCGAGCCACCCAGGTGCCCTGACTGTGTTCATATTTTGAATATTCTCTTTAATATTTAGAGGTATTCCTACACAGTGACATCTTACATGCTCTTTACACAGAAAAGTCAGAACCAAGTACCCATTCTTCTATATAATGAGATCATTTGTATGTGACTTCATTCCTGAGAGGACACACATGCAAGATTTTAATTCAGAAGTGAACACCATGGTAAAACAGACCTTTGCAGACATTCAGTTTTACTGGTATGGTGAAGAGCAAAATATCAGCCCTCAATGGTAGCAGACATCATTGTAGTGACCATAAGTTCTCCAAGTTCTCAGTGATAGCAAATCTGATTCCAGTAGAGGGACTCCGTTAATGCTACAGCATATAGCAGGTGTAGCAAAGCATTGATTTTTCCTAACTTCTGAGCAGTACTGAAACCTATCTAATACCATTTAATAAATCAATTTACTGCTTAAACTACCTAGATTCAATTTGTGGATTTTAACAGTTTTTTCTAAGAAGCCTGGTGACTTTTTCATATGTACGCTTGCTTTTAAAAATAAGAGAAATTGAGGAGAATATTTTCTGAGAGGTATGTATAGGACTGTCAATATACATGAAGATTAAATTTCTAGGATATAATGTATAGAGGACATGATTGTCTACTCTCAAAATTTTGCAAGCATTAATTCCTTTGCTTTCAGCATTTTTATTGTCCCTAGTTGATAAAGACATGCGCCAGCAAAAATGTAAGCAGGAGGTATATCTTATCATTTGCACTCTCATCAATTTTGCTGTTGAGTACAGTATAACTTTCAACTTAAATACTTGCACATGTTTTGTAAATGTGCAAAATTTTCAGATGTCTTTCACGAACATTTCTCATTTTTACATTGGATCTCTATTTTCTGTCCTCAGGTATATATTGTTCTTTCCATGTTTTTTTTTTTTCATCTCTTTGTATCTTTTCTCTTCATTCTAGTGAAGAATCCCAAATTGGTTACCAGCATTATGGATGTGTTTTTCCACATCATAACATCATACTGTAGCCATATCTAATATGAACGTTTTTCTGCTGATCGAAATAGGACATAAAATGCTTACGTTTTCATATTTCTTGATATACCTTACTACTAATATACATTCCATCTTCTACTGAAGTATTTATATTAATTGAAATAATAAGATCTCTCAGCTGCGAGCATAGGATGTTTCATACAATTAGAGCACACAGACGATACAGTATGTCTTGACTCAAAACAATTATGTCTCATTTAAGACAAACATACTGAAAATAAAATCATCCAGATCATGAGTCTTAACAGACAAAGGCACTAAACAGTTTTGTTAGAAGTTCTTTAATGATCTTGAGGACTTGCCTTCTCTGTACAAAAAGCCCATCAGGATCCAGCAAGAGGTCCTGAACTGTGTACATTCCGAAGATCCATCAGAAGCGTCGAAATCAGTGTCACTGATTCAGAGACACAGGACCAGTCACATACTTTCAGATGCGTCTGCGTGAAGTAACTCACATTAGGATCAAATTTTGAGGGAGGAGAATTATCTTATACTATTTCCCCCATACTCCAATGTCTTTATGAACGGCCTTCTATTTTAAAGCCTGCACGACATTAGCACCTAAATAAATCAATTGGTCGTAGTTAGAAAACACAGAAAGAAATCCCAGAAAATGCTGAAATGTGTAAGTTTACTTCATGATCCAAGGCTTTGCAGGAGATACTTACACATATCAATGCATCTGTCTTTCTGCCATTCTGTTCCCCTCATTCTCCTTTTAACTTATGATTTTGGCTTTTAACCTGGTTTTCTAGGCTTCTCATTCCCATTTCATAGATGTCAGTACTTTTGTATCTGACTATACATGGGTGCTAAACTGTCTAAAATACTGTCTTCTATTCTTAGAGTAGATCATATCATTGAGGCTCTTACTCTAAATTTTCAGACCTCATTCACTCTCTTTCACTATTTTATTTAGTAAATATTTGACAAACACTTATTATGTCTTAGGCACTCCAGTAATAGAAGAATATAGAACAGTGGACAAAACGTAGAAGAATCCTGCTCTCACTGACCATATAATCTAGTCAGCAAAGCCACCACTAGCAGAGAGATAAAGAAGTCATAGTTTAGAGGTAATAGGCACTATGAAGAAGATAATACAGGATAATAGGAACTGGAAGGATTCAGTGTGTGTGTGTGTGTGTGTGTGTGTGTGTGTGTGAGTGTGGAGGGGAAGGATGACTCACATTTCCATCAGCATTAATATTGTTGTTTATGTTTACCTATTATTGAAAGGAGGAGGGTATCCACATCCAGTTAGCTTTGTCAGATAATTGCATAAAGTTACAGATCATAGTATGCATATTTCCTAACCCAATTTCCAATGTTTATCTACGATTTATCTAAGGAGTGTTTTCACGCATTGACGTGGGGCCTCTTTTATCTACATTAAACTTGTAGAACACTCATAACAGATGGAGAATAAATATAGAGAAGAGCCTTATTAGAGCTTCCTCTTGTTTCCCCTCCTCAATTAGTGCTCTACTCATACGATTCATTCTCAGCTTTCAAGTCATTTCCAGTCATTCTTTTCCTTTCCTTATCCCAATTTTTTATTTGTGTGTATATCGGGTTTTTTTGAAATTATCATATTTTAAGTGACTAAAGAATAAGAGAGTATTAGGGGTCAGGGTGGGGGGCATGGGAAACTGTAACACAGCCTAAAATTTAGCATGCAGTGAGTAGAAGGATGGCTATTCAGTTTTCTGCTCGGTTGAGATTTTGTTTCTGATCCAGGGATTAGAGAGAGAGGGACGAAATAAAGGTCTTTCTATCTACTTTCTGGCAGGCAGACGCACTAGAAGCATCATACTGATTGTATATTTAATCCACTCTCCTTGGCCTTGTAGTTAATGGAAATTCCTCTCATATTCTGACAATAAGTTGACAGTGAATCCCCGTTCACAGTGTTGTGCAATTTCATCTTTTTTAAAGTCTCTTCCTAACAAGTTTAGAGAAAAGATGGAGGAGGCTATTTCAAGGACTGCTAGCCAGATGACATTTTCAACTGGAAATGAAAGTATAGGTTTGTGAGTCTCCAATAGGTCTGTGAATTCCTTATAAGAAATAATTTGTTCAACAACGAAACAGATGTGCTACGTACTGACCTCATAGACAAAGTAGGAGAGTTAAACCTAAATAAATAGGATATGTAGTTTACTAAATTTCCACTGTGATCTCCAATACTTTTTTTTTCTTTGCCATCTGTATCTTTTGTCAACTATTTTTCATTCACTCTTCAAATCAAGTACATGTAAAAAATATAGAAAAGTTATTGAATAAAAGAGCAGTTACTTGACATCTTCAATATGATTGTATTTTTCCAGAAAATGATAGACTGGAAGAATCAGATCTTTGTATGATATTAAAATGTGAAAATCAGACACAAATCATTTATTTTGTTTCCTATGTTCACAAAGACCTTTTCTTGAAATGTTTTTAATCCAGTTATGGATATGAATGGATATTAGTGGAGAGCCAACTGCTTCTCTGCAGAGGAATACAAAAAATGGATAAATACTCCCTATGTGGAACTTACCTTATTCCCTTTTGGATGCCTTTGCTAAATGTTCATGCATCCTTCAAGTTTTGTGTCCAATGCTAGTTTTCCTGAACTGTCTCCTAGTTCTTACTTATAAGCTCTTTGAAAATGGAAACCGTATTGATATCCCCTTAAAGTTCTCAATCTAGTTATTAAATATGTGCTTATTGAATAAAAATGCATTTAACTACATAGATATGACTTTCACAGAAAATGGCATTCTTGAATGTCCTTATATTTACCCCTCAGGAAAAGTTCCTCTTTCTATAACATTTGTTTAAAATAACTAATTATAATTAGTAGATAAGAAATATCTGTATCTCAAGCTATTTATTATTATTGGATATTAGATTTTCATAAATGCAGTTTAAAACATTGCAAAACTTTGTCAAGTGATATTATGAATGAATTTATGAATTCTAATGAATCTGAGAACTAGATGAATCATTCATGAGTACACTCAAAATACACATACACTCATACACACCCACACACACACACCCCTCATCTTCAAATTAGCTGATGATAATAACAGTGTCCAAAACGAATGGTTAAGTCTGTGGAACTTATAAACTTATGGAACTCAGTACCATGTTAATATAAAAAGGGAGAAAGATGCTAAAAGAAAGAATCAACAACATTAAATGAGTCTTGGAACTTTATTTCACATTTTTTAAATTAAATTACAGAGGAAGCCGTTATGAATAATTGGGTATATATTTCCATAATGCCTCAATTTCAATGTGTGAGGATTAGCCTTTTCTTTTTAGCAACTTTTTCTTGCTTTCTTTGTTTCTTTCTTTCCTTTTTTTTTTTTTTTTTTGTTAAATGAAGAAGTTTGTTTTTATTTTTGTTCTGAGGCACAGATGTATGGTCAAACTCTGAGAAACTTGGGCTCAATTACTAAACCAGGTTTGCTTTATTTTATTTTATTATTTCTTTTCCTTTTGTCTTGACTAGGTGTCTTCATTGTTCTATTTTATGCATTTTATTTATTTATTTTTATTTTTTTTAATGTTTATTTATTTTTGAGAGAGAGAGACAGACTGCAAGCAGAGGGAGGGGCAGAGAGAGAGGGAGACACAGAATCAGAAGTAGGCTCCAGGCTCTGAGTTGTCGGCACAGAACCCGACACGGGACTCGAACCCACAAACCGTGAGATCATGGCCTGAGGCAAAGTCAGTCGCTTAACTGACTGAGCCACCCAGGCATCCCATATCCATTTCTTTTAAGTTTATTAATTTATTTTGAAAGAGAGGGAAAAGGAGAGGGGCAAAGACAGAATCCCAAGCAGGCTGTGTGCTGACAGCAGACATGGGGCTTGAAGCCATGAATCGTGAGACCATGAACTGAGCCAAAATCAAGAGTCCGATGCTTAACAGACTGAGCCACCCAGTCACCCCTGTATTTTATGCATTTTTAAAGCTGTCTTCTATCCACTTAGGAAGAAGGCAAGATTTCAGTCATTAAATAAATAGGAAAAATATAAAATATGAAATTCAGATAATCATTTTCAAATGAACTGATACTTTGCAAAAATGCATTACTTGACAAGGGTAGAATTAATAAGTATAAGAATTATATTCCCCAAAAGTGTTCAGAGATAAATACAGAAACAATTATATCACTAACTCATACCTGTCCATATAACTAAAAAGATCAAAATAATTAATTAGTTTTAGGTTTTTATTAAAAAGAAACATTGAAGTAATACTCTTAATTGTAAATCTCAAATTTAATGAATTTCCAAAGTAAAAATTAATACCTATCCCTGTGTACATTTAACTGAATTTGCTAGAGTAATATCTGATATGACAGTAATATCATAGTGAATAAAAGTTTCTTCTGGTAGCAGAATTTGCTTGGCTATAAATACTATAATTTAAGGATTATATTATTATAATTAAATTTAAAAAGAAAAGGATAAAAAGATGTCCCAAGGGGAGTCTTGAAAACAGCATTATCAGTTCTGTTAACTTAGGGAATAGTCCCAATGGAACACTATACTGACAGTATAAGTAAAAGTACTTACTATAATATGCATATGCATGAGAAGGTACTCAGGTAAAGGCAAGTAATAGAGCTTGGTAGCTGAAGGCCTCCTCACAATGCATTTGGGGTAAGCCATTGTTGATCTTCTAAGGGATAAATTAAAATTAATAAGGAGGCAAACAATAGGAAAATGATTTAATTGCACTATTGCTCTTCTCACAGGAGATAAAGGCAGGCGAATTAAATACCAGAATGGAAAATATTATTTCCAGTAGCACCCGTGAAAAAGTTGATAAGTAGGATAAAAAACAAAGTTCTCCTTCTCAGAACCAATAAGATGGAGAGAGAGATTACAAGGAATTGGATCATGTGATTATGGAAACTGGCAAGTCCAAAGCCCGCAGGGTGAACTGGTGAGAAACCCAAAGGAGTCAAGGTTGCAGTTCAAGGCTCAAACCTGTCTGCTGGCAAAATTCCTTCTTGCTTCAGAAACGTCAGTCCTTTGTTCTGTTCAAGCCTTGAGTTGATTGAAGGTGGCCTATCCACATTATGGAGGGCAATCTGCTTTACTCAAAGTCTACTGATGTAAACGCTAATCTCATCCAAAAACATTCTCACAGAAACATCCAGAAAAATGTTTGACCACATCTCTCGGCATTGTGGCCCAACCAAGTTGACACACAAAATTAACCATCACACTGGGCCACTCCTAGACAGAATGTACTATTTACTTCAAGAATCTTTAACTTATTTCTTATATTTTTCAGAAGGACAACAAGAAATAGTTTGAAGTGAGGGAATGAAAGTGGGTTCATAGTGCTCAAATTCTAGTGACGCAGCCAATGGCAGAAAAATTTAAATTTAACTAATATGGCTGGTGAGTACATACATTTGTTGTTGTTGTTCCAATTACGCGTCTAACCTGATGCTATTCATCCATCACACAAGAGCAGTTATTGTATCAGCAAACATGTATTGTGAATAAAATCATTCAAATTATTTACTTGAATGTGTATCATGGCTTTCCTGTGAAATTCAATTATGATCCAAACTCAAAACATGGCCTAAAATCCTTTTGGGATCTGGGCCCTGTCAACTTCTCAAATTCCTGTCTTGTCACTTCTCCCTTTTCTCTCTGTTTCAGCTAATTTCTAATTTCTAGAAGCAAACAATTATTTTCTGACTCAGCATTTTTGAACAAATTTTTTTGTGTGTGTGCCTAGAACACATTCAGCATTCATTACTAGCAAGGGTCTCCTTATTTGTTCATTCCAGATTCAGGTGAAATATGTCTTGAAAAGACTATCACAATTCCTAGCCTTGTTTAGTCCTCCTGTCTCTCCTAGTTCCCTTTTAAATCCATAGCTTTTATTACAATTTTTAACCTATATTTATCTGTTTATTTCTGTAATATTCTTTTGCCAGGATGTTTTACTCACTACTGTATTTTCAGAACCTGGTACAAATTCTGGTAAATTACAGGAATTCAGCAATCACATTTAACTAATGTATATTGCATTTTTAAACAACTAATACACCAAGATTGGTTGCCAAGATTTTAGCTATATTAACAACATCAGATACTACAGTTACTGCTGCTAAACATTTTCAGTACAATAATCACACATGTGAATAATTTTTAAATTTAAATTCTATCTTCCATGTATCTAAAATATGTTATAAATTTCTGCCAATTTCAAACTTAATAAGCAAGTTTTTTATGGAATTTATCCACCTCCACTTGCATATCAGGGGACTTCAGTTAAAACAATTTGATAAATTAATTCATTGAACTCCTTGTCCCAAATAATTAGCAATAAAAAATAAAAAATAAAAAGACAGCAAATTGGGAAAACATTGGCAATCTAAAATGTGTGAAATAAACAACTTTTGAAATAAAATATTTAATAATGTAAGTGATCCAGAAAGTCCATCCCCATTGGGTCAGACCCTGATTCAGAGTAGGCAGATGGTTCAAAGGGAGGTAAGGAGAATAAATACATGTCATGCAGAACAAGAGACTAATACCAGCTCAGTGGTGAAATGAGACTTGCAACATACAAAGGCATAATGGCTAAAACTTTTAAAAATTAAGAAATAAATAAATCCTTAGGTTGAAAGTTTGAGTTCTGAAGAAAAATTTAAAATGTTCAGCCATAATTAGATGCCTGATAATGAAATTGTCAAACACCAACCAGAAAAAATTTAAAAGGTATCACAGGAGAGGAGGAAGGACCAAGATGGTGGAGCATCATGGAAGTTCTCTGCTTCTCTTGTTCCTGTAATGCAGCTAGATCAGCATCAAACCATTCTGCACACCTACGAAATTGATCTGAGGATTAACACAGTAATCTACATAACTTGAGCCACAGAACTTGGCAAGTACGTGGTGCAGAGAGGTAAACTGGGGGAAAGAGAAGCCATAGTTGGTATAGAGCAGTATTTGTGGAGAGAAGACAGAGAAAGAGGGGAGAGTAGAAGGGCACTCTCCCCAAAAGTAGCTGGTAAGTAAGAGTGGAAGTACCCACAATTGCTTAAACAAGAAAGGGAGAAAGGAGAAAGGAGAGGGTTTCAATATCATTAAGATTCTACAAACAGAGCAGAGTAACATCAGAAATTCTGCAGTCCAATCCTGGTGGTGCTCTGGTGGGAAGGGTGAATCCCCAGGAACTGGCTGTGAAGTCCGAAAGGTCTACAAGCCACACAGAGAGAAGCAGTCCACCTCCCTCCTAGGAGGGCATTTGGTAGAGACTGTAAAGCCTCCCCACAGGCAAAGGTCCCAGCAGACCCCAGAGAACTTAATTGTTGTATTGGAACAAAAACGCCAGGGTGCAATGAGATTTGACATGGGTTGTGTGTTGTATTGTGATTTATGATAATCCCTAAAACGCTACCCCTACAAGGTCACATGAACTAATTTGGGGCAAGCTGGCATCCAGTCACAGCCTCTGAGCCTTTACAGCAGCATAATCACAGGAATGTCCCAGGGACAAGCCAGCATCCGACCATCGCTCAGCGAGACCCTCCCCCATAAAGTCAGAGTGGGTCTAAGCCTCAAGGCTCTCAGAAATGGGGGGTTTGGAAACAGCCCCATCTGAGATAAAATTCTGGAGGGAGGTGCTGTCTGGCAGGCTGACAGCTTGGATGCAGAGAGGATAGAAGAGGGTTGTGGAAGGAAGCTGAAGACAAAGGAAGGGTGCTTGATTGTTGGCCAGGAGAGAAAATTCTGATGCCAGAGACTGGGAAGTTTGGTGACACCATTTTCACCTCTCATGTGCATGTGTACACACTTGCATGTGTGCCACACCAATCCAACCCAATAAGCTAAGCAGTGCGACCTAGTGGAGAACAAAGCTATTACACCAAGCTGGGTCCAACAGCACCAACCAAGACCTAGAGGACCATCAAAAGTCTCTCCACCATGTCCAGACTATAAAGTGACTCATAGTTGACTGCTAGGGGAAACTGGATGTAATTTCATTCAGGTTTCATTCTGTTCTCTGGTCCATCTATTTGGTCTTTTTTGTTGGTTTGTTTTATGTTTTCTTTTTCTTTTTCTTTTGATATCTTTTCCTATCTTATCTTATTCTTGGATAAAGAAAGAGACAAATTTTATTTTCTGCTTTTATAAAAATCTTTAAAAAATATTTTTACTATATATGTTTTTTGAAATGTATTTTTTCATTCTATTTTAGCTCTCTAATACATTTTATTGTATACATTTTCTTGATTTTTATTTTTTTTACTTTTTTTTTCTTTTTCTTTTCTTTTCTTTCCCTTGTATTCTCTATTCAATCAACCTTTTTTCAATAACCAGACCAAAATATATCTAGGATCTAGCTTCCTTTATTTGATTTTTTGTGTTGTTTTTCATCTTTTTACTTTTCATTTTTTATTTTATTAATTCTTTTTCTTCCTCCAAAATGACAAAATGAAGGATTTCACCCCAAAAGAAAGAACAAGAAGAAATGACAGCAAGGGACTTAATCAACACAGACATAAGCAAGATGTCTGAACTATTATTTAGAATCATGATAGTAAGAATACTAGCTGGGGTTGAAAAAAGCATGGAATCCCTTTCTGCAGAGATAAAGAAGTAAAATCTAGTCAGGACAAAATTGAAAACACTATACCTAAGATGCAATCTCAAATCATTCCCACGGTGGCAAGGATGGATGAAGCAGTGAATCAGTGATATAGAGGACAAAATTGTGGAGAATAATGAGGCAGAAAAAAGGGGGGAACTAAGTCAGAAGAGCATGATATAAGAATTAGAGAACTCAGTGACTCAATAAAAAGGAATAACATCTGAGTCATAGGAATCCCAGAAAACGAAGAGAGAGAAAAGGGGTAGAAGGGTTAAGTGAGCAAATCATAGTGGAAAATTTCCTAACCTGGGGAAAGACACAGACATCAAAGTGCAAGAAACACAGAGAACGCCCATTAAATTCAGCAAAAACCAGCCATCACCAAGGCATATTCATAGTCAAATTCACAAAATATACAGATAAGGAAAGAATTATGAAAGCAGCAAGGGGAAAATAAGTTCTTAACCTATAAAGGGAGACTATTCAGGTTCGCAGCAGACCAATCCACAGAAATTTGTCAGGCTAGAAAGGAGTGGCAGGATTTAGTCAACACGCTGAATCGGAAAAATACGCAGCCAAGAACACTTTATCCAGCAAGGCTGTTGTTCAAAAGAGAAGGAGAGATAAAGAGTTTCCCAGACAAACAAAAAACTAAAGGAGTTTGTGACCACTTAACCACCCCTGCAAGAAATTCTAAAAGGGACTCTCTGATAGGAGAAAAGATGAAACAAAGCAAAAAGACCAAAAGTGACAAAGACTAGGAGGGAACAGAGGACACCACCAGAAACTCCAACTCTACAGGCAAAACAATGGCAACAAATTCCTATCTTTCAGGATTCTCTCCAAATGTCAATGGTTAAATTCCCCAATAAAATGACATAGGGCAACAGAATGGATAAGAAAACAAGATATGTATATATACTTTATAAGAGGTCTATTTTATACCTAAAGACACATTCAGATTGAAAGTCAGGGGATGGAGAACCATCTATCATGCTAATGGTCACCAAAAGAAAGCCAGAGTAGCCATACTTATATCAGACAATGTAGATTTTAAAATAAAGCCTATAACAACAGATGAAAAGGGGCATTATATCATAATTAAGGGGTCTATCCACCAAGATCCAACAATTGTAAACATTTATGCTCCAAATGTGAAGTAACCCAAATATATAAATCAATTGATCACAAACATAAAGTTCACTGATAATAATACCATAATAGTAGGGAACTTCAACACCCCACTTATAACAATGGACAGATCATCTAAACAGAAAATCAACAAGGAAATAATGGCTTTGAAAGACACACTGGACCGGATGGACTTAACAGATATATTCAGAACATTTCATCCTAAAGCAGCAGAATACACCTTCTTCTCGAGTGCACATGGAACATTCTCCAGAATAGATCACATACTGTGTTACAAATCAGCCTTCAACAAGTCCAAAAAATCGAGATCATACTGTGCATATTTTCAGACCACAATGTTATGAAACATGAAATCATAGGAAATTATTTGGAAAAAAATTTGGAAAGACAACGAATAGTGGATATTAAAGAACATCCTACTAAAGAATTAATAGGTTAATGAGGAAATTAAAAAGTACATGGAGAGATGCCTGGATGGCTCAGTCAGTTAAGCATCCAACTTCGGCCCAGGTCATGATCTCATGATTTGTGGGTTCGAGCCCCTTGTCGGGCTCTGTGTTTACAGTTCAGAGCCTGGAGCCTGCTTTGGATTATGTGTCTCCCTCTCTCTCTGCCTCTCCCCCACTCATGATCTGCCTCTCTCTGTCTCTCAAAAATAAATAAATGATAAATGTCATGATAACATGACAGCCCCAAACCTGTGGGATGCAGCAAAGGCAGACATAAGAGGGAAGTATATAGCAAGACAGGCCTTCCTTAAGAAGGAAGAATGGTCTAAGATATGCAACTTAACCATACACCTTAAAGACTGGAAAAAGAACAGCCAATAAAACCCAAAAACAGCAGAAGACGGTAGTAATAAAGAATACAGGGAAAATCAACGCTATCAAAAAAAAAAAAAAAAGTAGAACTGGGGCACCTGGATGGCTAAATTGGTTGAGCATCCAACTTTGGCTCAGGTCATGATCTCACAGTTTATTAGTTTGAGCCCCACATCAGGCTCTGTGCTGACAGCTCAGAGCCTGGAACCTTCTTGAGATTCTGTGTCTCCCTCTCCCTCTGCCCCTCCCGTGCTCTCACTCTGTCTGTCTTAAAAATAAATAAACATTACAAAAATTTAAAGCAATAATTGAACAGATCAATGAAATCAGGAGCTGGCTTTTTGAAATAATTAACTAAATTGATAACCCGTAGCCAGTTTGATGAAAAAGAAAAAGAAAAGGACCCAAATAAATCAAAAAAAAATGAAAGAGGAGAGATCACAACCAACACAGCAGAAATACAAACAATAACAAGAGACTATTATGAGCAATTATATGCCAATAAGTTGGGCAATCTGGAAGAAATGGATAAATTCCTAGAAACATATAAACTACCAAAAATGAAACAGGAAGAAATAGAGAATTTGAACAGACCCATAACGAGTAAATAAATTGAATTAGTAATAAAATCTCACCAAAAACAAGAATCCAGAGACAGATGGTTTTCCAGGGGAATTCTACGAAACAATTTTTGTAAATAACTAAAAAAATTTTTTCAATGTCTATTTATTTTTGAGAGAGAGAGACAGAGCATGGGTGGGGGAGGGGCAGAGAGAGAGTCAGACACAGAATCTGAAGCAGGCTCCAAACTCTGAGCTGTCAGCCCAGAGCCTGATACTGGTCTCAAACTCACAAACCATGATATCATGACCTGAGCCAAAGTCGGACGCTCAAACGACTGAGCCAAGCAGGCGCCTCAAATTCTACCAAACATTTAAGAAAGAGTTAACACCTATTATCTTGAAGCTGTTCCAAAAAAAAAGAAATGAAAAGAAACCTTCCAAACTCATTCTATGATGCCAGCATTACCTTGATCCCAAAACCAGACAAGGACCCTGCTAAAAAGGAGACCTATAGACAAATTTCCCAGATGAACATGGATGCAAAAATTCTCAACAAGATACTAGCCAACAGAATCCAACAATGCATTAAAAGAATTATTCACCATGATCAAGTAGGATTTATACCTAGGATGCAAGACTGATTCATAATCTGCAAATCAATTAATGTGATATATCACGTTAATAAAAGAAAGAAAAAGAACCACGTGATCCTCCCAATGGATGCAGAGAAAGCATTTGATCAAATACAACATTTTATCTTGATAAAAAACCCTAAAGAAATCAGGAATAGAAGGATCATACCTCAAGATCATTAAAGCTGTATACAAAAGACCCACTACTAATATCATCCTCAATGGGGAAAAACAAAACTTTCCCCCTAAGGTCAGGAACATGACAGGAATGTCTGATCTTACCACTGTTATCCAACATAATATTGGAAGTCCTAGCCTCAGCAATCAGACAACACAAAAAATAAAATGCATACAAATCTGCAAGGAGGAAGTTAATCTTCCACTCTTTTCAGATGACATGATACTCTGTATGGAAAACCCAAAAGATACCACCAAAAAAACTGCTAGAACTGATTTGTTAATTCAGCAAAGTCGCAGGATATGAAATCAATGCACAGAATTCAGTTGCATTTCTATACACCAATAATGAAGCAGGAGAAAGGCAAATCAAGGAATCTATCCCATTTACAATTCCACCAAAACCCATAAAATACCTAGGAATAAACCTAACGGAAGAGTTAAAAAACCTATACACTGAAAACTATAGAAAGCTTATGAAAGAAATTGAAGACACACCCTTGCACACCCACACACACACACACACAGGAAAAATGTTCCATGGATTGGAAGAACAAATATTGTTAAAATGTTGCTATTACCCAAAGCAATCTACATATTCAATGCAATCCCTATCAAAATAACACCAGCATTCTTTACAGAGCTGGAATGAGCAATCCTAAAATTTATCTGGAACCAGAAAAGACCCTGAATAGCCAAAGCAATCCTGAAAAAGAAAAACAAAGCTGAAGACATCACAATTCCAGACTTCAAGATCTACTACAAAGCTGTAATCATCAAGACAGCATGGTACAGGCACAAAAACAAACACTTGGAGTGATGGAACAGAATAGAGAGCCCAACAATGGACCCACAAATGTATGCCCAACTAATCTTTGACAAAACAGAAAATAATGGAAAAAAAAAAAAAAAACAGTCTCTTCACCAAACGGTGTTGGGAAAACAGGACAGCAACGTGCAGAAAAATAAACCTGGACCACTTTTTTACACCATACACAAAAATAAACTCAAAATGGATTAAAGACTTAAATATAAGACAGAAAGCAATCAAAATCCTCAAGGAGAAAGCAGGCAGAAATTCTTTGACCTCGGGCAGAGAAACTTCTTACTCAACATGTCTCCAGTGGCAAGGAAAATAAAAGCAAAAATTAACTAGTGGGACTTCATCAAAATAAAAAGTTTCTGTACAGTGAAGAAAACAGTGAAGGCAACCGACAGAATGGGAGAAGATATTTGCAAATGACATATCAGGTAAAGGGCTAATATCCAAAATCCATAAAGAACTTATCAAACTCAACACCCATAAAACAAATAATCCACTGAAGAAATGGGCAAAAGACATGAATAGACACTTTTCTAAAGAAGGCATCCAGATGGCTAACAGACACATGAAAAAAAAAAATGCTTAACATCACTTATCATCAGAGAAATAGAAATTAAATCCACAATGAGATACCACCTCACACCTGTCAGAATGGCTAACATTAACAACTCAGCCACAACAGATGTTGGCAAGGATGTGGAGAAAGAGGAATTCTCTTGCACTCTTGGTGGGAATGCAAGTTGGGGCAGCCACTCTGAAAACAGTATGGAGGTTCCTCATATAATTAAAAATAGAACTACCCCTATGACCCAGCAATTGCACTACTAGGAATTTATCCAAGGGATACAGGTATGCTGTTTAGAAAGAGCACATGCACCCCCATGTTTATAGCAGCACTATCAACAATAGCCAAAGTATGGAAAGAGCCCAAATGTCCATCGTTGGATGAATGGATAAAGAAGTGGTATATACATACAATGGAGTATTACTTGGCAGTGAAAACGAATGAAATCTTGCCACTTGCAACATGGATGGAACTAAAGGGAATAATGCTAAGTGAGATTAGTCAGTCAGAGGAAGAAAAATATCATATGACTTCACTCATATGTGGAATATAAGATATACAACAGATGATCATAAAGGAAAAGAAGTAAAAATAATATAAAACCAAAAAGGAGAATAAAACATAAGATACTCTTAAATATAGAGAACAAAATGAGGATTGCTGGAGGGTTTGTGGGTTGGGCAATGTGCTAAATGGGCAAGAGGCATTAAGGAGGACACTTGTTGGGATGAGCACTGGGCGTTATATGTAGAGGATGAATTACTAGATCTACTCCTGAAGTCATTATTGCACTATATATGCTAACTAACTTGGATGCAAATTAAAAATAAATAAATAAATAAAGTGCAGCGTCAAAAGGATTGATTTTATGTGTTGTACATTTTACCACAATTTTAAAAATCTGCTGCAATTTTCTTTGAAAATGTATTAAGTCTACAGATTTTTAGGAAAAACTGACATATTTATAAAACTGATAAAAAGATAATGAAACTCATGAAACAGAAGATACACTAGTAGTTGCCATAGGCTGAGGCAAGGGACATAGAGAAGGTGTTCCATGGTTACAAAGTTTCATTTACACTAGATGAATAAGTTCTAGAGATCTGCTATAAAACACAGTCCCTATAGCTAACAACATAGTATTATGAGCTACAAAAACCTGTCGAAAGGCTAGATATTATGTTAAATGTTTTTACCACAAATCAAAAGAAAGGATACAGGCCACTTTGGGAGGTGTTGGATATGTCTATCATTTTGATTGCGGTGATGGTATCATGAGTGTTGGCATATGTCCAGATTCATCAAATTGCAGGCATTAAATCTGTGCAATTCTTTTTATATAAGTTGTATCTCAATGAAGCTGTTAAAAATAAAAATAAAGAAAATAAAGAAAAGGTACCAGACGAAAAAGACAAATATTCTAAAAATTCATGATGATTAGATGATAGTGGCCCTTTTTTTAAATAACAAGAAGAAAGCTGAATGGAATATTTTAATCCATATACTTAAGGAATACATGTAATAATTCAGAATTAACTTTTATACAAGAGTTTTGGATAAGTTTTGTTTGGTTTTTGTTTCCATAAAAATAGCCAGAATATCTTTCTTCTCAAAATTCATAGAAGTATCATATAAAAATTATTATCATATATGAGTCTTAAAAAATAGCTGAAACCCCATAAAATGAAAAATAAAAAGCAAAGCGTCCAAAATAAACAGAAAGTTCAAAAGAAACAGGAGCCAAAGTTATAAAGGGGACTATGTGCCAGCCTCACTTGGTCAAGAATAGGCTGGCCTTCCAACAGTGGCTTGGGAGGAGAGCAGGCTTTGAGGCCTCACAAATTGGGAAGTGGAACCGAGAGTCACCATATCCAGTGTGACTCTTGAAGACTGTAAAAAATAAAGAAAAATCTGGCCGCCCTCGGGAAGATACAAATATTCAAAGAACCCTTTAAAAACAGATTTAAAAATTCTAAGAAATTCATAGATTATGAGAAATTATTGTGTTGTTCAATAGTTTACAACTAAACAAAGTTGAAAAGATCAAATATCAAAACTTATAGAACAAA
Organism: Acinonyx jubatus; assembly: GCF_027475565.1. Taxonomy (NCBI): domain Eukaryota; kingdom Metazoa; phylum Chordata; class Mammalia; order Carnivora; family Felidae; genus Acinonyx; species Acinonyx jubatus. The sequence continues at coordinate 89,612,121 of NC_069382.1, read as the reverse complement.
GATTAGGCTGTATTTGAAATTATCCTTTACGTTGTAATGCTTTTTTTTAAAAAAAATTTTTGGGGGCGCCTGGGTGGCTCAGTCGGTTGAGCATCCGACTTCGGCTCAGGTCATGATCTCACAGTCTGTGGGTTCAAGCCCCGCGTCGGGCTCTGTGCTGACAGCTCAGAGCCTGGAGCCTGCTTCCGATCCTGTGTCTCCTTCCCTCTCTGCCCCTCTCCTATTCTCACTTTGTCTCACTCTGTCTCTCAAAAATAAATAAATGTAAAAACAAAAATTAAAAAAAAAATTTTTTTGAGACAGCATAAGTGGGGGAGGGGCAGAGAGAGGGGGACAGAGGATCCCAAGCAAGCGCTGCACTGACAAGCCCAACACGGGGCTTGAACCTATGAACTGTGAGATCATGACCTGAGCCAAAGGCAGATGTTCAACCAACTGAGCCACCCAGGTACCCCTATGTTATAATACTTTTAAGAGCATCAATGATATAAGTATGTCAAGCAAGAAACTAGGCTAAAATAAAACTGAGGAAAGTGGAAAGGATAAAATAATTAAGAGAAGAAAAATTTGCAAAACAAAACTTTAAAAATAATCTAACATAGGCGTCAAGGAAAGATAAAAAGTGTTGTAAAATTTTAAAGAGCAGTAGAAAAGAAAAGTGTATGTCAGTAAATTTTGTAACATTGATATCAATTTCAAATCAAATTATGTCCAATTTAGTCAAGAACAGATGAAAAACTTATCTGAACTGAAACCATGGAATTAATAGTAAAAAAAAAAAAAATCTCCATTGAAAGACACCAGAACAAGGTGGTTTAAGAAACATTTTTATCAAAACCTCATGGAACATAAAACTTCTACTTTATTTGAGTGTTTTAGAAGCGGGCGGGCAGGAGGGGGAAGAAGCATTTATCTACTTCATTTTCATGAGACATCAAAATTACTACCAAATTACCACCAAAAGTACGTACCTTGTACAGCTTAAATAAACACATACAATCTTATTTGCAAATGTATACATAAATATCCACTAAACAAACTATATAACACCAAATGTAGAATCTTATAATAAACATATCAATATAATATAATCTATCAGATTATTTTTAAGAAGCTATATAATCAGGTAAATGGAGTCAGAAAAATAATTTATACAGATTAACACTCATGCATGGTATAAACTCTTTGTAAACTGGGAAGAAAAAGCTTAGTAAACGGGAAGACCTGCTTTACCACCATGTAGTGCAGGGCATACATCTTTCCTAAAGGAAAACTTTAGAAACACCTTCATTGGATAAAGGAAAAGGTACTAAGTATCACTGCCATTATTTCATACATTACTGGCCCTAGATAATATAAGAAAGCAATAAAAGTAAATGAAATAGAACAGTTGTAATGTTAGTCATTTGAAGATGATATGATTGTGAACATATATAATCTAATGAAATCCAGAAGCAATAAGAATTGATCAGAAATTTCAGCAAGGTGCCAGATACAAGATCAGGATCCAGAAATCAATGCCATTTCTATACACTAGCAGCAACCAATTTTAAAATATAATAATGAAAATATCTTATTCTGCAATAACAGCAAAAAATTGTAAGTTACCTAGTAGTAAATTTAATAAAATATATTTAAGATATTTATAGAGTAAATTATGAAATGCTACTGGAGGATATGAAATAAGAGCTAAACAAACAGAAAAGTAACCCTTCCCTAGGTGGAAATAGTCTGTAGTTCATAGATGTTGTCCTCTGATAGCTTATTTATAAATTCAGAGAAATTTTGATAAAAACAAATTTTTAGGTGGAACTTACCAAGTTCATGTAAGATCAAATGGCTTAGAATTGTCAAAATTATGAGGAATAATGAAATGGGAAGTTAAAAAACAATACAAAGATTTATTATGAATTGAGTAATTTGGGTAGTGTGCAATTTTGTAGATAATATACCAAAGGGATGTAAAGAGAACCCAGAGTAGAGCATGTATGTATTGAAACTTAGTATTTAAGAGGATACATTAACAAATCATATAAAATTATGTAATTTCAAAAATCATTGTAGGACAACTATCACTGTAGAAAGTAAAATGTAATTCTACCTTATTTTAAAAAAAATACATAAATTTAGGTTTCACACATATCAAGGACCAGAACTGAAAGCAAATTCTTTACAGTTGCGTTAAAAATGTGGAGAAAACTGTATAATCTTAATTCTAAGAAGGATTTCTCAAGAAAAATACAAAAGTACAAACCACAAAATGAAAATTGTATAAATTGGACTACCATGCAATGAATATTTCTGTCCATCAAAAGATACTGTAAGAAAAATAATTAATACAAGCCACAGATTTAGAGATAATTATTGTAAGGCAGAGTCAAAAGATTTCTAATCAGATTACAAAAAGAATGATAAACTAATAGCACAGATAACCCCATTTTTTTAAAAAAAATGGGAAAAAGTCTTAAAAGGAACATTCACATAAGTGGAAATATGCATCTAACAAATGTGAATAGGTGCTTAAACTCAGGAATAATCGGGAAAAAATGTGAAACAATATTCCATTTTGTATCCATAAGATTCAAACTTGACATGTACCATAATTGGCAAGGATAATAAAGATGGGATCTCCATTTACTGCTGACGCGACTGTACATTATTATGTCCAATTTGGGGAGAAACTTGGCACCAACTAGTATAGTTGGAGATGATCAAACAAAAGTTGACATTTCTACTTGTAAGTATATATCTTTTAGTAAAACATTTGTACTTGTACACAAGGAGTTCTCTACAGAAATTTTCATTGCATCGTTATTTGTAATAAAAACTTATTGGAAATATGTTATCAACAAGAGAATGGATAGCTATGGACATTTTCATGAATAACACATTTGTATGTGTGTTTTCCTTTGTATTCAGGCAATAAAACCAAGCTAATTATATCACTTCATGCTGCTATCAGCAGTAAGCAGTATATGAGTACTTTTTGTTCAACTTGATTGTATATGATATTTCCCTTGTTTCTGATCTTCGTTTTTACTATCCGTGATCGTCAGCTTCAAAGATGGCACCTAATGATACCTGCCAATGTGTGTAGTCTCCTGTCACCTGTACCAGCATCGGTCTGTGTGATCTGTAGAATATTGGAGGAGTGATGTTATGCCACCTTCTGAGACTGATAAACCTTGCAGTTTATATCTTGCTCATTCTCTTTCTCTCTGATTACACTTGCACTGGGACAGCCAGATGCCATGTCTTAAGGACATTCAGGCCAGCCCAGTGAGGTGGCAAGGAATGGATGCCACCAGCCACCTGCCTTGTATTATCCAAGTCATTCTTGGAAGGTGGCCCTCCAATCCCCATTAAACCTTTAGACACTTTTGGGCTGACCCACATTTTGACCGTAATCTCAAGAGAAACCCACCCCACTGAGCCATTCCTAGATTCCTGACCCTTAGAAACTGATGTAAAACTGGTTATTGCTTTAAGCTGTTGAGTGTTAGAGTATTTTGGTATGCAGCAATGTATTACTAATACTTCCCTTTTCGCTTTAGACACCCATGCTAATGTGTTGGATATTGATCTTCTGTAGGAATGTATCCTTAAATGATACGTAATGCTGCTTTTTGTAAATGTATTTTCAATTTACCAAACTGCGGTTGTGCTAGAGATGCCATTCTGTTTTGTTTTCACACGTATTTTTTTAATGTTTATTTATTTTTGAGACAGAGAGAGACACAGCATGAATGGGGGAGGGTCAGAGAGAGAGGGAGAGACAGAATCTGAAACAGGCTCCGGGCTGAGCTGTCAGCACAGAGCCTGACACGGGGCTCGAACTCACAGACCGGGAGATCATGACTTGAGCCAAAACAGAAGCTCAACCGACTGAGCCACCCAGGTACCCCGGTTTTAACATGTTTTTAAGACCAATTTTTCTGAATGTTTAACTGGTAATGTTTTCTCTAAATGTAAAAGAGCATCCCATTATACTCATTCGTTTTAAATCATCAGCCTGTATATCCTCTTTGAGACCTGTGACTAGTTTTCTGTGAAATATATATCCTGAAAAGGATTGTTGGGCCACAGAATATACCTTTCATTTGCTTTTTGAAGACTGGCTTCATTGCCTTTTATCTCTTCCATATCCTTATAAAATATTTTATTTAATTTACTGCTTTATTGAGTAATATATTGATATAAGACAACATTTAAAATATTTTAAAAATTTAAGTCTCCACTGTGGCTATTTCCTTCAGTCTCCCATTTCTTCTTCTCAGAAGGAAGATAATTCAATTAGCTCCTTGAAAATCCTTAGAATCACTTATAGTATATACCAGCAAATTCAGATTCTTTACATTTTTACCCAAATAATAGCATATTAAACACATTGTTCTACACTGTACAATTTTTTTTACTATCTAACTTATCTTCAAGAAATTTATACTTTGGAACATAAATGACTTATTTTTCTATATAAATATATAGTATACCAACATTTGATTTTACAATAATTGTTTAATTATGTCTTTAGAGATAGTCAAATTAAGTAAATTCCCATCTTTTGAAACTTTCAAATAATCCTGCGAAGAATACCTTAAACAGATAAAAATCATGTGTACCGTTTATGAATAAAATATATGTTTAGAAATATATTTCTGAGTCAGAAAGTGAGAGTATTTATAATTAAAACAGATATAAATATTTAAGTAGATATTTCCCTATAGCAGATAAGGATAGTTATAAGAAGCTGCTCAATTAACAAATTTATATCAGATATTCAATATTTGAGATTGCAAATACCATATTATCTTCCCTTTCAGTTGTGCATTCAAACTTTTTAAGTGTGTTTTGTTTGTTTCGTGTGTTTATATAACGCAAATACTGAAACACACATGTTATTGAAAGGCTCATATGCACATATTCAAAATTTAGAAGGCACAAAAGGCAAATGAAAAAAGTAAGTTTAGCTCATGTAATTTTACCCTTTCACACAATAATTTTCTCCTGTGGCAGCCATACTTACAGCCACAACACATATACATTTGGGCATAGAGATGAATTCCTCTCATTTGGACATACTTGTACTTCCTTTTGCATTGCAAGGGCTGGAAAGAGAAAGTTCTTGCCAAGGACTGTTTAAAAAAGAGGCACCAAATTTTTGTGTAACCGTTTATATTAGGAATACATGCCTTTCCTGTCTCAACATTCGGCTTCCAGAATACACCATCATCTATGGATCTTAACAAAGTGACTTCTTTGTATTTTCTACCTACTCAGAAAAGCCGTGGATAAGGGGATCTACACTATTGCTGGCGATCATATTTGAGCCTGATCCAATCCAGGCAGCTGGGGTCTGCTACACAGAACTCAATCTGGAAATATCCCCTAGGGCCTTCCTATCATCTCTGTCCAGTCAAAGGAAGGGAAAATAAGAAATGCTCACAGTTTCTTAAATGCGTTGTCCCAGAGTTTGCAAACATAACCGTTGCTTGCTTTTTGCTGAAGAAAATTTAGTTGCACGGTGACACCTAATTTCAATGGTGCCTGAAACATACAATTTAGTTCTGAATATTTATTTATTTTATGTCCGTATTTGAGCCATAATTTTTGTCTTTTATTGCTTTATTGTTTTCAAGTTGTTTACTATGAAAAGGGAGAACAGATTGAGGAGCAGACATAATCTTTGTACGTTTTATAGTTTTAGCTTTCACATTTATATCTATAAGCCACACAGACTGCACATCTAAATATGGTGAGATGATATTTATCTTCATTTTCTTTTACCTATAGGAATGAGTTTCCTTAACTTAATACTACTCTTATTGACATACCCATTTCCATACATGTGTGGGAACATTTCTTCATATTTCTAATCTGTTCCTTTGGGTTTTTTAAAAAATCCCTGTGCTACTACTATACTATATCATTTTTTACATATTTCTTAGAGCAATTTTATCAATATGACTCTTCTTTAAATTTTATTTTACTCTTTCATAATAGCTTTAAAGTTAGATTTCCAAATTTCACAAACATAGACACTCACACCTCCCTATTAGAAATCCTTCAGGCAGTACTGATTATTAAATGTTGATCATCATGATATAGACACATCCCATTCATAAATATGACATGCCTAACCATTTACACATAATCTTCTTTAATTTATTTCAATAGAATTTTTAAAATTTTCCATGATTTTTATATGCTCTATTAACAGTTTGATACTTTATATCATTTTATGATATTATTAGCAGTGTCTGTTTCCAGAATGTATTCTAATAATAAACATTTGCTATTTAAAACACTGTTTTAAGTTTTATTTATTTATTTTCAGAGAGACATAGACAGTGTGAGCTGGGGAAAGGGAGAGACAGAGGGAGAGAGAGAATCCCAAGCAGGCTCTGCGCTGCCTGACGCGGGGCTTGAACTCACGAAACCATGAGATCTTGATTTGAGTTCAGACTGAGAGTCAGATGCTTAACCAGCTGAGCCACCCACACACCCCAAACATTTGCTATTTTAAAGGAAGGAAAATAATACAACGTATTATTAAATTATGTTATATTAAATAGTATGTTCAAGATATATAAATATCAATTTCAGAATAAAGTAATGTTATCTTTGGAAGAAAGGAAATTGGTGTTAGGAAAGTTTATGAAAGAATTTCCAACTATGGTTTGTCTTATGTCTTTATAAAATTAAACATTTTTACTGAAATACTATATTCATTAATCATCTATATGTTACTGTTTGTTTCATGTATGTTTTATAATTTTTTTTAAACTTGAGCAATAGTTTATTATAAGGATTTAAAAGTGTATAACATAATAATAATTTAGAATGAGATAAATTATTATGTCCTCTGAAATTTTATGTATGCTTTCTAGTAGGTTTTGAAGGGTATAAAGAAGATGACTTATGCTCTTGCAGTGTCATGCATGTGAGAGCTATTGTTGAATGCGATCTAACCTTAAAGATGACACTACCAGGTTCTAGATTTGATTTTATAGTTGTTCCATAAACTATGCTTAATTTCTTTAATTCTCCAAGGCTTGACTTAGCATATTAGAGATAATAGCATGTGTGCCCCATTTCAGTGGGTTTACCTAACAATGTTATGGTACAACATATACAATTTCTGTGTGTATTATAATATGTCGTACAAAGTAAAATTAATGTACTCTTCGTCGTTTACAGAGTTCAGTTCAGTGAACAGTTATTGAGTACATGCTATGTCCCAGGTACAGAATCTGGGATAACAAATAAAAACAAAACAAACAAAAACTATTCATAAAAGAGGTAAAAGACGTTTTGACGTTTTAAGAAGTTTACATTCTAATCCTCCTAAAGGATTTGGGTTGAGTGTTCCACTAAGTACTCTATTTGTGGTTTCTGGGGCTTTAATATTACATTCCTTCTCAATGGTGATAAATGATTGTGTGGGTCTATTAGCATGTGAAAGTCTTACTAATTTTTTTTTAAAGGCTTGGAGACCAATATTGTAGAAGATATTGTTATTTCTAAAAATAGATGTGAAGCACTTGGTTGATTAACTCATCAATTATGTAAAACAAATTTTATCAGATGGTGGGAAAAGTATAAAATACTAATCATTTAACTCATGTCTTATACCATTTTTCCCCTCCTTGGTTGAGTGCCCTTTTTCTACCCAGGATATTTATATAATAGTATTCAACTAGTGAATCGACTAAAGAATGAATGGGTCAACCAGGCAATTAGAGAAGAAATTTAAAAAATATATGGAGACAGATGAAAATGAAAATACAACAATCCAAACGCTTTGGGATGCAGCGAAGGCAGTCCTGAGAGGAAAATACGTTGCAATCCAGGCCTATCTCAAGAATCAACTAGCAGAATCCAATAGTAAAGATCTGACTATCTTTACATAGTCTCTAAATTATTTTCATAATCGTCATAATTTTTCATAAGTTATGATTCTAAATCTTTAATTTTAATTGACAAGATCATTTTTTATATATAACAACTTCCATATTGCTACATAATAGTGAAATCTGTGCTTCAAATTTCAGAAATGATTACTTAACTAAAAACCTGATATAACCTTATATGTCCCATTAACAACCCCAATATTTACATGTCCAAAGTCTAAACTCATTTTAATTCTTCTTGAAAAATATTTCATGTTCGGTGTTCCTAACCATCACCCTCGAGGCACTGAGTCAGAACCTTGATAGTCCTAAGACCACCTCTCTTTCCTTTGACTCCAAACAGTTTGATGCTCCATGGGTGCTCCATTCTAAATATTTTTCTTCAAGCATTTCTATTTATTTCATCACTACTACCACTGTCCTACTAATAACCCCCACTTGATTTCACGTATAACATTAATATCTTAATGGCTTCTCTGCTACTTTCCTACAACACTTCAGTTAACTTTTATCATTGCTGTTAAAATGAGGGTTCCTGTGTGCATTTGATCTTGTGTCAACCTGTTGTGATCTTTCAGGCATCCCATGAGATATAAAAACTTGGTGGGTGAGTCTGGCAAACTTATCCAGACTCATCTTACTGTCCTTACCTATACAAACTATATCAGGGCCAGAATAAAGTGCCTGCACATATGATGATCCAAATACTGTTTCCTTTACCTGGATCACCCCGGCCTTTTCTCTCTTAAAAAGTTCCACAAACCACTGGATCCTGAGAAACTTAACAGAAGTCCATGGGGGAGGGGAAAAAAAAAGAGATTAGAGAGGGAGAGAGCCAAAGCATAAGAGACGTAAAAAACGAGAACAAACTCAGGGTTGATGGGGGATGGGAGGGAGGGGAGGGTGGGTAATGGGTATTGAGGAGGGCACCTTTTGGGATGAGCACTGGGTGTTGTATGGAAACCAATTTGACAATAAATTTCATATTAAAAAAAAAAGTTCCACAAAGCCTTTTACCATTTCTTAAAGTAGATTCTCTGTACTCTACCTCAATAATACTTTGCTATCACCCTAAAAGAGCACCGACAGGATTCCATTTGACTCCTAGAGGATGAGTCTCTCTCCAAGGATTTATCTTCTTTAGTTCCTTGCACAATGCTTTGAGCATCTAGATGTTTGCTAATTGTATACATTATTGAATCTGTATTATTTTTTATTGAATCCTATGATTTTAATCGTATTAAAAATCTCTCTCTCTGTTTGTAGGTGTGAGTATGTGCTTACATAAGTAACCAGTAATTCATTAGGTATAGAAGTAAATGTGGTTACTATAATATAAATCTCATTTAGATCCCATTTTAGGATAAACTTTAGAAAGCAAGCAAACAAAAGATATAATACATAGACCCATGGGTTTCTAAGTTTCTTAAGATACATTGTGAGCTCTACATATATGGCAGGTAAACCAAGCATTCAGAACATCCAGCCTCACTCTCATATCATAGACAGTTGCTATAATACATGCAAACAAACAGCAACCTGGGGTGTAGCGCACTCATTTTCTGTGCATTCTTTCTGCACAAATGCAAGTCTGGCTCATGTTTATACTTCAGTGATTTTTGAAAGAAGATTAATGACATGAATATTTACAAAGAAAATGTCTATGTGACCAACATTTGTGCGCTCTTGAATATCAGTGTCACAGTGCTTTGCAACGGCTGCCTTTTTGCCACACAACCCTATTTTATGGAGGTGACAGGCTGTCACATGTAAGGTTTATTTCTATTACTTCTTTTGCTGCTTTAATTCACAGTCTATTTTCAGTGTCTTTTCCTTTCCTTTTCATATGTTAATTGTGAGTTGAACCAATTAACACATCTAACAAATCCTAGAATTAATTTTTCAGTTCAGATTGAAGCTTCTATTCTGCAGAAATATATTAGCCCTTGCTAATAGTTCAGCTTCCAGTGTGTATCTACATTTTGGAATGAGGTTATGCCTATAGTTACTTATTTTGCTGCTGATTCTCTGGTTTCATTCAATGTGCAAATTTAAGAACTGGGGGTTAATGATTATAATTGTAAAAATGTCTTGTTAAACTCTGTATGTGAAGGCAATATCTAATATTTCCTGAAGACTCAGATTTTTGTAGAAATGCTATTGTGAGCTCGGACGGGATAATCTTCTGTCAGGTCATGAAACTGGGAATGTGGGAAAGGAATTTAGGGCTAGAAAATATGGTGACATTTTTTAAATGATAGTATATGAGATGTCAGGGCTGGCAGGAATAAATAATTGCATTTATGCTTTACATAATATAAACATCACTTCATAACATTATGATAAACAACAGCACACATGCCAAAATCATTTAGTTTTGTAGAAAACATTTTATGTTCATTTGGAAATATCAAGGGATTTTCTATTTACCTTTCAGAGATATTTTCTTCTTTTTTTTAAACTTTATTTGTTTTGAGAGAGACAGAGAGAGAGAGCAAGGCAGGGGCAGAGAGAGAGAGGAAGAGAGAGAGAATCCCAAGCAGGCACCACATGGTCAGCATGGAGCCTGACGTGGGCCTTGAACTCACCAACCATGAGATCATGACCTGAGCCTAAATCAAGAGTCAGATGCTTAACCAACTGAGCCATGCAGGCACCTCGAGATATTTTCTTTTTTTCAAAATTGCAGTATAGCCTTAAGAGAAAATAAGTCAAAATCTGCAGGTTATGAATTTTCCTTGCAGCTGACAGTTTTTAGATCAGCATGCATTTACCCATTGTATATCTTACCCTGTTGTGATTTTATTCAGATGTGAATAAAAAAGAATGTTTGTAGACTGAAATTTTAATTATATCTCAAACAATTTAAAGATCCACAAATCTAAAAATTTCAGTAAATGAAAGCATACGAGACTGTTCACCACCCAGATTTTCATTTTATCAGGTAAAATGTAATTTCAGATAACAGAGACTCCAACTCACGCTGAGAAATGACAAAGGAGATTCAGGTACTTACCCCACATCCACACAAAGAATAGGGTACACAGAGATCTCTTTTCCATCTCACAACTAACTAAAAAGCCCAGGTTGATTTAGCTTCAGTGACTCTCAGTATCACTGAAAAGTTCTCAAGTCTATTATTCTCTTGTAGTCGTCACCTTCATCCACAGGCTTGGCTATCTTGACGTAGTAAAATTGATTCTGCATCTTGAGATCTATTTCTTTCCCACACTATCCCGAAGAGAACACTTCATTTCTTTCAACCACTACCTAACATTCTGGTCTTGATTCCATTTAGAACAATTTAAGTCCAGATTTTAAAGCAAAAACTTTGCAAGAAGGAATGCCAATCACGGGCCCTTCTTGGAGGTCAGAGATCAATTCAAACCACTCATGCTACAGACTGGAAAACGATGGTGTAGGAATGGATGAAAGAGACAGACAACAATGTCCATTGTGTTCCCATGATATAGAAACATTTTATTTAATGGTAAGTCATTGCAAAAGTCTGAAATCATGGCCAAATATTTTATTGTATATTATTCTCAAACTACAAAAACAATAAATGGCCATTGCCAAAAAAAAACCAAACAAACAAACAAAAACCACGTACATGCAGACAAGTAATCTGCTTATTTCCTTCAGTGCAAACTATCAAGTCAAACAATATTTCAAAACAACCTTCACACCAGAGACACAGGACTAAAAATTATATCCAGTTAAGTGTATAATATACACCCATTTTTGTGAAAATAAAGACAAGTACCCTCTCGTTTCTTTTTGTAAACATAGTCTATCATTTGCTGTGGATCTTCTAATGACAAGTAAAATCACATAGAGAAAATTGGATAAAATATAAGAGTCCTGTGTAACAAATTATTTAAAAACATATCCTCCGGGGCGCCTCGATGGCGCAGTCGGTTAAGCGTCCGACTTCAGCCAGGTCACGATCTCGCGGTCCGTGAGTTCGAGCCCCGCGTCGGGCTCTGGGCTGATGGCTCAGAGCCTGGAGCCTGTTTCCCATTCTGTGTCTCCCTCTCTCTCTGCCCCCCCCCCCCCCGTTCATGCCCTGTCTCTCTCTGTCCCAAAAATAAATAAACGTTGAAAAAAAAATTAAAAAAAAAAACATATCCTCCAAAGGAAAAACATCCTCCCAATACAGTATCACCTAAGATAAGAAATAGAGTATTTTGTTACCCCTGAAGCATTCTACTTTTTTCCACCAAACAATTCCGTTACTTTCCCTAAAGAAAACCACTAACTAGCCTTAAAGTAGTAATACCTTTGTCTATAAGAATTCCACCTGAATACGCATCTCTCTACATTTGTTTGCTCCTGCTTTCGGATTTTTGATAAATGAATTTTGCAGTAGGCATACTTTTGTATTTCCATTCTGTAACATGTATATTTATGAGATCCGTTGAAGACATATATTGCCGTAGTTCATTTGTTTTACATGCTGCATAGCATTCTATTGAAAGGCAGCTGTATCTCATTTATCCATTTAATTATTGGTAGACATTTGATCTATTGTCAGTTTTGGGTTATTAAGAATCATGCCGATTTTCATATAGTTGAATGTGTCAGTAAAGTCGTGTAAATATTTCTGTTAGATATATGTCTAGGAACAAAATGGGATGGACATCTTTCTAGTTTTGCTTTGAGCTAATTATGTATCTAAGCAATCTTTTTAGCGGGGCATATTTTTCTATCAGGAATTTTTACTGTACGGAAACCTGGTTATGAGCTGTAACTGTGCCGGAGAATAAAAGCATCATGTATCTTTAGTTATGTATCTTCTCTGCTTTGATTAGCAATACATGAAAAGTAGAAACTACAGGACGAACTCATTTCCCATGCTAACGTGTACCAGGAATAGTTGGTGCTTCCATCTGTGAACCCAAAAGATGTCTTGTGGACAAAGTGATTTTAGGAACCTACCTATGACAAATTTAGGGCCCCATGATTATTGATTGATGGTAACCACATGGTTGTAGTTCTCCTTTAGTGTACTTTGCTAATTATGAGTAAAGCTCAGAGCTGAATTAAGCTTGGGTACAGTATGAGTCTGCAAATGTAGCCCTCTGGGATGGGTCCAAAATAATAATATTGATAGTGGTTTTACGTGAGGTAAGTTTTCTAATAACTATAACCACACCAGCGTTTAGGGATACTATCATCTCTGTTTTTTGAATAACTTAACCAATGCCACATCGCAATTATGGACTTAGCTCCCAAGTCTGTGTTTTTAGCATTATATTACCGTTAGAATGCCTTGCATTTTGTGGCTATCTTGTGTAAGAGATAATAACCTCTGGAAATATAATTGGTGGAAGGAGTCACAACACTGACCCTCTACCAGATTTCTTTTTCCAGTTGGCAGGGGCTCTTCAGATGGGGTGGGTTGGGTGGGAAAAGCTGTGGTAATTGGAATCATGATATACATTGATATTATTTTAGTTCATTGAGGAAACTGAATATATAAATACATCATCACAAAATTTCTATTTATACTGTGCCTGGAATTAAAATTAATTTGTACAGACTCTAGTGGTTCATAAAATAGGTCAAGATGCGAATGACTATTTTTCATTGTTATTTTAGCTTTTCACTCAAAGTGTAATACCATACAATTTGTTCTACTGCACATGGAAGCTCTAGGATTATGAACAAACGAGAATATATTTAAAGATTATCTAGGACTAAGCTTATTCTTCATTATTCTTCTATCTTTCTTCTTATATTTTATTTATGCGTATAGTCAGTAATTTTAATGAAAACGATTACTTTGTCTTTCTTTAGACTTAATTTACCACTTGTCTCATTCTCAGTAATACCCTAACGACTTTTCTGCTCTAGAGGCATCTAGAAGATCGCCTTGCCATCATTTCCATTTCTACTTGATCTTAGTCAGTCTCGTTCTCTTTTAATTTGTCCACATCTTTGTTCTCTCTTTTTAAGACGTAGCTGTCTGACAAATGGTCTTATCCATATTGCGTCCTTTATCCACAACAGAGTCCCAAATAGTTTTAGAGTCCCCAAAGCACATATTTCAAAGACAGTCTTAAAAGTGTTCATGCGGTAACTCACCCAATATTTTATCCAGATTTCTCAATTAATTAAAAAAAATATATGATTTCAACCAAGATTGGCTCTTGTATCAGTTAGGGTTCTGGCAGGAAACAAATCACACTTGTAATAGAGAGAGGGTAGTTTAATAAACAAATCATTTAGAAGTTATAAACAAGATATAAGACTACCAGGGTGACTGGGTGGCTCAGTCAGTGAAAATCTGATTCTTGGTTTTGGTTCAGGTCGTGATCTCATGGTTTAGGAGTTAGAGACCTTCGTTGGGCTCCACACTGACACCATGGAGCCTGCTCAGGATTCTCTGTCTCCCTCTCCCTGCCCCATTCCCCTGCTCCCTCTCTCTGTTCCTCTCTCAAAATAAATAAAAACACTTAAAAAAAAAGTAGCACCAAAAAGATATCCTAGGGCTAAGAAAAATAGGGAATTTAGCCTTCCTTAGCTATGAAAAGACAGGGCAGGGATTCTTTCTTCCCACCCTTTCATTTCATTCTGGAGCTTTTCTATTTTCCAAAACACAAACATAAACCAAAGGATAATGGATTTCCTTGATGCCATCCAAACAGAAAATTTTTCTAAGTCACAGACATGATGGTGGTGAGTAGACAGAAGAGTAAGAGGAACTTGCAGAAGATATCCAACAGAGTTCTCTTGACATACACTTTATATATTTCTCAATTTGAAAATGTGTGTGGATGCAGTAAGTGACCATCCTTTCCAGTTTGTACGTTCCTGTGAAGAATGATCCATATTTAAAATAGGAACCACTCCAGACATCATGCTACTTTGAATATCTGTTTACCTTATGGAATATTTGTACTCTAAAAGACAGAATCATCGCCAGCAGATGAACAATTTCTAAACATTTTAGCACAAACAAATTAGCACAAAGTTGTGCCACGGGGTGACCCATTTCTAATAATTATTGAAGATATTATTACATCACTATACCAATGTAAATCTCTAGTGTTAAAATTTAGAGAATATAAGTAATTCTCGATTGTGCTATGTTTCTAATAACCCTTTTATTGATAGGAAAAAATCTTCAGGACTCCCTTCTGTGCATGTCAGTGTCAGCCCCAGCTTTTGAAAGTCTTTTTTGTTTGTTTGGTTGGTTGGTTTTGGGGCGTTTTATTGGTAACTGACATTATCTTTGTGAGAAATTGATACTCCTCAAGGAGTTTGCTTTCTTTTTGGGTTATTTTTAAATGCTCAGAGCATTTAATACCTTAACAGTAGGCATGAGAATGATAAATATTTACCTTATGGTTACTGAGAAATCAGTCCCCATTGCTAAACTTTAATATCAATATGTTTTTGTGAGATGTTTTTCTTATTTTGAAGCTATTTAATCTCTTCCCAAGAAATCTACATCATCATCATCATCATCATGCCAATCATCATGTTAATAACTACTTGATATTAAGCATTCATGATGGTATAAGTGTTATATTAAATGCTTTATGTGTATTTGATATTTATAATAGTTCTACAACTCAGTCCATTATGTAGGCACTAGCCACATTGACTATTTAAATTTAAATTAGTTAAAGTTAAGCAAAATTAAAATTTAATCTTACTGGTCACATATAAAGTGCTCAATATTAGTGGACATAACAGATTTAGAACATTTCTTCATCCTATAAAATTCTATTTGGCTGTTTAATGAGATAGACATAGTAAGTAACCTGAAACTTTAACCACAGGGTATCTTACTTCAGAGCTACAGCCATAAATTTCATGTTATACTGTACATTTCATGACAATAGAAGCCATCTCTATTATTAATAGCTTATAATTTTTTTAACAGAGTACCTAGGTATAGTAAACCACTCATGTCTTAATGATAGAAGGAATGGCTAAGTGAATAAAAAAAAAGATAAATGACTTAAAGCTAATTACATACCTAGCATTTATATAAAAGGTATCTAATTTAGTATATGAGTATAAATATACTCATACATACTCATATACTAAATATGAGTATATTTAGTAAATATAGATATTTAGTAAATATCTAATTTAGTATATGAGCTCGTGTGGATTCTCATGTACTTTATCCTTCCAATACAAAGATAATGATCCCATTATGTGTTTTGTGCTTTTCTCATAATTTGAAAGTTGGTACAGTACTCTATATCACCAAATTAATTTCCACATTAAAGATACTAGATTCTTATTATACATTTTGCACATTGGTCAAATTGTAAGCTTTAATTCATCAAAATAGCAATCAACTTAATCTGAATACTACTTGTCTTCTGAGTAGGACAAAAACAAAAATGAAGTCAATTTTTCATCACTATTCCCATTGGATTTTACTCATGTATTTCCAATACCCATTTATTGTTATGACATTGTTTTATCAATTTACAAGTATGTAGACTTCTTACTATGTTCCCCTGACTATTCATTGTATCATCCAAATTTGAATTATGCAAACTTTTTTTTCTACTTTGTCTCTGTTGTACACTAAAAACAGCATAAATCTTTTATTTATGTTCAATTCCCCTGGAGATTCAGGTACTTTAATTCATTGAATGTTGTTCAGAGAACAGTTGTGAATATTGGGAACTCTTCCTCCTTCAGAGCTTGTATTGAGTTCATTTGATAACTAATATGCATCTGGGATTTTTTTTTAACTTGTGTATATTCTTCACCTTGGTAGGCAGCTTTCAACAGCTGTCAGAGAAAAGTTTTCTGAAACACTCGGGAATGCTTTATTCAGATTTGTAAAGATTAACTAAGAACAAGAAAACATTTATAAATTATTTTAATGTGTGGTAATAAACTCCCTTTCTAGGAGCAAAATTTTTATAAAATTCTATATAATATTTCTAGCTTGTGGTCATTGAAAATTCTAACCAATACTAGGACCCAATTATCTGGTAATCTCTGAACAAAGTTAATATTAATGAGAATAAACTCAGTTTATATGTATGGATTTTATTTCTTGAGAGAGAGAGAGAGAGAGAGAGAGGTGGGGAGCAGAGAGAGAGGGAGAGAGAGAATCCCAGGCTGGACCAGCACCATCAGCACAGAGCCCAGCATGGTGCTTGATCTCACCATGATATCATGACCTAAGGCTAAATCAAGAGTCAGTCACTTGACCAGCTGAACCACCCAGATGCCCCATGTGTGGCATAAAGGCTTTTAATTAAGGTCAACATTATGTGCTTCCATGGCATTTAGTAAAATTGGGATGGCCTCAAAATGGCCTAACTGCAATCAGGCCTCCCCACTCTGCTTCCATTGATAAGGTCCCCTTGCCAAACACCTTCTGTTTTCTAAGGGTCAGATACAATTCCCGCTCATCCATGAGTAATAAGCTTCTCTGACAGCCTATGGAATTATTCAGACAAGCGAATTACATCCTTCCATGGGAAATCAGAGCATACCACCATTTTGACACTACAAAGCCTGGCACCTCCTCAGATGCTGGCTTACTCTATTCCCAATTACAACCCCATATGGCCCTGCATAGCATACAGTTTCTTCTTTCCCTGAGCTGTGAGAATATATGACAAATTTTCTGTCAGTTTCATCTGCCTAGTGTTATGTGTCATGTGTCAGCCAATCCTCAGAGCCCAGGGTGGAAATCCCTCCTTTAACATGGGAATGAAGAGAAAATAATTACAACAGTTTGATGTTTTGTCGAGTGCCATATGAAATAATATTTGCATAGTCAGAAACAGAAGCATCATTAACTCCACCAAGTAACATGTGGGTAAATATTGCAATCGCTTTTTATAGCTGATTTCTTTAACATTGCATTATCACTGGGTCACTAAAATAATAAACAAGTGCTATGTTCTGGAACATAGTACACATTCAGCATAGTTTTCAGAAATAAATGAAGACAAAGAAGGATCCTAGTCAAATCAGGAGTAATGAAAAAGACTCCTTAAAGGAACAACTATCAGATACCAAAAGGGAACTCACAAACGCAAGCCCAAACAGCAGTCTTGAGCTGACACTATGATAGCCCAAGAAACAGGTTTTAAGAATAAAGATAGGAGTGTGACCACATTCATGTTTAGAAGATATGTGACCTTGATCTTCTACTCAGTGAAGAACCAGATTAAGCTAAAGAGCCTCTCAGTAAACATGAAAAGTAAGTTGACTTAACTGGTAATTAGGTAAGTATAAAATAACACAATGTTGAGACACAAGCCCATATCCATAATATTCATATAATTCAAAATGTCTGGGTATTTTAAGTAATGTATGGGTGTAAGGAAAGGTGAATTCTCATATATTATTGGTTGTCTCTAATCTATACTGGTAAGAGTAAATGTGAAGTAAAATATCTTGAGAAAGGGGAACATTTATAGAGTGGTGGTAAGTGTCCTGTTTCTTTTTTCATTTATCACAGTAAATCACATCATTAAAATTTCATATGTCTCTAGTATAAAGTATACTTAGATTACATTTGGTAGGTTTAGCTAAATTAAGACTCAAAAAGATAAACAGTCTAAGATTTTTTTTTTCCAAAAGTAATACTAATAACATAAGATCAAAGTATAATGTTAACATGATTAGACATGTTAACTGTCTTATTTAATCAGCTCTGACATGATCAGCCAAAAAGTGAATTATCAAGATTATTTTAAAAATAAATATAGCCCTGTTATCTTTATTGGTGGGCCATACCCTATGTGTATATTTTTACTTGTCCAATTGGGAAGCATACAAATCAGTAAAAATAGAAAAATCTTAGTAATGTTTTTCTTTTCTATTACTTATTTTATGTTGATGTGAATATTTTATAATGCATATATTCTTTTAATATGGGAGAAGAAAAGAAATGCTTAAGTGTTTTGACTGGATAGTCATTAAAATAATGAATTTTTTAATCCAAATTCAATAGTGAATCACCTGGAGATAAGAAAATAACTCAGTGGACCAGTGGGGAGAAAAATTGAAGTGCCAATGGATTGGAGTAGTATTTGCTCTAGTCCCCCAGGCCTGACTCTTGGTATAATAGAGTAAGGAGCAAGGCATAAGAAGAATTTAGGATTTAGAACTTATATCTGTTCTTGCTCCCAATATTATTTTAACAGTTATTTATTTCTTTTTGAATTTCTGTTCCAACGATTTCTATCTTTGGCCTATAGGGAAATGAATACAATAAATAATGGCACAGTGTTTTCATTATTCCAGACCACTAGAGTCTAAAATTTAATAATATTTGTTTTACTGAAACATAGAACCATCTTTAAGAACTATCTGGGGAGTATGATTCATGGACAATGAACTCATATGAAAAAAAAACATGATAGAAGCTTGAAAATGTTGGGGCAGAGAAGGGAGAGAAGGAAGGAATGGAATAGAGACAGTAGAGAAAAATAGAGAGATTGAGAGAGAGAGAAAAAAATAGCAGCCTTTTATATCAGGTGGAGGGCATAATGCTTAATATAAACATACAGAAATACCATTTGAAATTTGACCAAATATATGGCTAACTCAGACTACGTTCTCCATAGTATTTTCATTTTCAACACATGACCCACGCTTCTCGCTTTTCCCAGTGTTGAGATAGTGTAATGCCAATTCAAACCTTTTTTTTTATGTTTATTTTATTTATTTTGAGAGAGAGAATGAGCAAGAGAGGGACAGAGAGAGAAAGAGAGAGAGAGAGAGAGAGAGAGAGAGAGAGAGAGAGAGAGAGAATCCCAAGCAGGCTTCACACCATCAGCACAGAGCCTGACATGAAGACTGATCTTATGAACAACAAGATCATGAGCCAGATGCTCAACCCACTGAGCCACCCAAGCATCCCTGACAATCCAAATCTTGAATACTCCTTTAAGTGTAGAACCATTTCCTTTTTACCTTGGTATGCATTTGCATTATTAGATTCTTCTCTTTTTTTTATTACTTATTAATATTTATTTATTTTTGAGAGAGAGAGACAGAGAGCAAGCAGGGGAAGGGTAGAGAGAGAGGGAGACACAGAATCTGAAGCAGGTTCCAGGCTCTGAGCTATCAGCACAGAGCCTGTTGCAGGGCTTGAACTGGTGAACTGTGAGATCATGACCTGAGCCGAAGTTGGATGCTTAACCTACTGAGCCACACGTGCCCAGATTTTTTTCTTTAAGGATGGTATAGGAAATAAAGCAAGAAGAAACAGACAACAACATGTCATCGCAGAGAGGGAACTACTGAAAAAAATTAGAAGACTTCTAGTTTTTTATTCAATCAATATTTACTCTCTAACACTATAACCAAGTTTTATCCTTGTCTGGTTTAAATGGCAAAAAGAGAACAGAACACAATGAAGTGCTGATACTAGAAAAAATTCTATTAAGGGACAGATCTGATACAATTTTGGTACCATTTTAAGTTCTAAAGTTGTCCTAGGGGTGTCTGGGTGGCTCAGTTGGTTAAGCATCTCTCATTTTTGTCCTAGGTCATGATCTCACGGTTGGTGGGTTCAAGCCCTACATCAGGCTCTGCACTGGCAGCATGGGGCCTGCTTGGGATTCTCTCTCTCCCTCTCTCTTCACCCCACATCCACTCTGCTTCTCTGTCCCTCTCAAAATAAATAAATAAACTTAAAATAGAAAAAAAAAACAATAAAAAATAATGTTGTCCTAATCTTGTATGACTACATCTTATCCTTCTTGTATGTAGCTATCTCCTAAAATACACATTTTATTTGACTAAGTATTTTTCTCAGCACCCTTATCAACCCCCTGACAGGACTATGTCTATACTTCCTCAGAGGTGCTTACTTTGAGGAATATTCTTTAGGTAGTGGTTGAGTCTGGTTCTTTCCTTCAGTAAAAAATAATACTCCCATCATGATTTCTTTTTAATTTTTTTAATGTTTATTTATTTTTGGGAGACAGAGAGACAGAGTGGGGGAGGGACAGAGAGAGAGGGACACACAGAATCTGAAGCAGGCTCCAGGCTCTGATCCGTCAGCACAGAGCCCAATGTGGTACTCGAACCCACGAACCGTGGGATCATGATCTGGGCTGAAGTCGCACTCTCAACAGACTGAGCCACCCAGGCGCCCCATGATTTTTTTTTTTTTTTGTAATTGGGCATTTTATTTTGAGATAATTGTAGATTCACATGCAGTTGTAAGAAATCACACAAAGAGGTCGTGTGTACTTTTTACTTGGCTTTCTATAGAAGTAACATCTTAGAAAACTATAGTACAATATAACAACCAGGACAGCAACATCTATACACTCAACATAAAGAATGATTCCATCACCACAAGAATTTTCCATAGTGCCCTTGTATGGACATGCCCACTGCCCTTCCTTCCCCTACCATCTTCTTAGCCTCTGGCAACCACTAATCTGTTCCCCATTTCCATAATTTTGCCATTTCAAAAATGGTACAATAATTATAACCACGCTGTACATTATCTGTTGGGATTGGCTTTTTTTCTCTCAGCATAATTCAGTGGAGACTGAGTCACTTATTGTGTCAGTAGTTCATTTCTTTGAATTGCTGAGTAGTAACCAATGATGTGGATGTGCCACAGTTTATTTATTAACTATTTTGAAGGATGTCTGTCTAGGTTTTGGCTATTACAGATAAGGCTCCTATAAATGTCTTTATATACATCTTCTGTGTGAACATGTTTTCAGCTTTTGTGTCTAATGCCCATGAGTGAAGTTTCTCGATTATGTGGTAGTTGTAGGATGTTGGTTTTTGTTTTTGTTTTTGTTTTTGTTTTTGTTTTTGTTTTAAGAGATGGACAAACTATCTTATAGTGACTGTGTGATGTCATATTCCAAACAGCAAAGTATAAGTGGCCTAGTTTTTATGCAATCTTATCAGCATTTAATTTTGTTACTACTTTTTAAATTTAGACTTTTTTTTTTTTTGCAAATGACATATCAGACAAAGGGTTAGCATCCAAAATCTATAAAGAACTCACCCAACTCCACACCTGAAAAACAAATAATCCAGTGAAGAAATGGGCAGAAGACATGAATAGACACTTTTCTTAAGAAGATATCCAGATGGCCAACAGACACATGAAAAGATGCTCAACATCACTCCTCATCAGGGAAATACAAATCAAAACCACACTGAGATACCACCTCACACTGGACAGAGTGGCTAAAATGAATGAATCAGGAGACTATAGATGCTGGAGAGGATGTGGAGAAATGGGAACCCTCTTGCACTGTTGGTGGGAATGCAAACGGGTGCAGCCGCTCTGGAAAACAGTGTGGAGATTCCTCAAAAAATTAAAAATAGATCTACCCTATGACCCAGCAATAGCACTGCTAGGAATTTACCCAAGGGATACAGGAGTGTTGATGCATAGGGGCACATGTACCCTAATGTTTATAGCAGCACTTTCAACAATAGCCAAATTATGGAAAGAGCATAAATATCCATCAACTGACAAATAGGTAAAGAAGATATGGTTTATATACACAATGGAATGCTACTTGGCAATGAGACAGAATGAAATATGGTAATTTGCAGCAACATGGATGGAACTGGAGGGTATTATGCTAAGGAATTAAGTCAGGCAGAGAAAGACAAATACCATATGTTTTCACTCATATGTGGATCCTGAGAAACTTAACAGAAGACCATGGGGGAGGGGAAGGGGAAAAAAAAAGTTACAGAGGGAGGGAGGCAAACCATAAGAGACTCTTATATACTGAGAACAAACTAAAGGTTGATGGGGGGTCGGGGAGAGGGGAAAGTGGGTTATGGTCATTGAGGAGGGTATCTGTAGGGATGAGCACTGGGTGTTGTATGGAAACCGATTTGACAATAAATTATATTTAATATTAAAAAAACCTCAATTATCTGTTCTACTTCTTTTGCCTTTCAATATAGATTATCATTATATAAGCTATGTTCAGTTACATCATAATTTTATATTTAAATTATAATGAAATTTAAGAAATGTATAAATATTGATGAGATTTTGATGGAAATAATGTTAAATCTCTATATCACTTTTGGAAAATTGACATCTTTACTCTCCTGACTCTTTCAGTCCAAGAATATAGCATGCCTCTCCATTTATCTACATTTTCTGTGATTACTACAGTGCTGTATAGTTTGCTATATTCAAGTCTTATATATGTTTTATTAGATTTACACAAGTATTTTCCTTTTTGATGGATTGCAAATAATATTATACTTTAATTTTTGCATTCATTGCTAGTATACAGAAATACAATTGATATTTTTATATCTTTCTTATATCTTGCCTCTCTTTAGGCCTTTTATTTCCTTTCTTGACTTCTTCCACCAGATATAACTTCCAGCATCATATTAAATGAGTGCTAAATGTTCTTAATAGAACATTCTTGCTTTGTTTCCAAAAGTAGTCAATCTTTTAACGTTAAGTATAATGTTAGCTCTAGGTTTTTTGTAGAGCTGAAATCAAGAGTCAGACACTTAACCCACTGAGCCACCCAGGCGCCCCTATAATTTTTTTACACTGTCCTTGTATGGCTTGGCTTCATAAAATAAATTGGGAGTTCTTCCTCCTCTTTGACTTTTTAGAAAATATTGTGGAGACAGTGTAATTCTTCTGTAGAGGTGTGTCTAGTGGAACTACCTAGGTCTAGAAAATATTTTGGGCAGAGTGGAGTTTTTTTAATTATAAATTCAATTTTCTTAATGTTATAGAATTCTTCAAACTAACTTATGTTGGGTAAGTGGTGATCATTCGTGTTAATTGAGAAATCCATTTCATTTAAATTGTCAATGTATATACAGTTGTTCATAGTAATTTCTTTCTTTAAAAAATGTTTAATGTTTATTCATTTTTGACAGAGAGAGAGATAGAGCACAAGCAGGGAGGGGCAGAGAGAGAGGGAGACACAGAATCTGAAGCAGGCTCCAGGCTCTGAACTGACAGCACAGAGCCTGATGTGAAGCTCGAACTCACAAACCATGAGATCATGACCTGAGCCAAAGTGATACACTCAAACAACCAGCCACCCACCCAGGCGCCCCCATATATTTTCTTAATGTCCTTTTGATATCTGTCAGGTCTGTAGCAATATCACTTATTTATTGATTTTATTTTATTTTTTTGTAGTATTGTTAATTTGTGTCCTTTCAATTTGTTCTTGCCAGAGATTTGTCAAATTTATTGATTTTTTTCAAATAACCAACAGTTTCATTGATTTTACCTTATTTTTCTTTTTGTTTTATTTTAGAGAGAGAGGGTAAGAGGAACAGAGGGAGAGAGAAAGAATTTAAGCAGGCTCTAAGCTCAGCATGGAGACTGAAACAGGGCTCAATTCCATGATCCTGGGATCATGACCTGAACCCAAATCAAGAGTTGGACATTCAACCCACTGAGCCAGCACAGCATCCCTTACTTTTCTGTTTTTAATTTCATTGATTTCTAGTTTTATTTTTATTATTTTCTTCAGTGCCCTTCCTTTTAGTTTATTTTAGTCTTATTTTAATAAGTTATTAGAATGAAAACTAAGACTATTGATTTTAGACCTTTCCCATTTTCAATGTATACATTTGGTGCTAAAGATTTCCTTTTTAGGGGTGCCTGGGTGGCTCGGTCGGTTAAGCGCCCGACTTCGGCTCAAGTCATGATCTCACGGTATGTGAGTTCGAGCCCCACATCGGGCTCTGTGCTGACAGCTCAGAGCCTGGAGCGTGTTTCAGATTCTGTGTCTCCCTCTCTCTCTGCCCCTCCCCTGTTCACGCTCTGTCTCTCTCTGTCTCAAAAATAAATAAACGTTAAAAAAAATTAAAAAAAATAAACATTTCCTTTTTAGCACTGATCTACTTGTCCCCCAGCATTTTGAATATATTGTATTTATTTCAATTCAGCTAAGTCTATGATTTTTCATTTCCTTGAGTCTTCTTCTTTAGCCCATAGATTATTTAGAAGTGTGCTGTGTAGTCTCTAAGTACTTGGAGGTTTTCCTGTTATCTTTCTGTTATTTATTTTTTAATTTAATTTAATTACATTTTGGTTAAAGAACACACATATTGCGTGACTAATTTTATAATTAGAAGTTTGTACCTTTTGACCCCCTTCACCCATTTTCCCCAGACCCTACCCTTGCCTCTGGCAACCACCAATCTGTTTTGTTGATTAATGATTTCTTATTGAAATTTGGACAGTTGAGATACTATGCTATGAGAACGGATCTTATTTAAACTTTCTGTTTCAGCTGGTTTCCTCTGAAATGCTCTTGTAGTAGGAATCTGGATTCCTCCCTTTGCCTCTTTGACACGCAGTGAGGGGTAATCTTTATTGTTGCTGGATAGGAGTGGTCATTCTGGCTCCTCATAGACCTCCAATGGTACCTCACTAACTGGGAGGGACATGAATATCTCATTTTTGCTCTTCATGTGGTCTCCATGACACCACAGAGAAGGGGGTAAGCAATCTTTTAACTGCTGGTCTACAGTGTCAATCCTTATTACTCCTCAGGACAGATCGGATACTACTCCAGCGGAGAGGGCAGAGCGTCTCTCTGCTGCAGGTTGGGGTGGAAATCTGGCTGGCTATCCAGTCTCTACTGACATCATAAGATGTGGCATCATTAATGCCTGGTGAGGAAAAAAAGCTGTAGGTCCCAAATCTGCCTGCTCTGATACCAGTCCTGGGTCTGACATGGAGTGCTTTGTTACAAGCTTAGCAAGCATGGAAATATAGGCTCCCCATTCAGTCTTTGTTGATGTGGGGAGGATCTGACTCAGTCTTTTCTGTGATATTTGTTTGAAGTGGAGAGGTATTTCTCTAAAAGTTTTTTGTCCGGCGAGCCTGCCCTTGACATGGTCCTTTGACTAGAAAGAACAGAATTTTAGGGGACCATTTTTACCAACTGCCGTTAGTGGTACAGGGGTTGTTGACTTCTCCAAGTCTGGAATATATGATGTAAAAAAGAAAATGAGGGAATTTACTGCTATGTTGTTCCTTAGATAACAGTGTCCTTAGCTCATCTGCCACCATCAATCCACGATTAGAATCTGCTCATGTTTGTTTGATATATATAATGCTGAGAGCTTTTAGTTTTAATGAGAGTGAGATAAAAGGAAAGTATGTACACCCTATTTCCCCAGAAGCAGAAGTCCTCTGATTGTAAACAAACATCTGTTAGGGTCAAAGGTATTATACTTCCTTAGACATTCACGAAAATAACAAAATAAATCTGTTTCTTTGATTTTTTTAATGTCAAAAAAATCTTACATCTTCAGATTTAAGACCTAATTTCTAGGCTTCACATTAATAGCATTTTTTTTAGTTGAATTAGTCCACCCCGCTCTTCATTTTTAGTTTAGAGATGACCTAAATACCTAAATAGCCCAATGGTTCCAGACTATATTTTATCAGTTCTAACATGTCATTGATTGTAAGATAATTGTAACTACAATTAAATGGAAATGAGTTATATATCAACTTAATGATATATCCCAATTCCAATAATAATATAAATGGAGGGTGATCTAACTTGGGATAAAAAGAAAGATATATGCTATTTTCCTTTACAAATTTTTAATTTCCAACAATGCAGGCAGGGTGCCTTTTAAATCAGTAAGCCATCAAAAAAGCAGCAACGTAGAACAATAGGTACTTTTGTGATGTACCAGGATACACATTAACACTTTGATTCCAAAAACTATTTAATAACACAGAGAAATACTCAAATTTGTTAACACAATAACATAAAACAAAACCAACAGATAAACTAAGTATGTTACTATATATTCTCCCTTTTCCAGGGCCCTGATTTTTTGTACAATGTTGTTTCTCACTTTCACGTAAGCAATAGCTGTGAACCCATATATTATGAAAATGTAGAATTTTAAATATAGCTGAAGATACACAGAGTATATCATTTGTATTATCTATATAATACAATTTAGGAAATTATATATTCAGCTAAACAGTTGGTTTGTGAAACATAAGTAAAGGTAGATAGTCCAGCCATTGAAAGCATTCGGGGTTCTTGGTCTCTGTCTTCCTAGAGAAGTCAAGGTAAAACCTAAATTTAGGTAATTAAACTGTCTTTCCACAGGTTTTGAATTTTTTACATAATGAAGCAAAGGTGTAATAAAACATTACAATTTTTTCCATGCTAGCACTGGTATCTGAATATTTGAATATTTGTGATCCTGATTTTTATGTTTTTGTTCTCTTTCTAATTATAACAATTGAACCTGTAAACTTATAGATTTTCAGATAGCTTTAAAGAGGCTTCCTCCCCCCCCCATTCTTAATCAGATCTGGTTATTATTATTGCCTACTAAGAAAAAAAAATCCCAACTGATATTTGCAAAAACGTAGGTGAACTTACAATTTATTAGGAAACAACTTACCACAATTACACCACAGTAGAGCAAATGGAGACTTGATTTAATGATATTAGTAACAATTTTTAGTTTGTGTCCTGTTTGTTTCTCCCTGTCATCAAGAAAATAAGCAAAACTTTACGACATTGTTTTTATGATCAACAAAGTCATTTTAAGAGTAAATAATGCAGAATATAGACCAGTAAGAATTAGAAATTCAACCATGGCAAGAAAAATTTGCTTTGTAGTAGCACAGCTATCTGTCCACATGTTTGTTTATGCAACTGTTGGTAACAAAATAGATGTGGAAAACATTGCATAAAGGTTGTATCATCATGTATGACAAGCTTTGATGAAATAGCATTTATAGTTAATTTCTCAATTCATATAGTCATTCTTTCCCCCAAAAGAAAGTTCAAATAAAGAAAACTACCTATAACATTGTTCTTTCCTCCCTTCCTCTTTCTCGTTCCTCTCTAATGATGAAAGAGCTGAATCAGTTTTGATGTTAATTGTATCAGGATCCCAAATCCTGGTTCCATCAGGGTCTTTCTTTGAAACTCATGACATTTCTGCCTTTGCAATTACAACTTTAACAGACACCTGTGTGATTAAGGATGCCACACCATGTCCAGAGCCCAAATTTATGTGGGCCACTTTTATCTAAAAAAAATGTCTATGAGATTAAGGATAAAAGAAGTGTTGAATCTTAAAAACTGCTTTATTATTTTAATCAAAGAGAATGCATTTTGTAAGTACTTTCTTATCTGATTTTGAACTATTTGGGGAATGGATTTAAGGACGCTTTAACATATTTTATATATAACCAATTACTTTTATAAAAACCATAAATCAAAGGGCTATTCACAAGAAGCTATTCACTATATCTTTGGTGTTATACTTTAGAGTAGAATTGAACCTCAGATTCAGCTTCAAATACACATAATATATTATTTTCTGTTATCCATTATCTTAGTGGACTCAAAAATATTTAAATTAGTACCCTTCGCAACTATATAATATTCTTGTTAATTCAAGCTTCTTAAGCAAATTTGTCAGTAAATAAAATATCAGAAGAACAGACAAATTAAAAATGTGTGAATCTGAGATATTTTTTGGTCATAATATATATACTTTACACCAGAATGATCATAAATAAATAATAACATATTTAATAGTTTAAATCATTATGAATTTAACTGAATTTTATACTTATAATTTTAATGCAGAAATTAAAACACAGAAAAATGTAGTTTTTTTAAGAAAAGTGCCTCTTTAGTTAATACATTTTTCATATAACATTATTTGAGTGTTTATGTCCATATGGTAGAAACTACAGAATGAATGGACAAAGAGTATTATTTATTTGATGGGAAAAGTACTGTGCATACAAATACTAGTCTTATAATAATTGTGCATTATCCTAAAAGCTCATTGATTATTTAGATAGCAATGGTGTTTATTAAAGCAATTGTTTAATTACAATTGGATTATTTATTGTTGCTATATGCTGTTAAAGAGAAATAGCCTCAGTTCATAGGGAACATTTTTCAATATCTCATATTTCACATATTTAATCTCAAGGGTAGTAAATCCAAGTTTTGATGTGTAATTACAGTAAATTATATTAAGAATGTTATATAATAAAAACAATGTTGAAGATGGCCAATAACCTAAAAAGCTATATTTATCTGAACTCTAATTAATGAAAGTAAAAAGAGTACTGAAAAACACAACATACCCATTTCCTCTCTTAAAATATTTCTAAATCAGATGGGAAATTACTTCAAAATGCATTCTCTTCTATTAAAATAATCTCAACATCTAACTAGAACAGATTTCTTTTGTAAAATGTGCTCTCTCTCTCTTTCTCTATTATATAAACAATTGTTTTAACCCTTAAGTGTTTTAGAAAATTATGAGTAACACACAGTGTGTTACTTTTGCACATTATTCTTCTTTGGCTAAGGAAGAAATTGTCACAGATAAATACTATCTTTAAGAAAGACCTTGGTATTAGGGCTCCTGGGTGGCTCGGTGGGTGAAACATCCGACTCTTGATATCGGTTCAGGTCGTGATCTTGCGGTTGGTGAGTTCAAGTCCCTTGTTGGGCTCCATGTTGGTAGTGCGGGGCCTGCTTGGGATTCTCTCTCCCCCCACCCCCGCCTGCCTCTCTCCCACTTTCTCTCTTTCAAAATAAATAAATAAACATTAAAAAATAAAAATAAAAAGACATATATACTAAGAAGAAGAACGGGCTTGGGTTTAAGACATTTCTTGTAAATTACTCAAGTTAATGGTAGCTCTATTTACTCATCTACAAAGTGGATACAGCATACCTACTTCACAAGATTATTTGGAGGATACAATACAAAATGTACAGACGTTCTTTTAAAATATCAACATCTGTATAAGAGAAAAAGTCACTAAACACACCTAGAGACAATATATGTATACACTTACAGACATTACACAAATACTAGAGGTATAGACATAAGCCTCTGTTTTGCACACACAGAATATCTGTGGCCGTATAACAAAACTATATCAGTTTTGTGCTAAACTTATACTTTTTTTTTCTGTTGTTCATTTTTACCAGTTAGATCCACAAGCTTAATGATCAGCTAATTTAATTATATTCTATGACAGGTTTTTATTTTTTCCCAGCCAAAGTTCTGAAGTCTTCTTAACAACTAGGAATGAACAGAAATATAAATAAGAGATAACGAACTACTTTGGGTGTATTTTAGTTTGCAAAAAGGAAATCAAAATTTACCATGGCATCACGTATTTAATCTGAACAGGAAGAAAATACACCTATTTTTTTAGCTGATGTTTAACACTAGGTTGACTTAAAACCCATGAAGCATAAGTAGTCAAAAGTGCTCAGAATTTTGTTTGTTGGATTTACAATGAGGACACAATTCCAAAGCTGCTGTTTGAGAGGACATCTTCAGTCTGTCAGAAGAGAGCAATGGACAATCCTGAGATCATCCAGCATTCACACTACAAGTGGAAACTTAATTGGATGCCACTTGTGTTAACAAAAGATCTGCCAAATTTGAGGCAAGCTGTTTGGAGAGTTTCTGCCAAATTGCGTATTTTTATTATAGATTTCTACAGAATAAGGGAGCTATTGTCACATCTGTTTGTCAGTTAGAGAAGATAATCGTGGTAAACCATAGGATGAACATGATACAGGTGAGCTTCCCAAAGGTATGAGTTGGAAGGAAACGAGGACATGAAAGGTCCGGCTGCATAGAGAATACCTGGATCCAAAACGACAGTAACAATAGAAAATATGATATCACTGTGTTTCTGAGATCAAATCGCTCTCAAAATCTATGTGCCCTGCCTCAACATTAGCATCATTTACACAATATAATCCCTGGAAATTGAGAATCTATGCCATAATTAAAGCTCCTTATCACAGTAAATGTTTGATTTGTTTTTACTTTTTTAATACTCAGGCTCCATAGTTAGCGATATTTTTCTTTCTCGTTGTAACTTTTCTTGTCACTGTGTACTGTAGTTAAAATCTGTAGGAGAATTTAAAATCTCCAATATGAATGTTTCTCAGCTCTTAAGATATGGCTATCATCTCAAAGAAGATTTGTAACTAGTTTACCAAAATGTCTGAACATGCAGTTGAACCTCCAAAGGCTTCTGTGTATTTTGTTTGTGGTACGCTTTTATAAATTGCATTAGGAACAGTAACTGATTTTTCTGGATGAAAAACCCTTGTCTCAGGTACATGCAGACCCCGTTCCCTTGTTTTGCACTTTGAGTTTAAGGAGCACTGCATGGATAGAGGACACGCATCCATTTGGAGATTTCATGTGTGGTAGACGCATGTAATGACAACGCCTATGTGCAGTTAATGCCCACTCTTCATTGATTTCAATACACCAAAAGTATTTCACCTCTATAAGATTAGCACAAAATCTAATCATGTAGAGAAAACAAGATGGTGAGGCATTGATATCATGATTCTGGCTGCATTACCTGTCTTTTTGGTACACAATTTCACTGCTACCCCGTTTCTGCATTCCCTATAATAGTGGCCATATGCAAACTGAGACACACATGTTTTCTCTAAGCATATTGGGTAAACAGGCACATACTTAGTTAAAACTGACAAGAGCAAGACAATTGCCTCGATTTCCCACAAAGCATGGGCTCTGGAGATACTGCCTATGGGGTTAAAATGAGGAGTGCTTTAAAATTGTCATCAAGCAGCTTAGTCCCTGCCTTGCAAGGGTCCCTAAGTGGTTGTACATTTGAGGAAGGTGGATGAGGTTGTCTTTTTAGCTTTTGCTCTATCCATGTTAGAGTCTTATTTTCTACAATTGCTTCACTTTTATCCTACCTTCTCTTTTTACGTAGCATTGAACCTACATTTGCTGCATTGTGTGAAAGTCTAGGAAAATCACTCATCCTTTATAATGATGCTTCCATTGCAGCTCTGAACTTGGACATGGGGTGGCTTGAGTACAGATGCAATTCCCATGAATGCACCCATCACTTAATTTTGAGTACCACCACCACCGCATTAAACGGTTTTATGCACATAGAAAGACGTTCAAACTCATTAGTAATCTAAAAGTGCATATGAAAATGACAGTGAGATATATTTCGTAACTATTAGAAGGAGAACAATGTCAGACTACCAGGGCTGATGGGAAAGCTGAATACTGGGAACTCTCACTTACTACTGCTGTGAGTACAAATGAGCATAACCACTTTGTGGAGAGAATGGGAATTGCCTCATTGTTAAACATGTGAATAGCTTATGATCCAATTCCATGATTAGAGGTATCCAGCTAGAAAAATTCTTACATATGTGTGTGGATAGTAATACTTAAAAATATTCCTAATAACTTACAAAAAAAAGTGAAGATTCCGTAAGGATTTGGAAACATCTCCAGTTTTTTTTCTTTTTTTTTACAGAGAGAATTAAACATTAAAAAGTGTTAATAATATAAATTTCCTAAGTACATATCAGAAAAGTCAGAAAGAAAACAGAATGTTTTCCGTAAGTTAGAAACTGCTGGAAGCCGCTAACAACCCTAAGGGTAGGGGGAAAAATGGAAAAGATTGAAAGTATTAAAACACAAAGGTTTGGGGAGAAAGCCCTGCATAGCTGAAAAGTAGCCAAGACCTTTAAGAAAGAAGTAGTGGGCTTGCAAACAAACCTCTAGGTAAGAGGCATCAGTTAGAGTCTTCTTATCCAGTGCTGGTGTCTCTGGTAGGGGCACAATAAGATTTTGTGAATTTGTGCGAAACTACAAAGCAGATCAAAATGTTGCTATAGGTAGGAACTCATATTGCTGAGATGAAATGTTTGCTGGAATGATTCTCAAAGGAAGCTGACAGAAGCAACAGGAGGCAAGTAGGAAGAAGCCTCCTTCTTTCTCTCCTTCCTTTCTTTTCTCCTGGTTTCACAGTCTCCTTAGAACACCCCACACTGATGGAACCCAACCAGGAATCAGCTCACGAAGTGGAAATGTGATTTGCAGAAGGTCTAGCCCAGAATCACAAAGGAAGGTAGAGAATGATGTTCGGGGTTAAGGATCAATAGCCTAATAACCGCCCAAACTTGAAATAACCTCAATGTCTATGGTTGAGTTAACGACTACAAAACTATGGTATGTTAATTAATAAGCTATACTTCTGAATCAGTTAACTATTCTACACAACAGCGTTCTCAGTGAAAGACAATAAAAAGGTATTCTTTCTCACAGGTCAGCAGGAGAGCTCTTTATCTAAGCGAGGGGTAGGAGTTGGCTGACCCAGGCTTCACTGAGGTGACCCTCCTTCAGTGTCCAAGTCTAGTTGTGTCGGGTCTGTGTTTGAGTCCAGACTGCAGGAACAGCAGCAATATTAGTGATGGCAGAAGCACATAAGGACAAGCTGGAAAAATTTTTGTTAAGTTCAAATTCCTTTAAGACCTAGGCGTGGAATTGCACTTTCACTCCCACCGCATCTAATTTGCCCAAGCAAATCACACAACCGAGTCCAAAGATGAGGGGTCAGAAAGTACACCCCACCAACTCCTCCTTCCTGAGGTAATGTCAAGCCTGTGGGTGCAAGGGGTAAAACAGATCGTGGCTGTTAGTTCAATTTGCCACAGTATTCTCTCTTGGCCACAATTATTCATAATCCTCCCACTGGCAGATAGCACTCACCCTCATTTTAGGACCTTGTAAGCCTCATCTGATTCGGACACTGAGATTTCTTTAAATACATGAGGCCCTCGCGTTTGATTGAAGTTACTTTTGGTCCAGAGCCCTGTGAACTAAAAACTTATCTGCTCTGCACACAACCAACCTTAAATCATCAAACAGTGAGAGTTTGACAAGAAAACCACAATAAACACTCCTGTTAAAAAGGGAAGGATGGGAAGGCTGTGGTAGCCTTTAGTGCACAGAGATTCTGAATTTCCATGGAGAAAATGTTGATAAGTATTCTACTTAGCTGATGAAAAGTACCTTGTTTAGGCTCCCATTCTACAAACTGGGAGTGTCTCTTCTAACCTTGGTGCTGCGCTGTTTGCATATCCTGCTGCAGCTTGGCCTGTAGAGAGCTGGGGGTTCAGATGTCTTCTTATATCATGGACTCTCACTCCCTTTCGGTTTAGGCTGTCAATGCTTTTGCCAATACGGTTGTCTCTAAAAATATTTTATTTTAATCAAGTTAGTGTGCCAAAAGTCACACACACAAAGATTTTTAAAGAAGTGCCTCTCTTTCTAGCGTCAAGTAGAAATATTTTGAACACATCAGGCATCTGTAGGTCTATTTTCTTACCTTTGTTGAAGTCCATTTCTGGTTGAAACGATAACAGGTTGTCACCACAACTCTTGTAAAGTTCTTAACAAAAAGTCGTGACGGTTTTGGCTTGACTATTTCTGCAAAGTCAGTGCCACCTACTTTACAATTATGTCCAATATGAGGCCAAAACATGTCGGCATGCCATGGTCTGGCCCAAATTCAATGGATAGGAAAATATACTCGTCCACGATAAGGCCTTAGCAAGACTATGGATATGGGAAGCAGTAAAGAATCAGGGATAATCCTTAAACCAAACACCAGCGACAAGAAATCAACCCCAGCTACAAACGTTGATATAATTACATTACAACATGTTAGAGTAACTGAAAAAAACAAATCACAAAATATACACCATATGTCCACATTTAAATAAAATTTAAAACCTGCAAAATTGAACAATGCAGATTTTAAGGAAACATGCATAGATGATAGAAATATTTTGAAAAGAATGTCAAGGAACTGCTCACCACCTTTAGGATAGTTTTGAACCCTAGGGGTGGTAGAAATTGGATGAGATAAGGGAAGACAGCACAAGGGGTTCTACACTAGTAGTAACATTTGGGGTTTTTAAATTGGTATAAAGATTTTCATTTATGACTATTTTTGTTTTAGCTGTTTCTCTAAGTTGTACAAACAGATTTTTGTGTGTAATGGATATACTATACCTATATCACAGAGAGATAAGTTTTAGTCGACTTAGCTCTGAGAACATGAACATCAAGGAAGTACAGGGGCACCTGGGTGGCTCAGTTGGTTGGATGTCCAATGTTGGCTCAGATCAGGATCTCGCAGTTTTGTGAGTTCGAGCCCCACGTCGGGCTATCTGCTGACAGCTCAGAGCCTGGAGCCTGCTTGGGATTCTGTGTCTCCCTCTCTCTCTATGCCCATCTTCTGCTCAAGCTCTGTCTCTCTCTGTCTCTGAAAAATGAATAAATGTTAAAGAAAAAAATTTTAAAAAAAGACAAGAAAATCAAGGAAGTACATAGTGAGAGAAGTGGTTAGTCTTACTGATCCCTCGAGGAGAGAAGGGTGGGGAACATGAACAGGAGCAGGTAGAATGGAGGGTAAAGCCAAAGTATGGCCAAAGTGCATCAAATTCAAAGTTCCCTTCATCATTTTTTTTCAATGCTCTACAACACAAACTGGGGTAATTTCTGTTCTCGTTACAGGCATAAACATTAAAAGATTAGTACCACTGTGTAATTAAGTGATATCCACATGGAAGCCAAAGAAAAATTGATCGCTCAATTCAGTGTTGAAAAAAGAAAGATAATCAGGTTTATGAACCATCATGAAAAATTAAATCTACAAGCTCACAAATTTCCTTCAGTCTATTCAATGATATATTACCCAAAGCTAAGTAGTAATTTAATAATACTTTGGAACAATTGAAAGAAAGATTTAAGAGACTGGCTTTGAAAAGACATAAAAGCTTTTATTTTTTTTTAAGTCGCCTCATAAAGATTAGAAAGAATCATATTAGCTGAAAGTAATATGCCAACAGGATGCTTATCATAATTCATAATAATTCAGAAATACACTGGTGTTGAATTTTTACGTATCAAATAGGTCATTTATTGGTGCATGGTAGGTATTTGAGATTAAATAAATACCTTAGACTCTAAAATTTTTATTGCATTATCAGCAGAGATCTTTTTTATAGATTTTAAATATGTTTTGAATATATGCATACATTCTGTACCTGTTTAATCCACGTTTTAAATAAATTTAAATCATGACGTTAAGTCCTAATTGTATGCAGAATGACAGAGAACAATTACCTTTTGTAAAAAGTAATTAAATTCAACAATATCAAGGGGATGTATTTTTCCTTGTAAAGCACCAGCAATAGCCAATCAAAGGACTTGCTGCCAGTTTCTGGGACGTGTATTTGATTACCAGTGACTCAGCATTGGTATTATGCCTGTATTTTTAGGGCACAAAGGTTTAATTATTAATGTACTATTCAAAATGAGTATGTTAAGATAAAGGTGACCATTCACACTCTCTGTTCATTTTCAAAAGTCTTGACAGAAAACCTGTTGTCTCTGTTTCCAGTTAACCCCTGTTTATTGGGTATATCTTAGAATCAGCTAAAGAAGTGTCCATAACCAGCTTCTAATCAGCCTTTTGCTGGATCATCCATTAAATTAATTTGTGTCTTTACGCACTCCTTTCTGAAGTCCTATTCAATCAAATGACCTTATTTAAAAAATCATGTAGGATTTCACTGTTCAAATCACAAGGCTTTTTCTCATTACAGATACCTTGAAAAACAAAGTGAAATTCATATTGTCAGGAAACTCTTCTTTGATTCTATTATTAGAAATTTAAAAAAAAACACTCTTAAGGATACTTATGAAAGCAATTTTTCCTAAGTGAAGGAAACTATTTTAAGAATACAATTTCTATAGGTGTCGTTTATGTAATCAACTTATTTTCTCTTAAATGAGTTATACTTTGGAGGGATAAGTATTGAAGGAACCATATGGAAAGACACAGTGGCCACCATGACAAGAAAAAAAGAGGGAACGGGTGGCAGTGGAGGTTAAAGTCCATCTGTGTTTCTCCTCTTCATTTAGACTACTTTTTTCCTTCTTTCCCATCTCTCTCCCTGCCTTCTTGTTCATCCTACAAAAAGCCAGGTTATACAGAGACACCTAACCAACAGCCACAATTCTCAAAAAATAAATGTTTAAAATTTAGAAAAAATTCTACTAATCCAAACAAATATCCTTTTGATGGAATGAGGTGAGAACTTTGAGAAAGCAATAACAATATTTAAATAAATTTAAGAGAGAGCAAAATAATGACAATCAACATAGTAGCCATATATCATCCACTCCTTAGTTCTTCGCTTTTGCAGTCCACTCTGTACCACTGTAGTGTAATAAAATGATGGTCTCGGGCGCCAGAGTGGCTCAGTCAGTTAAGCGTCAAACTTCAGTTCAGGTCATGATCTCATGGTTCATGGGTTCAAACCCTCATCGAGTCTGCACTGACAGTGCCGAACCTACTTGGGATTCTCTCTCTCTCTCTCTCTCTCTCTCTCTCTCTCTCTCTCTCTCCCTCTCTCTCTCTCTGCCTCTCCCCCCTCTGTTTCTCAAAATAAATTAAATAAACTTAAAAAAAATAGTAGTCTTCATTTTAAGAACATGTAGGGTCATCTAGTAGTAAGCCAAAACATTTAAAAGTGCTAGTCATTAGTGTTTGAATCTGAAGGGTACTATGCCTTTTGGAACATGAACCAGCATCTAGTGAAATATCTAACTAGTATTCTGGAGGTATATATGCACTACAAATAGTCCAACTGGTAAAGGAACGTAAATTGCCAATTTAGGTATAGCTTCTGCTAGATAGAATCATTTGGAGAGGTGTCAGGATAAATTTTTGTTATACTCTTATAGACACATCACTGCATTTCAATATTTTCATGAAAGTTACTTAGGCTTCATTCTTGAATACGTTTGTTAATTCATTCAACAAATTCTTACCTGAGAACCTACTTTAACACTGAGCTACTCTAACACTGAGCGCTAACAGAGTATATAGTAATCAGCAAGTCAGACTCAATCCCAAGCTTGCAGAGTTTACCATCTAACAGGTGAGTAAATAAACTAATAAACAAAAGAAAAATATGTCATTAGATATTATGATAATAACAATGAAAGAAAAAGCCCCAATCACAGAACACTATGGAGTGTCTTTATTTAGTGAATACTATGGAAAAGCCCTTTGGAGGAACTGACATTTTAGATAAGACCTGATAATACAAAGAAGCCAGACATGTGAATATTTGAGGGAATTATTTCCAGGGAGAGTGCACTATAAATACTAAAGATCAACCCCCAAAAAAGAGCTTACTTATTTTGAGAATTAAAAGAGGAAGAGCGGTGCGTGAGTGTCTCAGTCAGTTAAGCATCCAACTTTTGATTTCAGGTTATGATCTCATGGTTTGTGAGATCAAGCCCCACATTGGGCTCTACGGTGACAGTGCAGAGCCTGCTTCGGATTTTCTCTCTCTCTCTGTCTCTCTCTGTGTCTCTTTCTGTGCTTCCCCTACTTGAACTTTCTGTCTGTCTCAAAATAAATAAATAAACTTTAAAAAATGAATAATATGGGGGTTCCTTTCTGGCTCAGTCAGTGGAGAATTCAACTCTTGATCTCAAGGTTGTTAAGTTCGAGCCCCACATTGGGTGTGGAGATTACTTAAAAAAATAAAATATTTTATGAAAAAAAAAAAGAAGAGGAATAATGTGTTTAGAGTGTGTTGCAGGATATGGTTGTTTTAAAATGAAATAGGAGACAGACGCTATAGATCATGTCTTCTAGGGCTTGTAAGCCGTATTTAAGAGTTTAGATAGTCTTACAAGGGCAATGAGAACACTGTTGAAGCAGTTTCACAAACACGTGTGCAGTTCACACCAGCTAGAAGGTTATATTGGTGTTCTTGTGAGAACAAGATACCTTGGTCTCTTGAGTAGCAGTTGCAATGAAAACAAGTGAATGACTATGAGAAATTAGGTGAGACAATTATGGAATTTGGATATGGAAGTAATTAAGACATGAAGGAGCAGACAGTGGTAAGAATGACCTCCAAACTTCCTTTTAAGGTGAATGCTAATAATATCTGAGCAGGTGAGGAAAACAGAGGGAGCAATTAATTGGAATGGAAAGGAAATTAAGATCTCAATTTTGGATGCGTTTAAGTTTAAAATTCTTGAAAGACATTCCACTCTAGATGTAAATTAGAAAGGCGGATGTAAGAATAGGGCACTCAAAGCAGTGATCTGCTCTGCGATACACATGTAGTGTTCAGCCTTATAAAGACATCATTTAAATAATCTTACAAGAGAATGTGGAGAGAGAAGAGATCTTGGAACAGAGCTGTGAAAACTTTGCTTTTTAAAGGTTGATGGGAAAAAGAGGATCTAGCCAAGGAGACTAAGTAAGAGTTACTGGAAGGTCAAGAAATGTAACATAGGTCAAAGGCAATACCCCCGAGATAAACACAGCAGCGAACTGCTGACACTCTAACAACTGGACAGAGGATAGTACAAGAAGATGTAGCTGGGGTACAAGGAGCTAGGATCTGTGACAGCATCAAAGAATCTGGTTATAACTCCGGGACTCTGGCCAAGTATAGAGAAATGATGATAAATAATATGATGCAGGAGTACAGGCTCCAAAGTCAGGGATTAAGACTTAGAAAACATGATGAGAACCTGTTTAGAATGTGGGGAGGTCACGATATAACACCATTTTTCTCTATCTACATTCAGTATTAAGTAAGACAGAGGAAAAGAATCAAGCAGATTACTTTATTCCTGAGTTAACCTGGAATGGATGTTAGGTCTATGGTAGAATCTTACTACTGAAACTCCAAAATTAGACAGTCTTCTTTATTTAATCACAAGAGTTATTATAGGCTTTCTGCATAGGGCACTAATTCATAGAAGGCGTATAGCATGATAGACTAGAGCAGAAAATGTGACTTCTTTGGACTTCAAGCTTCCAAACCCAAAAGTTACTCCAACTTCCTTTGTGAGGTAGAGTATGTGGAAATGGGGCTAGAGGCTAGAAGTGCTTAGAGAAACCTCACTTCGTGGAAACCAGAGGAGAGCACCTGGAAAAAAACACCTTACCCACACCCTTGAAGACATGCTGATTGGTAGTATTGTAATCCAGTCCCTGGTCCAGAAATAAAGAAAGAAGGGAGCTAATAGAGTTGGAGTACAGGTCAGAGAGAATTTCTTCTCCAGGACATCGTGAGGCTGGTGCAGTTCATCTTAACACAGCTACTGGCCAACAGTGCTTGCATTTCACCATCAGTAGTGATGGGATTGAACCTGGAGAGTGAAAAACATTTGATTTACAGGGGGCCTAAAGTGACCCCGGCTATGAACAGAAAGAGTTTTGGCCATGAATACAAATAGACCACAGCTGAGAAGTCACTGTGGCAACCAGGTAACTAATAAGAAGTTTCTCTCCCAGGAGAATGAAAGAAGAAGCCCATCCTCCAGATGGCATAAAGGGAATTTTGTGATGCCAAGAAAATGAGGAATATGTTTCTAGATGTAAGAAAAAGACGTAGGTGATTCTGATTTTGATTCTATATAGGTTTACCACAAGCTATTCAAGAAGTGATTTTCATGGATCAAGGAATATATGGCATTTTTTTTTAAAGTACAAGGTAAGCAGTATATCAATCAGAATGCTTGCATTGAAAATGGCAAAATCCTAGCTCAAACTAGTGTCGGATATGAGAACACTTTAAAAAGAAATTAATTGTTATAACTGGGAAGTCCACGTGTGGTATGGGTCTCACAGCCAAGAGGGACACAAAATATAAGTTCAGATTTCTACTCTCACTCTCTCTCTCTTTCTCTCTCTCTCTGTAATCTTTTCTTGTTCTGTGTTGTCACTGATATTTCCTTCTCACTCTATATAGACCCGATAGAAAACTTTTTGTTTTCTGTATAAAATCCAAGATTTGATTCTGTATAAAATCCAAGGAAATGGACAGAGGTAACTAGAAGGACGCCTGCCACTGATGGGCCTATATGGAACGTGTGTGTGTGTGTGTGTGTGTGTGTGTGTGTGTGTGTGTGTGAAATGGGAAATGTATCTGGGTAGGTAAACTAATTATCAAAACATGTTTCTCCAAAATAGACCTAGCCATATGGGGTGTATCATCATCCATCATAGTAAAGCGTGCCTCTTTCTCTGGTGGAATCAGCCCCGTGTCAAGACTTGTGGTTAAGTTTGACATCCCACCTGTTTGTGCATTTGGGAAGTAAGCAGGAGTCCCTCGGGCCGGGCTTACATTATTCTACTGAACAAACCCAAGGAAATAGAAAAATCCTTCTCACAACCCACACATATAACCGCCCCCAACGCCACCATAGCAACAACAACAACAAAGACTCTAATTACCTGGATCAATGTGGTCATGAATTAGGATGCTTTGATTAGTCAGGCGCCATTGGAAACGTGACAAAAGAGGTGGCCATTCTGCCAACAGTGCAGGGTATTGTTACCCTAAAAAACGAAAGAAGGGCTGTGGAGTAAACCAAACAAAGAAATGTTCCCTACCTCCCAAACCTATCACACACACACACACACACACACACACACACACACACGCACCCCAAAACAAAAACTTCTCTCTTGACCGAATGTTATCCTCCAGCTATGCAATCACTATTCTTGTCCTCTTCTCTTTCACATGCAGATTTCTGAAAATGTCTCCTAAAATTGCTGCCTCCATTGCTTTCTCTTTCACTTTTTCTTTAGCCCAGTCCATGATTTCTCAAAACATTCACTGAAACAGTTCTTGTGAAGTCCACACATAATTTTCTCGTTAAATCAGCAATTCATATCAAGAGATTGGATGATACAAAGATACAAACATCTAGACCTGGAGTTCCAATTTGAGACAACTCTGAAAAAATTATTCATTTTCTAAGGCTGCTGTATCAAAACACTACAAACTGGGCACTTCGCAACAGAAATGTATTGTCTGATTGTTCTGGAGGCTACAAGTCTGAAACCAAGATGGCATCAGGGTGGAGTGGTTTATTTCTGAGGACCATGAGAGACAGAGCTATTCTAGGCCTCTCTCCTGGCTTCAGGTGGTTGACTTGAAATTTTTGGTGTCCCTTGGCTTTTCCTTCATCATCCTGACCTCTAACTTCTGATAGCATTTTCCCAGTGTGTTTTCGGTATCTACATTTCCACTTTTTGTAAGGACATTAGTCATAATGGATTAGGGGTTCACCCTATCCGGTCTGGCCCATCTTAATTACTTACGTCTGAAGTGATTCCATTTCTAAATAAGGTCAGATTCTGAGGTGATGTGGGTTTGGACTTCAATATGATTTGGGGGAGGAACACAGTTCAATCCATATTATCAATCCAGCACCAGAGCTCCCATAGGAACAGCAAGGTATTGTTACCACGGTTTAAATTGTATTTTCTCCGCAACCCTATTTCTTTATTCTCCCACAGATACTGGTTCCCCAGACTCTTCTCAGTAACTTTTGTATGCCCAAATGTCTAGCTAAACTTATGCATTTGCAGTATCTGACTTGTAGTAGTTTGCACTGGAAAAGGTCTGAGACAGCAAACCATAAACCAGGATTTTGGTTGCTTATCAGCTGGCTTAAAGTAGCACATTATAGGTGAAGAATAATAGGTGCAGATAGATGGTCCTGGCATCCACTAGTGTTACAGTTGTGAACATTTTCACCAGAGGTGAACCAGGTTGGCAAAACGGTGGATGGACCTATGGGTAGAGTATATCAGGAATTTATTAAATATGGAACAATAATAATTATAAGGAATATGAAGTGTAATGCTTGTATGGGAACAATTGATGATTTGGAAAATGACCAGAAAATGCTGAGGAAGATTAGTTACTAATAAAAACTTAAGTATGACAGCTAAATAATTCTTTGGAATCATATAAATAGACTTTTATCACCTGAATCTCAAGGGCACAAATATGATGACCAGGCCCTGGACTTATATAAGAGTAACAGAACTCCAGACAAGGATGAATTCTTGATCTCATGAGAATTTCAAATCTCTCTATGAGATTGGGGGTAGGAACATTTGAGCCAACACATTTGGAAATTTTCAGTTCCAAGATTTACCTAAAACCTCTGCACATTCAGAATTGTTCCACTCTTCCCTGTTAAAACTACCTTTTACCTGAATATGACAAAGAGGACTCTGCCTTACAATACAACACACAGTTATCCCATTAAGATATACCTGCACTTCCCTCCTGGTTACTCTATCGATAACAATAGCATGTCAGAAGCAATGTCAGAAGATAATTCCACTGAATAAAAGTTGGATTTTTTTAAGAGAAAAAAAGAGACAGAGACTATGTCTCAAAGTAGCCACAGA
This sequence comes from Acinonyx jubatus, assembly GCF_027475565.1. NCBI lineage: Eukaryota > Metazoa > Chordata > Mammalia > Carnivora > Felidae > Acinonyx > Acinonyx jubatus. The sequence goes on along the minus strand of NC_069382.1, from coordinate 89,569,101 downwards.
ACCTAGATAACATATAATAACAGTGGTTAGAAGAGTAGATACAGTGGAACCTGGATGGCTCAGTCTGTTGAATGCCGACTTTGGCTCAGGTCATGATCTTGCAGGTCTGTGAGTTCGAGCCCAGGTTCAGGCTCTGTGCTGACAGCTCAGAGCCTGGAGTCTGGTTTGGATCCCATGTCTGTTTCTCTCTGCCCTTCTCCACTTGTGCTCAGTCTCTAAATAGACGGATAGATGATGATAGATAGATAGATAGTAAATACATGGCTAAATCCTGCAAGGAAGCAGATCAAGGGGAATAGAATATGAAGTTGAACAGGAGAGAATTCAGCAATCTGAGAACATGTTTTATGTTCTTTTATATATAATTAATTAAAAATATAAAATCTCTGTAAGTAAATGAAGAGATCCGGCATGTTCGTGGGTAGGAAAAAATTAGCCATAAAGATTCATCCACTGATCCAACAGCTATTTGTTAAATGCCAACTAAATGTCAGGTCCCCTTCCAAAGAATTGAGATATCTCAGTGAGCAAAACAGAACAAAACTTTCTAATTCTAATTCTTCACATATTATTTGATAAGTTTATAACAATTCAAATACAAATTATAGCAGGATTGGGGCGCCTGGGTGGCTCAGTTGGTTAGGCAACTGACTTCGACTCAGGTCATGATCTCACAGTTCATGAGTTCGAGCCCCATGTTGGGCTCTGTGCTGACAGCTCAGAGCCTGGAGCCTACTACACATTCTGTGTCTTCTCTCTACCTGTCCCCTACTCACACTCTTGTCTCTCTGTCTCTCAATAATAAATAAAAATGTTAATTTTTTTTTCAAATTATAGCAGGATTGTTTACCTGAAAAACTTGAAAAGCTAATACTAAAATTTAAATGGAAAAGCCAAAGACCAAATACAGTCACTATAGCGGAAAATTAAAAAAGAAAAAAAAAAGAGTAGAAGGTGACTAGTAGGAAGAACAAGAACCTATAACATGATCAGAATCACCATCCTGCTCTCAATCACAACACCCCAGTCCTGGATCAGGGCCATTTTGGTAGATACAGAAACTAGAGCTACTTTGCAATAAGACTGTGCACCCCATTGCCTCAGCTGCCCGTATTAGTTCCATGCAGACATGGCTATGGCACCTTGATATTTCTGGAAATTTTTAACTGAGCACACAAGGATATCCTCTTACAATTGGCAGATAAAAAGAATGCTATTGAGAATATTGCTTTTGCTTGGCAAAGAGATCAAATATTGTTAGTAGAGATGAAGCCTAATATGACACTCTATATGGATCTTCTTGAAAAAAAAAGTTTAAAAAAAGTTTTTCAGTTTATTAAATACTAAAGCTGGTATGAGTTTGAATGTTTCACTTGAACTTGTAAAACCATAGTTGTTTTTTTTTCCTCTCCTGAAAACCAAGATGTTTAAACTAAATGATCCCTAAGCTTTCTTTCCATTATAAATTACCATGATTCCCATTTTCTTCAAGTGTTATTATGTATCTATTTTTTTGCTTTACTTTGGGTTAGAAACAGAATATTTTTTTCTATATTGATTATCATCTCTTTTTGATGATCTTCATATTTTACTAGCTACATATGTTACTGTTGTTACCTTCTTTTCCCCCTTCCTCTCGGAATTGTGAGATATTTACAAATATCTATCTTCTATCCTTTGTCCTTCAATTCTTAGTCCCTACCCACCAAGATGTCTTACATTTAGTAAGCAAATGGCATTTGTGTTTAAAAATTGATAAATTATTTTATAGGAAATGGAGTCAATTCTTTTAAAATGTCAATCCCAGAGCCAAACCCTTAAGACAAATGGACCAATATCTATTTGTAAGTAGTTTTAAAAATAGCATCCTGAGGGCACCTGGGTGGTTCAGTCTGTTAAGCATCTGACTTCAGCTCAGGTCATGATCTTGCTGCTTGTGAGGTTGAGCCCCACACCGGGCTCTGCGCTGACAACTCAGAGCCTGGAACCTGCTTCAGATTCTGTGTCTCCCTCTCTCTCTGCCCCTCCCCTGCTTGTGCTCTGTCTCTCTGTCTCTCAAAAATAAATAAAAACATTAAAAGAAATTTAAATAGCAGCCTTTGCATGTAGAGCTAATTGGCTTCTCTCTGTATAACAAAGATACTGTGTCTGAACCAAACCATTGACTGAAACTTATATACTGTTGGAGAAATATTGGAGTACGTTTATTCCTTTTTTTTTTCTTTTTTTAAATATAAGCTATTGTCTTTTTGGACCTGAAATGTCATTGTACAACCAAATTTTCAATTACTGGTAAAATGCTAAAATATGATGATTCCTTGATTTAGAAATTCTTTTGTATAGTTGGTGATTTTATTAATCAGAATCTTCCTTCTTTCTCTAGTGGGAATGAAAATGAACATGTACCAGATATCTGCTAAAGCTCAGAAAACGTGTTAAGATTCCAATACACCAAGAGTTGACTCAAGTGTTGGATATGCATCTACAGGAAGCCTCTGACCAGCTAAATGTAGCCTTTGTCTTACCCAGTAGCTACATTGCCTGAGTATTTTGGTCACCCCAGTTTTTCTGAGGTACTGAAATGCCCTGAGAGAATTATGAAAATAGGATATTCCTTCTTTTTATATTAAACAAATTCTAAGGAGTTCACAGGATATCTGGGGGACTTGTCATGCAATTGTCTACTCTTATGAAGTATCTTATTAATTTTGGAAAACATAATCATCCTAGATATATAGCTAACTTCCAAATACCCTTTGGTGTATTTATTTAATCTGTACATAGCCCTTCTGCTGTTCTCACCTCATTAAAAATAACGAAGAATAGTAACCAATGTTATCAAGATCCACCATGTTGTGCTGTAAAAGCAATTTATGTGTTGGTGGGTTTATTACTAAAATACTTTTAAGCAACCCTCAATTAGACTTTACAAGATTTAAGACTGATCCATACAAATTATACCTTTGGATCAATTAGGAAGGAAATATGTTCAAAGATAAAATATAAATTTATCCTTGATATTGATTGACAGTATATGTGGTTTCAATATTCTTGAACTGAAATAATAATACATGGAAAATAATTATATTGAAAAACTGGATGTGCTAAGTGAAAATTGCATTACTAAGGTAATTCTGTATCAGATTTTACCACTAAGTAGTTATTTAGCAGAATCAGCAGTTTAGCCTAATAGGAAAAAAAAATGTCTTTTAATTATAATAACTGGTCTGTTGAATATTTGACTCATTGTTACTTTTAAATTGCAATGGCTCTGGATCGATTATTTTTAACATAATTTGAGGCTGGAAAATACTTAATTATAGAGGCAAAAATATATGTGTTGTTTTGATATTTAAACCTCACAACTGAACACTAATTTAATGTGATAGAGAAGATGAAATTCAAATGCATTTCTTTCAAATTGATGTCTTTCATCAATTTCCCGTGACTGCACGTTAGTCTCATTATACTGAAATAGTAATAACATCAGCTCTTTGGATATTAAAAAGAAAGAAAATAAGAAATATTATATTTTTGTCATGTAATTATTATCTTCAATTCCAAACAATTAAAAATAATTATAATTCAATCAATATACAATATATTATGTGCACATTTATGTGTATTGAATACATGACTAAATAGAGACATAAAATTCATGAACATGATTTATGGCTTCTTCAACATCAAAGATGCTAATACTATTGAGGAAATTAATGCTGTTTTGTTATCAAAACTTAATGATAAAATAGAAACTCCTTCATTTCTGAACAAATTTTCCCACAACAATAAAATAGAAAGGAAAAAATACATTTTTTAAGATGTTAACATATTTTTTAAGTAAATTGAGGAAATAAAAATAGTCAATTTTCTTCATTCCTTTACATGAATTTATTCATATACCTTTGGCCACCTAACGTCATATGTGTTACAGTATTAAAAGCAAAGAATCTACTCCTGATAACCTTAACCTTTAGTAAGCAAGTGATCAATAATAGCAAAATCATGTTGAAATCTTTCAACAATTCTGCGATAGTCCAGGACAAACTTTATGCCTAGGGAAAGTTAAGAAATAATTGCTTACTTGAAATCTAATTAAACCCCTAATATATTTAAGGTGTAATTGTTTGTTCTACAATGGCTGAATATGCAAAATAATCATATTTCTTGTGTAAGAAATGTAGTGTCCATTTTAGAGGAAGTGTTTGTCTTAGTCAGTTGGACAGCATAACAAATTACCACAGACTTGGTGGCTTAAAGAACAGCAATTTATTTCTTACAGTTCTGGAGGTTGGAAAGTTTAAGATCAAGCTCCTAACAAACCAGTGTGGGCTGACAAGCCTCTTCCGGGCTTGCAGATGTTCATTTTCTCCTTGTATCCTCACATCTGTGGGAGAGAGAATGGAAGTTCTCATGACTCTTCTTATAAAGAGAATTAATTCCATTCATGACAGTGCCGCTCTCATGACTTAATTATCTCCCAAATGCCCCTCCTCTAATACGACCACATTCGGATTTAAGATTTTGGCATATGAGTTTTTCTATGGACCCAAACATTCAGTCCATTACAGTGCTTAATATAGAACAAATAGACATTTCAAATATTTATTTTGTTGATTATGAACATTTTGGAGGACAAAATATAACTCTTAAGCTCCCACCCTCTTTTTATTTTTCCCCTAAAACTCACCGGCTAGCAAAATAATTGCTGTTTTATTTAATGGTAAATTTGTAATTGTTTCATGCAGCAAAATTAGTTCTGTAATTTCAAGTACATGTAAAAATAATCTCTGTGAAGTAATTTGTAGCTTTTAGAACTCCACAAGCATGCAATACTTTGTTCAAACTCTTACTTCACACACAATCAAGACTTTTTTTATAATAGAAATTACTCATGTACATTGACACAGATTTTATTCCTGGAGTTATATATATATGGACATTTTACACTATAGCCCACTCAACCCGATCCCTAACACTCTCTTTGTGATGCTTTATAAACTAATGGACTCACCATCTTGTCCCATGTTTTATATATATATTCCAGAGTGCTTTCTTGTATCAGTTATAAGTGTATTTTCCCACACGTTTCAGAGCAAAGAAGACTTTCCCTATTCAAAAAAAATTAGTCGTATTGCTTGAATAAAAGAGAAAGATTTATTTTTTTTGTATGTCAAATTTCAAACTTAATTTTTAGAATAAAATGTCTTTTTGTTCAAATTCGAAAAGGTCCATGAATTAGAGTCACATGAGTGTATGTTTGAACTCTAGCTACATTTCTTGGTTGAATGACCTTGAGTGAGAGGCTTAGTTCCTTTAAGATTCGGCTTCTTCACCAACTTCCTCAATATATAGGTAATAACATCTACATGCAAGATTGTATGCATAGTGTCTTGTACCTAGTTTATGCTCAGTAGAATTTGGTCCACTGAAATGAATTAGGACCAGATTTGAATCAATCCAGACCTTTGAGTCTTAAAGGTCATAAGATTGTAATATTATTCCCTTCAAAAGTATAATTACTGTAATGATAATAGTTGTTTTTTATTAGTAATGATGTATTTTATGAATTTCCCTAAAAATTAACAAATGTATAATTGCTCAGATAACTATAAAATGCTTTTGAACTATGTATCCGTATCTATGTATATCTATATCGCTGAAATACTAACCATATGAACACCATTCATAAAAAATATATTTTTTATAATCGTTCACATAGAAAACCTACAAAGGAATTGTTATAAGTAAACTACGTATTTCATTTAATGCTGAAAATTCTGACCTGCTGAAAGTGAAATATTAGGCAAAGATTTCACATCTTAATGCTTTAAAAATATGCCTCAACATGCCATATTTTTACCCAACCCAATACTTATAATCTCTAGATATGTAAAAGAATACTTGTCTTTGTAATTTATCTGTGAAAGGTAGTGACTGACTTTAAAAATAATATATAACCATTTGTTAAATTAAAACATTAAATTTTGGGAGAAAGCATCATATTACAGTAATGAAAGCATCTTTCATAGTAATGAAAGACAGGCAACACTAGAATTGGGATGAGATGCAAAACTTTTTTTAAATGCAGCCTTAATTTTAATTGTCTACTTTTCATGAATAGATATCTTCATGAATAAAATTTGTTAGAAGCAATGAATTAGAGAAGCGATGTAAATTTTAAAAAGCATTTTTCACTTTAAGTACAAATGAATGTTTATCAATAGATAGACATTATTTATGATCTAATATAATTATATGCCATGATTTATACAGGCAGAACAGATTGTAACAAGAGCACAGATATTTACTTTCTCCCCACAATCTATGAAAGTCAGGATATTAACGATTCATTGAAATACTGTTTTCAGGGCAGCTTCTCAGATTACATGGGTCTAGCAGGCATGACTCAAGATTTTCTTTCATTTCTTTGAGGAAAATAGGATCATATAAATGATCCATTGTTTTGTATGGCTTTGGAATTCTAACATTTAGCACAGATTTTGTTTCAATACCCCTAGGGACATTAACAATTTTGTGAAAAGGATGGAAAGATTAGAGACATATTACTCAAACTCCTCTGTCTTGCAACAGAAATTGCAAACATCCATAATAACCAAAATAGGGTTCAAGAAGTCAAAAGGTTTCAAGGGACTGGTAGAATAAATTTAGGGCTAGAGAATTCAATGGGACAGAATATGTTGCTCTGACTAGTATATGAAGAATTAAGAAAAGAAAATAGAATAATGACCACCTTTAGCAGAAAGGATTAAGGTATCTCCCCCTACTTTTGTAAGAGGAAATGCTTATTGATACAGTTATGGCTTTAAAAACAAGAACAGGGGCGCCTGGATGGCGTAGTCGGTTAAGCGTCCGACTTCAGCCAGGTCACGATCTCGCCGTCCCGGAGTTCGGGCCCGAGTCGGGCTCTGGGCTGATGGCTCAGAGCCTGGAGCCTGTTTCCGATTCTGTGTCTCCCTCTCTCTCTGCCCCTCCCCCTTTCATGCCCTGTCTCTCTCTGTCCCAAAAATAAATAAACGTTGAAAAAAAATTAAAAACAAGAACAAATGAGCAAACTAACAAAACTTGAAATAAATGGACTCTGTCGTAATGGACCATGACATCTCAGAAGATGGAATTATGCATGCATATCTGAGAGAAGCCTGGAAATTGACTGAAAGAAAAGTTTTGCAGAGATCACCAATGATTATTACACCTACAGTCTCCTACAAGGGTGGGGAAACATCAGGTCTGAAGCATAAAGAACATATATAACAGGGTAAAAGAGAAGGCAAGCTTCATTCAGTAGTGTCTACTTTATTAGAAAGCTTGCTTCATATTCACTCAGAGATGAGGTTTGAGGATGATATGGAGATTGGACTACAGGTAGGTAAAAACGTGATTCTGGTACAAGAAATTTCTCCAGTTACAACTCCAAACAGACCTATGCTTAGACAGAAAATTACAGGGACTAAAATACAGCTAATTCCCATATTTGTAAGAAAATGTTTTAAAGATATAATTTTTCCAAGACTAAAGGAAAGAAAAAGAGGAACTCAGCAAGAACTGAGATTTTTTTTTTTGGTTTTAAGAAGAGTTTTATTGAGAAGGTAACAGGTATAGTTTCTATTACCATGATTTTAAAAGAGTAGGCAGGAGATTAAATTGTCAAGTTAGCGAAACATCTTGAGGCAAAAGTCTTTAGAGTTTTTTTTGTTTTTCTTTTTTGGTCACATGTGCCTCTCCCTGTTCTAATAAATTATTTTTAAATCACAAAACATTGAATGTATAATATTCATATTTTTGACATAATGCATTCAATAATTTTTCATCATAAGTGAACTATATTATATTACTTGCACTTCAAATTCCCTAACTCCTAATTACTTTTTCCAAAGCTATAGCAGTACAAGTGGCCTGATTTTAGATGAATAATGTCAAACTCAGAAGAAATTATTAAACTCTGGTATCTGTAGAATAATCTGGCACCTGTTTTATATTGTACACATCACGAGAACACTCAAAGGAAAATAAAGTCTAATATAATCATTATTAAATGTTTATTAGTCACAGCTCAAAATCTCATTTATTGTATTGCTGCAAAGAAACACCTATTTCCCAAGCACAAACATCTTTAAGTTTTGATAATTAAAACTTTGGATGTCAATATTCTTCTAGCTCAAGGTAGGCGGTATTATGGTGCTTATCTAGTAATGAAAGCTTATTACTTACCATTCAGTTTTTCTATTTAAAACTAAACCACATTATTTTGTAGCTTTCCTTTCAAAAATATCCAACCTAATACTTTCAAAGTGTTGCCTTGTCACTGACATAGCAAAATATGGAGAAAGAATAAAACAGAAGATAAATAAACTAAGTAAAATGAAATACTTTGCTGGCTTACCATTATAAATTATGAAAAAGAACTATTTTGGGCATTTAGAACTTAGAAATTATGTTTGTACTTTTTCTCCCTATCCATGATAAATGCTTAATAAGAATGAAAAAAAATAACTTAGGGAACCAAACAACATTTTTTTTCTTGTCAAGTTTTATTTAAATTCCAATTAGCAGGGATGCCTGGGTGGCTCAGTCAGCTGAGTGTCCTTCTGACCCTTGATTTCAGCTCAGGTCATGATGCCAGGGTTATGGAATCAGACTCTGTGTCAGGCTCTGTGCTCAGCATGGATCCTGCTTAAGATTCTCTCTCTCTCTCTCTCTCTCTCTCTCTCTCTCTCTCTCTCTCTCTTTCAGGCCACACTCTCTCTGTCTCTCTCTAAATAATAATAATAATAATAATAATAATAATAATAATAATAAAGTCCAGTTAGTTAACATACAGTGAAATTAATATTAGTTTCAGTTTTAGAACTTAGCAATTCATCACCTACATACAACACCCAGTGCTCATCACCACAAGTGTCATTCTTAATGCCCCTTTATCCATTTAATCCGTTCTCCCTGGACCTCCCCTCTAGCAACCCTGTTGTTCTCTATAGCTAAGAGTCTGTTTTATGGCTTGCCTCTTGTCTTTTTCCCTGATGTTCATCTGTTTTGCGCCTTATATTTCACATACAAGTGAATCATATGGTATTTGTCTTTTTCTGACTGACTTATTTTGCTTAGTATAATACTCTCTGAAGCTCCACCCACATCATTGCAAATGGAAAGATTATATTTTTTATGGCTGAGTACTATTCCATTGTATATATACATCATTTCTTCTTTATCCAGTCATCAGTTGATGGACATTTGGGCTTTTTCCAAACTTTGCTATTATTGATAATGCTATTATGAATATTAGGGTGCATGTATTCCTTTGCATGAGTATTATTGTATCCTTTGGGTAAATACCTAGTAGTGAAATTGCTAGATCATAGAGTAGTTCTATTTTTAACTTTTTGAGGAACCTCCATACTGTTTTCCACAGTGGCTGGACCTGAGTGCATTCTTGTCAACAGTGTAAGAGCATTTCCCTTTCTATGCATCCTCGCCAACAACTGTTGGTACCTGTGTTGTTAACTTTAGCCATTCTGACAAGTGTGAGGTGGTATTTCATTGTAGTTTGATTTGTATTTCGTTGTAGTTTTGATATTTCGTTTGTAGTTTTGATTTGATGAGTAATATTGAGAATATTTTCATGTATCTGTTATCCATCAGTATGTCTTCTTTGGAATAATGTCTTTTTGTGACTTCTGCCCATTTCTTAACTGGATTATTTGTTTTGGGGTGTTTGATAAGTTCTTTATACATTTTGGGTACTAATTCTTTAACAGATATGTCATTTGCAAATAGCTTCTCCATTCCAAAGGTTTCCTTTCAGTTTTGCTGATTGTTTCCTTCTCTGTGAAGAAGCTTTTTATCTTGATGAAATCTCAATAGTTATTTTTGCTTTTGTTTCCCTTGCCTCCAGAGGTGTGTCTAGTAAGAAGTTGCTATGGCTGGGGTAAAAGAGGTTGCTGCCTGTGTTATCCCCTAGGATTTTGATGGTTTCCTGTCTCACATTTAGGTCTTTCATCCATTTTGAATTTATTTTTATGTGTGGTGTAAGAAAGCGATCTAGTTTTATTCTTTTGCATGTTACTGTCCAGTTTTCTCAACACCATTTGTTGGAGATACTGTCTTTTTTCCATTGGATTTTTTCCCCTGCTTTGTCAAAGATTAGTTGACCAAATAGTTATGGGTTCATTTCTGAGTTTTTATTTTGGTCCATTGATCCATGTGTCTATTTTTGTGCCAGAATCAAACTGTCTTAATGACTACAGTTTTGTAATATGGCTTGAAATCCAGAATTGTGATGCTTCTGGCTTTGCTTTCCTTTTCAAGATTGTGTTGGCTATTCGTAACTTTTGTGGTTCCATACAAATTTTGGGATTTTTTTTTTGTTCTAGCTCTGTGAAGAATTCTGGTGGCATTTTGATAGGGATTGCATTAAGTGTGTAAATTGCGTTGGGTAGTATAGATGGATTAAAAATGTTTGTTCTTCTAATCCATGAGCATAAAATATTTCTTCATTTCTTTGGCTCCTCTTCAATTTCTTTTGTAAGTATTTTATGGTTTTCAGAGTACAGATATCTAACGTCTTTGGTTTGGTTTATTCCTAGGTATCTTGTGGGTTTTGGTGTAATCATAAATAAGATTAATTCTTTGATTTCTCTTATCACTTCATTATTTGTGTATAAAAATGTAGCATATTCCTGTATCTTCATTTTGTGTCCTGAAACTTCCTGAATTCATGTGCCAGTTCTACCAATTTTTTGGTGGAGTCTTCTGGATTTTCTTTCTAAATACAGTATGTATCATCTGCAAATAATGAAAGTTTGACTTCTTCCTTGCTGATTTGGATGCTTTTTATATCTTTTTATTGTCTGATTGCTGAGGCTAAGACTTCCAGTACTATTAAATAACAGAGTAGACATTAAATATCAGAGTAGACAGGGTGAGAGTAGACATCCCTGTCTTGTTCCTAACTGTAGAAAAAAAGCTCACCGTTTTTCCCCATTGAAGATAATGTTAGCTGTGAGTTTTTTCTATGACCTTTATGATGTTGAGGTACGTTCAATCTATCCTTACTTTGCTGAGGGTTTTTATCAAGCATCGATGCTGTACTTTGCCAAATGCTTTTTCTGCATCTATTGAGAGGATCATATGGTTCTTATCCTTTTTTTAAATTAATGTGGTGTATCATGTTGATTGATTTGTGAACATCGAATCACCCTTGCAACCCAGAAATGAATCCTACTTGATTGTGGTGAATGATTCTTCTCAAGTACTGTTGGATTCGATTTGCTAGTATTTTGTTGAGAATTTTTGTGTCCATGTTCATGAGGGACATTGGCCTGTATTTCTCTTTTTTAGTGGAGTCTTTGTCTGGTTTTGGAATCAGGGTAATGCTGGCCTCATAGAATGAGTTTGGAAGCCTTCCTTCCATATCTAGTTTTTGGAATAATTTCAGAAAAATAGGTATTAACTCTTCTTTAAATGTTCTGTGAAGCCATCTGTATCTGACCCTAGCCTTTTGTTTGTTGACAGAGTTTTGATTACTGATTCAATTTATTTACTGGCTATCAATCTGTTCAAATTTTCTACTCCTGCCTGTGTCAGGTTTGGTAGTTTATATGTTTCTAGAAATTTAACCATTTCTTCCAAATTGCCTGATTTGTTGGCATATAATTTTGCATACTATCCTCATATAATTGTTTGTATTTCTGTGTTAACTGTGATTTCTCCTCTCTCAGTTGTGATTTTATTTTCTTTGAGTCCTTTCTCTCTCTCTCTCTCTCTCTTTGGATAAGTCTGGCTAGGAGTATATCAATTGTATTTTTTTTTTCTGAAGACCAGCTCCTGGTTTCATCAATATGTTCTATTGTTTTTGTTTTGTTGTTGTTGTTGTTGTCGTTGTTGTTGTTTTTAGTTTTTATACAGTTTATATCTGTTTATTGTTTATTATGTCTCTTCTTCTGCTGGCCTTAGGCTTCATTTGTTGTTCTTTTCTCCTCTTGAGAGTAATGACTTTATGAAAAAGAGGTCATATAATATCCAGGGCCTGGCACATCTAGAAGGGTCTCTGTTGTGCTCTATGCACTCTGCTGCTGTGTTTTGGCCACTCTATCCCTTAGGTCAGGCCTCTGCAATTTCTTCTTGGCTGCAGTGGGCAATATTTGGGTCTTACCAGAGTGTGGTGAGTTTTAACTAGATGTGCTCTGGTCTGCTTGTGAAAGAACTGAACTTCACAGAACATTGGTCAGTAGGTATGGTGTGTGTGGGAGTTTGCGCTGGTCTTCTGGAGAAGGGGCCCACTGCACTGGTCCTCAGTCACAGTTACCCTGGAAAAGCAAAATCAGTGGAGCACTGGTGGCCGGCACTTGGTATAAGCATATTAGGCAGCCAGTGTTGGGCTGTGATGTTTACTAAAGTTGGTTTATGCTGAGGAGCAGAGGAGGGAAATGGTGCCCACTGACTGCTTTGTGCCCAGAGGCAATACTACCTCCTACAGATGCACTCCAAAAAGTATAAACACTGTGAAGCTCTAGAAATCCAGTCTTTGAGCTCTCCTGGCTGCAAAAATACAAAATTCAGCTGGTTTCATTTTCCCAGCCAATGGCTTTGGGGAAATACTCTTGTGCATATCCCTGTGTGTCCCTCCCTCTGTTCACCTCTCTCTGTGACCTGGGCTCCCTCCCCTCCACAGCACCTGTGACCTGTTTCTCCCTCCAGCCAAGTCTCTGCACTTCCTATCTTCCTCAAATTGGCCTCTTCTCTCCCTCTAGTTGTGCAGTTTGTTCTGTCAGTCCTCAGGTCAGTTTCTTTAGTATTCAGAATGATTTGGTAGTTATCTACCTGTGTTTGAGGGATGAAGCATATCGACTATCCTCATATGATACCACCATCTTAGCTCCCCCCCCATAAAAAATTATCAGGACTGGGGCGCCTGGGTGGCTCAGTCGATTGAGTGTCCCACTTCAGCTCAGGTCACGATCTCGCAGTCTGCGAGTTCGAGTCCCGCGTTGGGCTCTGGGCTGATGGCTCAGAGCCTGGAGCCTGCTTCCGATTCTGTGTCTCCCTCTCTCTCTGCCCCTCCCCCGTTCATGCTCTGTCTCTCTCGGTCCCAAAAATAAATAAATGTTAAAAGAAATTTAAAAAAATTATCAGGACTATTTATTTAATACCCCCTCATAATTCTTTTAAGCTTATATTTGACAAATAAAATTATAAGATATTTAGAGTGTAAATTGTGATATACTATACATGTACATTATGCAAGGATTCCTACCATTTATAAATTAACCATCACATATTTTTCTTTTTGTATGGGTGAAAACATTTACATTCTACTCTCTGAACAAATCTCACTCTTACAATACAGACTTATCAGCTATAGTCATGTTACATTAGATTATCAGACATTATTCTTCCCATAGCTGAAACTCTGTGCCCTTTTACCAACCTCTCCCTATTTCCCGCACACCCCAGCAACCACTTTTCTATTCTCTGTTTCTATGAGTTTAAGTATTTATTTAGATTCTACATATAAATGATATCATGGCAGTATTTGTCTTTCTTTGTCTGCCAATTTCACTTAGCATATTGCCCTCAAGGTTCATCTATGTTGTGAACAACAGGTTTTCCATCTTTCTTATGGCTGAATGGTACTCCATCAAACCATTTATTTTCCATTCATCCATTGACAGTTACGTTGTTTCTTAGCTATTGTGAATAATGATGCAATAAACATGGAAATGCAGACATAACTCTGATATCATGTTTTCATTTACTTTGGATATATACCAGAAGTGAGATTGCTGGATCATATTGTATTCCTATTTTTAATTTTTTTAGAGAATGCTCATACTCTTTTCCAAAGTGGCTGCACCAATTTACAATAGTGCACAAAGGTTCCCTTTTTCCACATCCTTGACAGCACTTGTTATCTCCCATCTTTTTGAAGATAGCCATTCTGACAGGTGCAAAGTGACATTTCACTGTGGTTTTGATTTGTATTTCTTTAATGATTAGAGATTTTATTTTGAGCACCTCTTCATGTACCTATTGGTCATCTGTCTTCTTTGGGAAAATGTTTAGTCAGATCCTCTGCCATTTTTTAACTGAATTGTTCATTTGTTTCTATTGAGTTTGTTATTTATTTATATATTTTGTATACCAATCACTTATCAGATATATGATTTCCAATATTTTCTCCCATTCCATGTGTTGCTTGCTTGCTTTTTCTTTTCGTCATGTTTCTTTTTTTGCTGTACACAGTTTTTTAGCTTCATGTAATCCTATTTATTTGTTCTTGTTTTTTTGTGCTTTTGTTTTTAGTGTCTAATTCAAAACACATTGCGAAGACTGATGAAAAGTTCCTTACGTTTTATTTTCTTCTATGTGTTTTATAGTTTCAGGCCTTCAATTTTAAGTCTTTAATCCATGTAGAGGTTTACTGTGTATGATGTAATATGGTTCAGTTTCAGTGTTTTGCATGTGGCTGTCCAGTTTTCTCAGCAAAACATATTAAATAGACTGTCTTTTCCCCATTGAATATTCTTACCTCCATTGCCATAGATTGACCATATATGCATGGGCTTATTTCTGGGTTATCTGTTCCATTGCTATATATGTCTGTTTTGATGCTAGTAGCATTCTGTTTTGTTTACTATAGGTCTGCGATACGGTAAAATAATTAAACATTTTGCCTCTGGCTTTGTTCTCAGGATTGCTTTGGCTCTTTAGGATCTTTGGCAGTTCCATGAATTTTAGGATTGTTTGTAATATTTCTATGTAAAATGTTGTTGGAGTTTTCATAGAGATTGCTTTAAATCTGTAGATTTGAGAAAAATGTACATTTTAAACAATATTAATTCTTCCAATCCATGACAATAGAATATCTTTCCACTTATTGTGTCTTCTTCAATTTCTTTCATTAATATTTTATAGTTTTCAGTATAAAATCTTTCACCTCCTTGTTTAACTTTATTCTTAGGTATTTTATTCTTTTTGATGCAATTATAAATGTATTTGTTTTTTTAATTTCTCTTTCTGCTGGTTTATTATTAATGTACAGAAATGCACCTAATTTGTGTCTATGGGTTTTGTATCCTGAAACTTTACTGAACTCATTTATTAGTTCTAAGAATTTTCTTGTGGGAGTGTCTAGAGTTTCTGCATATAATATAATGTCATCTGAAATTACAGACAATTTTATTTCTCCTTTTCGCATTTAAATTCTTTTGTAGTTGTTGTTGTTGTTGTTGTTGTTGTTATTGAATTCCTATGGCTAGTAGTATGTTGAATAAAAGTGATGAAAGTGAGCATAGCTTCTTGTTCCTGAAATTAGAAGAAAAGTTTTCAGCTTTTCACCATTGAGTACAATGTTAACTGTGGACTTTTCATATATGGTCTTTATTATCTTGATGTATGTTTCCTCTATATTCAGCTTTTTGAGAGTTTTTATCATGAATGGATGTTGAATCCTGTTAAGTGTTTTTGTTTTCTGTATCTGTTGAGATGATCATATTATTTTTATCCTTGATTTTGTTAAGGTAGCATATTACATTGATTGACTTGCTGATGTTAACCATCTTCGAATTTCTGAAATAAACTCCCCTTGAATATGGTGCATGATCCTTTTAATTCATTGAATTAATTCATTGATTCGTTGAATCCTATTGAATTCAACTTGCTAATATTTTGCTTAGAAATTTTGTATCTTTGTTTATCAGAGATATTACTCTGTAATTTTCTTGTGGTTTCTTTTTCTAGTTTTGGGATCAGGGTAGTGCTGGCCTCATAAAACTTAAAAGTGTTCCTTTCTCTTCTATTTATTTATTTACTTATTTATTTTTTTTGGCACAGTTAGAGAAGGATTGCCATTAATTCCTCTTTCAATGTTGGTCCATCTAGTGCTGACATTTTTCTCTTTTAAGAGGCTTCTGATTACTGATTCAGTCACCTTAACGTAATTAGTCTTCTCAATTTTCTATTTCTTCATGATTTGGTTTTGGTTGTATGTTTCCAGGAATGTATCCATTTCTTACGGGATGTCGATTTGTGGGCATATAATTGTTCATAGCAGTCTCTTATGATGCTTTGTATTTCTGTGGTATCAATTGCAATGCTTGCTCTCTCATTTCTAATTTTATTTACAAGACTTCTATCTTCTGGTAAATCTAGCTACAAATTTGTTTATTTTGTTTATCTTTTTTTAAACCCAGGTTTTAGTTTTATTGATCTTTGGTATTGTCTTTGAGTCTCTATTTCATTTATTTCCACTCTGATCTGACTTATTGCCTTCCTTCTACTAACCTTTGACTTCCCTTGTTTTTCTTTTTTCCAGTTCCTTGAAGTGTAAAGTTAGGTTAGTTTTTGAGATTTTCCTTGTTTCTTAATATAGGCATTTATCCTATGAACATGGCTTTTAGAACTGTTTTTGCTAAATCTCACAGTCCTGGTATGTTTTATTTCCATTTTCATTTGTCTCAAGAAGTAATAAATTTTTTCAGGACTGTATATTTGATATTCCTTTATAAATCATTTTGTGATAGCATCATCTTTGGTCAGAATACTGGATTCTTGATGATGTTCCACCATGAAAAGTAGTTTGGTCTATAACTTTGAGGAATAGTTTTGTTCTTGTTTGTTTCTGAATTTATTTTTTAACAAAGGAAAACACCAATGTAGCTGATGTTACATTGTTCTGTTACTTATTATGGTGACTCAAAGTTAATCCACTACTGAGAAGGTATGTCACATAAATGCTAAGCCTAATGAAAAGAAGCCATGCTCATCCAGAAAGGCTAATGTTTTCCATAGATGAAATAAATGAATATTTCAAATTCAGCTCAAGAGTACAAATAGCCATTTTGGCATCTGCAACATCTGGGAGCAGCTGCTTCCTTATCTAAGGAAATTCCAAACTCTTCTCAGACAAGAAAGTTTCCACCTTAAGAAAGTAGGTTGACACTACCTTTCTATGCTATCCTTCATAAACCAATTTGTGAATGAGTAATCATATGAATCATATCAATTCACTCTTCAAAAGAATACTTTTACTCTATCAATGAATCAAATATAAAAAAATACATAAGCCTACTACTAGGATTGCCAATCAACAGAGGTCTGGTGGATTGTTTTTTTTTTTTTTTAATTTTTAATGTTTATTCATTTTTGATAGAGAGAGACTGAGTGTGAGCAGGGAAGGGGCAGAGAGAGAGAGGGAAACACAGAATCTGAAGCAGGCAAGCAGGCTCACCACAAAGCCTGATGCAGGGCTCAAACCCACCAACTGTGAGATCATGACCTGAGACAAAGTTGGACTCTAACTGACTGAGCCATGCAGGTGGCTGTAAATATTTTTTTATAGTTAAAGATAAATTATTTAACGTATTAATATTGTAACTATGTTTTGTTTCAAAGTCTTTCGATGTCCTAAGGTTATAATTATGTCCCTTATTTTCATCATAATGTTAGAGATGCCATTCCTAAAGTCATAATAATGCTCTACTATATTTTTTACAGAATATGAAATACAATTTTCATATTTAGTTCATTAATCTATTAAAACTTTTTTAAAAGCATGAGCTAACATCCACATATTTTTCACACACAATTAAATATCCCAGAATTACTTGTTATTTATTCAATTCTACACCCAATGATTTGTCATGTTATATCTGTGATATACCATAGGTTCAAGTAAAAGTATACTTTTAAAAAAATGATTTTAGTGCTTATTTATTTTTAAGGGAAAGAGAGAGAGAGAGAGAGAGAGCAAACAGGGGAGGGGCAGAGAGAGAGAGGGAGACACAGAATCCGAAGCAGGCTCCAGGCTCTGTGCTGTCAGCACAGAGCCCAATGCAAGGCTCAAACCCACAAACCTGAGCCGAAGTGGGATGCTTAACGGAATGAGTCACCCAGGCACCCCACGTATCATTTTTTATCTCTGTTTGACTCATTATTTTGTCTAAAATTGCACATATCAAAATCTCTCAAATACTACAATTTACAATAATCGTTGCTATCTGAAGAGACACTCTCATTTTTTAAATTTTTTTAATGTTTATTTATTTTTGAGAGAGAGAGAGAGAGTGGGGGAGCAGGAAGGTGGGGGAGGAAGCAGACAGAGGGAGACACAGAATCCAAAGCAGGTTCCAGGCTCTGAGCTGTCAGCACAGAGCCTGATACAGGGGTCAAACCCAGGAACCTGGAGATCATGACCTGAACTGAAGTCAGACGTTTAACTGACCAAGCCACTCAGGCGCCCTGTAATGGTATTGAATATTCTTAATACATTAGTCTAGAAAAGAAATTATTGCTTTTTTAAGAACATAAGGGGTTGCAGATATAGAAACCTTTTTTATTTACTTTTTGTTCTTTGCATTTTTTAACGACACTGGCTCTATAATTTTGAATACCATACAAATGATCTTTGGCTTATGTTCAAGGAAGAGAAATTTGATTATATTTTTTCTACCTAGTGTTGGTATGAAGTTGGACATTTTATGTTGGGATCACTCTTTCCATAAGTAGATTTACTTTTTTGCTCACCCTATAACTGAACCTAAATTACATCCTAGTTTTACCTGGGTGTTTTAAGTTCTATTTTTCCACAATTGCTTGGGTAAACATTTCCTTCTAATACCATCTATTATCTTTATTTTTATAGTTTCTATGCCTCTATGTTTTTCATTTCAAGCAAATTTTGTTTCTATCATTGAGTATAATAATAATAGCTGAATTATTATTAACTATTCCTTATATATTACTAACCACTAGGTCATTTAAGAATTAGTATCAACTAATTTTATTTTGTTTTGTTCCACTTTTGTCTTGAGAATAATTCATTTTCCCCCATTTCTTCATATGTTTAATCATCTGGAATACATTCAGGATAGTAGGGTATTATTTATTTCGACAATCTGGATGATGTTATATTGCTTGAAAGAATATTGGGCATTTATTAAATTGCTTCCTTTATTCTTTTTTTAATGTTTGTTTATTTTTGAGAGAGAGCGAGAGAGAGACACAGATAGAGCATGAGAGTGGGAGGGGCAGAGAGAGAGGGAGACACAGAAATGGAAGTAGGCTCCAGGCTCTGAGTTGTCAGCACAGATCCCCATTCTGGGCTCGACCTCACAGACAACAAGATCATGATCTGAGCTACTGTCCGATGCATAACCAACTGAGCCATCCAGTTGTCCTGCTTCTTTTGTTCTATGGGGCAGTTAATTTGGTTGTCTCAAGCTATAATCTCTATATTTTGAGTGAAAGGTCAAACCTGGGTTCACTTATTTTATTCTTAGCTGTGGTGCTTGGAGTCTGCCCCATACATACATATTTTACTGGCCAGTGAGAGATTTTGGTCAGAATCTTCTTGATTCTTTCCTTTATGTGTCCCCTACATGATCCAACGAGCCTGGTTACCCCCACTTTGAGTGTCGTTCTTTAGGTCACAAAAATAGTGGGCTATCTCTCAGAGATTTAGCCAGTCCCACATTGCTGACCACGGTTAACAACCCTAAAAATTTATCCCAAACCATTTTCTATTTCGAAGTACCTGCTTTTTGTTGCTCTCCAATGCCTTCAGGTGTTTTTTTTTTTTCTTCTTCTTCTTTTTTTTTTTTCTTTTTCTGGGGGCAGGGGGGAGGGGGGAAGGGGAATGGAGTTTGTCGTCCAAAATTGGTAGCTGTTACCAGCAGGAGGGTCTGTCCAACAGGAACTTACATACCCATATCAGAAGCAAAGTCTATTGTCATCAACCCTAATGCTAACACTGGTATTTGACTCCAACATGGCCCTCACTTTGATTTAATGTTTCCTTCTGTTGTTTTTGTCACCGTTGTTTTTGATTGGGTGATGGCCTTGTTGGCTTTCTAGTTTTGGCAAACTCATGAATAACATAACTGAAATAATTTATATTTCCTGTTCTAAGTAAATTTCTTCAGCAGATTTACAAATGCCTCATCTATTATGATACTGAGCAAGAGAAGGCATCGTTCATCATCCACGTTAGCATGTACATGCTTTTATTTTTAAGACCTAATACCTTAATATATCTATTTATATCTTCTATTTATATAAATATATCTATCTATATCCCCTACTTACATTTTTAATGTAAGCATTCTACAATGAAAAAAAAATTCTAACAAGAGTACAAGGAATAAAGAGCTAGTTCTTAATGTTTTTCATGCAAATCATAAACACATTTGGTTGTTTGTGGAAGAAGAATTCAATTTTCAATTCCTTTGTTGAGAAAAACTAGTTACATTTCCATTTACAAATCTCCTCAGGGATGAAGGAAAAATATTACGTAAATAAAAAAGCAAAATGTTTGGATGAATTAAAAAAAAATTGAACTTGATATTTTCCTTAATACGAAGTAACATATATACACTTTTAAGTTTTAGCGCAATAAAAAAAATATTTTTCTCTAAATTGGCTTGGAAGTTATCTGAAAAAGCACAAATCAATGATGCATCTGTTCTTCATCATGCTTATTTCCATGAAGATTTGTGAGTCTCTATGTGGAAATATTTACAGGAAATATAAAATTCTTAAAAGAGGAGGCACAAGAAGAACCCAAGTTATCTGATGACAGCACTGCTCAGTGACAGACCTGAAAATTGTTCTCACTTCCCTAAGGAATTAATGGAATTTGCATGAAAATATTTGAAGACATCCTAAAAATAATAAAATAGGAATGAGAAGAGCTTGTTGTCAAACTCGTAACTTGAACTTTGAGTTGATTACCCTAGCTCTTTGTTTTCAGTGCTCCCTATGAACAGCATAAAGCCATTTAGGTTAACGGGATAACAAGTGGTATGTAAGTTGTTTGAATTAAGTTCCCATCGGAGCTCAAGCAGAGCCATGGGTAGAGTAGGAAAAAAAAACAAAAAAACAAAAAAAAAAACTATGGTGAAGAAACAAAATTCATGGCCTTTGTACTTACAGTTACATTTCCGTTTTTTACTAGGCACGTGTCAGTTAACCTCTCTAAACCATCATTTCATTTTAAAAATTAGGACTAACAACACCTGTTCTGCCACACCCACAGAATGTTTAGGAGACTCTAATGAGGAAGCGCATGTGAAATTACGGAAATTTGCGAAGAAATTAATAAAGAGAGAGACTTGAAATATGTCTTGGGAGCAGATCTGAAGTTAAAATTAAATTTCTTTGTAGTTTTCAGATACTTAAACAGTATTAAGTACATTACAGTTAATCATTTATTAAGTGAGCAAATCAAACACCATCACACTTAAATTCTTTTGTTAAAAGGAATTCTTCAACCAATTATACTTATATGTATTTTTAAATTTATTTTTCAACAAATATTTTAAGATGTCACTATAAGCAAACTCTATACTAAATACAGTGAAAATGGAAATAAATAACTTGATGCTGTCAGTGAGCTCACAGATTAGTAGAAATAAACATATACAACTTACTCTGACCCATCATATTAAGTGTCATAAGTGCACAGTATGAGTGCTACGAAAAAATAGATGAGAAAAGTAAATTTTTCACAGAATGTTGTAAAATAATTAACAGAAAAGATAACACTTGACCTAGTTCTAAGTGGAAAGCCAAGGAGAAGAAAGACAGCAATAGCCACCATTTCAAAATAATAGCCAGCAGTTACATGACACTTTATACCATTTAAAATGCTTTGCATTTGTAGACTGACTTCATTCTCACAACATACAATATCAGACAAAATCCTACTAATAAAGGTTAGGTGACTCTCCCAATAGCACATACCAAATTAGGAGGAGAGCTAGGATTCAAGCTCCAGCAGTCTCTGGCTACCATGCACATACTTAATCTCTGTCTTCTATTGCCACGGTTGATCATGTCCACAATTTTCACAAGTTACAAATGGAAGTAAGCATCCACACAAAAGAAACATGTGGAAATGTACTGGCCAGTTAGAGCAGAAGGAGGGACACACGGGGAGGGCAGTCTCTACTACGTGCACAGAAAGGACCACATGTTTAAACCAATATGACCACTTTATTGTGCTATATAGTCAATGAGATAATACTAAGCTTAATTACCCTCAATCACCTGCTTTCAGAGATAACCTATTGTCAGATAACTTATCCATTGCGCAGGATAGCAGATAGTTACTTTCTGCATGAATAGAAATCACTATATCTGGAAAACTATTTACTTAGCCTCCTCCTCTCATGCAAATGAAAGGAGTTGGGATTAATACTATTGTGATAAGTTCAGGAATGTCAGTGTGAACCTTCTGTTAGTAAAGGCAAAGAAAATTCTCAGACAACAAGTGCAAACAATAGCATAACGTTTATAAGTAAAGGAAAATCATAATAACATAGATATATATTTTATATGAAATGACTCTATTTAAAACTAATATCGTGCTACTTAGTTCTTACATGGTAAAAGGATATCCATAAATTACAAGCCACATCTATAGTAACTAACATACTTTCACACTAGCTTAACAGAGTTTTATAAAAACAGATGAAGAATACAGGATTATAGGAACTCAGTAGTTTCCATGGTTTCAGAGTAAAACTAATGATTCCAGGATCAAGTGAATAGGTATGAAATTTCACAGATTCTTGAAAAATACAATGACAATGAGGTATTGATTAAACATATGCATCTGGCTGGAAACTGCATTTCAGAATTCAAGATAATAAAATATTGGTGTTCCAGGAAATCTTCAAAGATTACCGCTACTCTTTACAGTGAAGCTTCTAAGGATTATAAAAATGTTTTCTTTTTTAAATATGTATTGCCTAGTCATTTGAAAACTTCAAGCAATACTTGAATTTGGTAAACATTGAAACATCCCTAAAGACTACAAACTCATACATTCTTTCATTGTATCCTGAAGGTAATTTTAAGGTATTCATAATTCACTTAATTTAATATAAAATGTCATATTAATGTATACATAGAATTCAAGTTATCATTCCTAACAACACTAGTAGGCTCAGATAAATCTTCAGAGAAAAATTTTTAGATGTTCAGGCCTGAATTAATAACCCAAAACTTTCAATTACATATTTTCTTTAAATATAGTTTAGTTATGTACCTTTAAAGGGTTCAGTAAGAGTGATAATATCAATTTACAATTATTTATTACTTTATTACTTTAAAATTGGCTAATGAGTTCTAACCACTTGACCTTTTTGAATAATCACGATGTGTGAGGCAGGCAATTAAACAATAAGAGTAATAGAGGTCCAGAGAGGATGATACATTGAAAAAGTTAAGAAGCTGAAATGAGAGTATGGTTTCCTTGATTCTAAAAGCAATTATTTTTTCCTTATACATTGTATCTTCTTCCAGGTACAGCTTGGTTAATCAAATCATCTATGGAAAAGGAGGGGAGTCTATTATCTTTGATACATCTCTATCAAATATATAGCAGCCTGCAAAAACTATACAAGAACATTATGGACCTTTAGTCAAGTCATCCTAAATAATTATTACACTGTATCAGTGATACTTGTTGCATTAAGGCTTACTGTTGCCTTTCAGTGTTACCTTCTCTGCTCATGGTAAACTCTTCAAGGTTAAAATAAAAGGGGAAAAAGGCCTCATTAAGAGCAGAAAGATTACACCAGATGGGCTCCAGTAAGGCTCAGCAAAGTCTCTGTGGTGTCCTGAATGAATAGGAGGAAGAACTGATTAATTCAAGGCCTACAATGCCTATGTTCTTATCCCTATTAAAAAGATTTGGATGTTTTTCCAAAGTAGTGGAGAACACTACTCAACACCTGATGCCTTCTCCATTTTTTTTTTCTCGTTAGCATTTACCTTCCATCCTGCTCTATATTTTATAGTTTATTCTGTTTATTATGTATTATCCCTACCTGAATATAAGCAATCCAAATGCCAGGCATTTTATCTCTTACCTTATTGCATTCCTTGTACTTACAACAGTTTCTGAATCAAAGTAGGTATTTCTAAACATTTATTTATGATTAATATTATATTATCTGTAATTATTATTTTATGGTTAATATTTTAAATATTCATAAATATAAAAAATAATTGAATGAATAATTCAATTGATTATCTTTTACAAATCTCACCCAATTTTATTTTTGTTTAATAATCTGTTAACTTATGAAACATTCCTATTGGTTGCCTATCATGTGCCTGGAATAGTACTGCAACAATGTGTATGGTAAGCCATGGCCTGTCTTCAGGGAGCATATAATCTTATGGGGAAAAACATATGTTAAACCAACTATTGTGTTTTTAACTATTACTGTTCATATAACAGATGGGCACATTTTATTTCTCCTGGGGGCATAGAGAAGGCCCCACAGGGAAAGTAAAATTTATTCTGAAACTTCAAGGATTATTAATATGAAAAGAATTATTAATGTTAATGTTAATGTCAAGGGTTGAAGTTGTGACCAGGCATAGAAAACATCATGTGTGAAATTCTTGAAGCAGAAATAAGCTAGGTGTGATCAAAAATAAAAGAAGTTTCATGAGATTCTAGTCTAGTGATCTGGGAACAAATACCAGAAAATATGGCTTGACCTGGAACCTGTCATGTAAGACCTTGTACATCATGAAGGATATTTTTATCTTTATACTAAATACAATGAAAAATAATGGAGTATTTTAAGGAAGAGATGTGATTAAGATCAAATTGACACTTTACAAGATGGGTTTTTTTAGCCACGTGGAGATGAAAAATGGATTAGTACAAGACAAAAGTAGATGCAAAGAAATATTTAGGTTTATTTTAATAATCCAATTAAAAAAAACAAAGATGTGTTACCTTTGCTGCTAGCAGTGGGGGTACGGTTAAGTGGATTCACTCACTCACTCATTCATTCATTCATTCATTCATTCATTCAGAAAGTTGGTTTTCAAGTATCTACTATTTTTCTTTCACTCTAGATACTGAGCTATTAGAGGTAACAAGACCCACATGGGGCTTGTAGTTTATAAGGCAAATCAAACATTTAAATATACCAGTTGTTGAGAGATGATGGCAAAAGGAACCTGCTTTCACTTAGGCTGTGAAAGTTGGCTTCTCAAAGACAGTGACTTGCCACCTGAAAACCTATATGATTCAATCCAAGCAAACAGAGGACAGAAAGCACTGGCTAGAGATGAAAACGTGGGTAAAGGAAAATCCTTGCTGAAGGACACAAAGTTTGAGGAATTGAAACTAAGCAGAATTATAGCAAACAACTGGAAAGAAGAGAATGGGGACGGAAAAAAAAAAGTTCTATTTTACAGGCCTTCAATGGGTATGAATTATTTTTAGGTCATTGAGACTAATATATGAAAAATGGATTATACCTGAAGAAGAGTGAAACAGTTTTTTTCTTCACACTATAAAAGATATGTACTAATTAAATTGTGTTAAAATTTCTTAATTTTAATGTAGTTTAATTTATGACATTTCCTTTATGGTTACTGCTTTTTATGGTTGACTATCATTGTTCTTATTTATGCATTTATTTGTAATCAAATCATATGCAAATACACTATCAAATAAATGAAAAAATGCTTCTAGTACAATACTCTTACTAATCTGGTTAATGACACATATAATAGCTAAAAATGTAGGCAGTAACAAAAACATCAAGTCTCTTCCAATCTTTCTAGAGGATATACTTCCCCATTTGTATGCTACCCGGGTTTTTTCTGCCTCTCTCAGTTCTCATAAAGGAAGCATGGGCGGCCCAGTATCTCCTGGGTTTTCACTGCTTACAGTCAGGATGCATTCAGGTACACATTTCCTTTAATTTAATATTTCATTTCAGTATTTAAAGGTATTTAACTTTCGAGGGGTAGGAAGAATTTTAGGAAGGATATGTTTATGATATTTGGGAGGTTGCACATTTAACCAACTTGGATGTTCCTATAACACATTGTCTGAATACTTAGTCATAAAGCTGATAGTTTACTCTTCATCTCCCTGAATTTCTCAATTATTTCAAAATTCAGAAGTGAGAAGAAATTGCACTCATTAGTGCTTTCAGATCCGCAAAGTGTGATCTTCTGCTAACATGTGAAAGGCAATCCAAAGATGTCAAATGATGCAAGTAGTGAATACTGCCAAATTTATGGTATGCAATCAATGGAAATATATCACTAACTCAATTATGAATAGATAAATTTGGTTTAGATGAACTAAATGCACAAAAATATACAAATGACATGAAGGATAGTACTTTGGAATATATGAATAAAAGAACACATTTTTTTAGGTTTCTCCCCACCACTAAAAATGAAAACAAGACAAAATTATGACTGAGAAAATAATGCCTTTGTGAGAATATTATATGCAATAGAGAAAAGACTAAACATCAGACATGAAGCATTCATTTCTAATTTCATATTATTTGATTTCACATTTATTTACTCCACTTCGTTCTTAAATCATATAACATTAACTGCTTAGTTTTATTTTTCCATTTAATATGTAGGTTAAAATGAGATAAATATTGTGTTTATAATAAAATGTAATTAGTTTAAAAATAAGTAAGTGACATTTGTGTGGTTTAGAAATAGTTTCTCATGTATTAAATACTTATGGTATTATTCCTTATACTAATCTTAGTGTTGATTACTAATTACCAATCACCTCCTTGCCAAGTACTGTGCTAAGTGTTTTTCATGTATTATTTCAACCATTGAGCACAATTCTAAGGTTGTTCTTATCATAGATTTCAAACAAGCAGGCCAATATTTAATAAGGCTAAATAGCTTTCCCAATGTAACAGATTCAGCATGAGGAGTAGCTCAATTTCACCCGAAGAAATCTCACTCAGAGCCTCTTACTGTAATTCACATTCTATCCCAAACTATAGATCTTGTCTTATGAAAAAATGATATGAACTTTATATCATTTACTCAGAAATATACAAGGCCAAAAAGAAAATATATGTAAATAGGTATATTAACTGTGCTTGTTAATGAATTCACTAAATATTTTTATTTTTGTTTTTTTATTCTCAAGTTCATTAACATACAGTGTAGTCTTGGCTTCAGGAGTAAAGCCCAGTGATTCATCTCTTACATGTGACACCCAGTGCTCATCCGGAAGACTGCCCTCCTTACTGCCTGTCAGCCATTTGACCCACCCCCACCCCCAGACCCCCATCAACCCTCAGTTTATTCTCTGAACTAAAATATTTTTAAAAGAGAATAAATACGTATATACTGAAACTATTTTTTTACATTCTACAATTAATAGGAAAAAGACATAAATTAATTGTTAATGAAAAACCATCTTTGTTAGGTCATATTTTAAAAGAGAAATGGTTCCAAAACGTTGACAGCAAAAACATCGTAAGTTTTACCTGAAAGGTGTGAATATAATGAAATCTGCTCTTCAATTACAATTCTGATCACCACGTTCGAAGGATTATATAAAGTTGTCCAAATTTGCCATGTGGTTCTCCCCTTTTAACCAGAAACAGCTCTTATAAACTTGACTCAAGAGTGGTGACAAGTTATTTTCATGTCAAATAAAATTGTGCTAGTAGAAACAAGTTTTGGGGCACCTGCTTGGCTCAGTCGGTTAAGCGTCCCGACTGCAGCTCAGGTCATGATCTCGTGGTTTGTGAGTTTGAGCCCCGCATCAGGCTCTGTGCTGACAGCTGGGAGCCTGGATCCTGCTTTGGATTCTGTGTCTCCCTCTTTCTCTGCCTCACCCTGCTTGTGCTCTCTCTGTATCTCAAAAATGAATATTAAAAAAAATAAATAAATAAATAAACAAGTTTTAAAGCTATGCATGTATGGCATTTAAAATCACGTTTCCAAAACAATTTTGACAATTTGTTTTTCAATTAAATATTTGAACTTTTCAAAACATAATATAATTGACGGTTTCTTGGAACATTCAACATTCTGTCTGAGCCAATGTGGATGGACTAAAGAGGTCTCAACACAGATTTGCCCACTGTGGAAACCATGATTGTGGTTCTGGTAGGTGTATGTAATGAACAATAATGTGTTTCAAAAAAGTGAGCCTATAAGGAACTATAAAGGAAAATAAAATAACAATGGATGTGAAAAATGAAAACAAGAGATTGTAATGAATCTGTACAAATGCACACATTTTTTTAACTAGAGAAATTCAAAGGCAAATAAATTTAAAACTCAGACGAATATTTTTCATGAGTTATTTTTTTGCTTGTTTTTATTTTTTTATTTTATTTTATGTTTTTAATTTTATTTTTTATTTTTTAAAATTTACATCCAAATTAGTTAGCATGTAGTGCAACAGGAGTAGATTCCTTAATGCCCCTCACCCATTTAGCCCATCCCCCTTCCTACAACCCCTCCAGTAACCCTGGGTTTGTTCTCCATATTTTATGAGTTTTTTTTTTTTTTAATTTTTATTTGTTTTTGAGAGAGAGAAAGAAAGAGAGCTAGCAAGGGAGGGGCAGAGAGAGAGGGAGACACAGAATCCGAAGCAGGCTCCAGGCTCCAAGCTGTCAGCACAGAGCCCGAGGCGGGGTTTGAACTCACAAACTGTCGTGACCTGAGCTGAAGTCAGACGCTTAACCGGCTGAGCACCCAGGCGCCCCTAGGCACCCCAAGTTATTAATGTTCCTTGGTCAAGCACATATTTGAACATCTTCTCTAACGTTTCCACATTGTACTTTTTTTTTTACTTATTTGTGGACTATAGATACCAGATCATAAATGTATTTAACACAGTGACATCAGTACCTCCTATGGGTACCCACTCACACTATATTCTCAGCCAATAATTGTTGTTATTGAAGTTGAATATATTGACTACTACTTCTGAATAAATTTCAATAGATATTTGATCAGCACTTATTCACTGTTCTGTAAGTTCTAGCCTTTCACCTTGACAGCTTGCAAAAGAAACCGCTACCAGGTTTAATTACTTTTTTCCCATCATGCAGAACGTTTTCTTCAGGCACATCAACCATTAAACATTTATAATCTTTCCGAGGAAACGCATTGAACTGGTAGAGTCTGAGATGCCATAAGCACATTTCTATCTTTATCTGGAGGTTATGTTGAAATCTGTAAAGAATCCTGAGTTTTTAAAATTATTTTGTCCAACAGAGGGAATTGGATAGGGGGAGGCTAAACATGTATGTATATTAATTGTTCCATGCTAATTTCAGGGAGAACAGTTCCACACTGAAAAGGATATTTAAGCTAAGTTTGATCTTAATTCTTTTTATAGATTCTCATTGATCTGGTTCTGAAGCAATTACTTGACAAGGACATAGAAAATCATAAAGGAGAAGCTCAGCTAATGACAGTATAAAGACACTTCTGATAAGTGGTCAGAAATATGATCAAGGGCGATTTGAGTTGCTTTAATCACTTGGTATGGGTTTCTGAATTGCATTAATGATGGTCACATTTGTGTGTTAAGCCTTATTTTATACAGGCAAGTGCATGCCAAGAATGTAATAACATTTAAGCCAAAATATTAAAAGTATAATGGTTACACTTTCTACTTTTATTTCCTATTACTTGTAATTGGCAACCAGCTTTAAGATTCTCTAAAATTTATATTTTTAATGCTTTTAGGAACTTCCTTGGACATTTGAAATCCAAGAAACAAAACTCATATAAATTAATTATACATATAAATTAATACTGCTTTTCTTTTAAGTTGATCAATCAAAATAGAATAAATTGAAACTTATGGCATTATTAAATATCTGGCACCATTATTTTGAACATCCTTACCCAGAAAACCTTTCTATATGATTGCATACTTTATAAGCAGGATAATAATTCCTAATGGCTAGGAACAGCCACAAAATCTTAGCGAATGAATATAATAGAAGTCTACCTCTCATATACATTATACTCCGTCACAATTAAGGTGTGCTTACAGTACTGCTGTCCTCCAGGAAGGATCCAGATACCCAAGCTACGTGTATCTTGTGACTCCATCATCCCCATCTGAGGTCTGCCTCAGAATCATTCCACTGGATCTCTGCATACAGTTGGCCAATGAGCAATGAAAATCTTTGATAGACAGGCCCCTGAATGGCTCAGGCAGCTAAGCAGCTGACAGGATTTCGGCTAGGGTCATGATCTTAGAGTTTGTGAGATCGGGCCCCATGTCAGGCTCTGTGCTGACAGCATGGAGCCTTCTTGGGATCTCTCTCTATCCCCTCTCTCTGCACCTTCCCCACCCTTGTGCACGTGCACTCTCTCTTGCTCGCGATCTCTCTCTCTCTCTCTCAAAAATAAGTAAGTAAAAAAATAAATAACCATAAACAAAAGAAAGCCTGTGATAGAAACAATCTGTTGTGGCCAAACCTCTGAGTGTGTGAATACCTCCTACTCACAGTCCTTTGGCGAGTCACATAGGAAGAAAAGAACCACAGTGGAACTGCAGTTCTGGGAAGTATTGTCTCCCATATGTCCAGGATGAAGACACAGGATTTGAGAGAAATAATCCAGGCTCTGTCACACATATTATCTACTTGGGCATCCCGTCACCCTCTTTTTTAACTAGGAAATGGATGAAAGCCTATTTATTCACCCAACAAATATAAATATCACAAGAAATTACAGTTCTAAGCAATAGGTTAGGTGCTAAAAATACAACTGAATAACATCAAAAAGGTCTCTTGTCCTCCTGAGGCTTGTATTTCAGTGAGACACCAAACATGGGGCAAACAAAAAGTTAAATAGCTAGAGTTACATTAGCGCTCTGAAAGTAGTAGCCGGGATACTATTTTCAAGATTCTATGGGAGATCTTTTAGATGAGGGAATCGCCAAGATAATATTTGTCAGTTGAAATCTGAACCACAAACGTGCGCTATGAAAGGAAACCAGGGAAAACGTACCATGCAGAGGGAGCAGAAAAATACAAAACAGCATAGTGGCAGAAAAATAATACTTTAGTTGTATGACATTCGTTAAGTTTTGCCTTGGATATCAAGGGAAAAGAACAGATTTTTCTATATTCCAAAGTTTTCTAAACTTCTTTTACCCTGACAATATTTCAAAAAGTATATTTATCATAATATGAATAATATTCAAAACTGCTTCTATTTTTTAGAAACCAAACCACCTCATTTAAATGTTTTCCTTTTATAATATGAAATATAGTACTGTATGCTTTCCATGGGAAGGTTATACTGAACTTTCAGACTATCTGAAATCACATAGTGTTTTCCATATGTAACAAGCCATTTACATCACGTTAGTTGAAGAGAAATATCCTATTCATCTCTTCCTAAAATTTAAGTTACACACCTATATATAAAATAGATACATATATACTTTTGGAGTATTGTATCCCTTTATAATGTTGAGTTTTGGAAATTTCACACTACACGTGGAATTATTTTTCCCACTTTATCGAGATATACTTGACGTAAAACATTGTGTAAGTTGAAGGTGTACAAAGTGTTGATTTAATATACTTACATACTGCAAAATGATTGCCCCCATTACATTAGGTAACATTTGGTACACATCACCTAACTACTCTTTTTTTTTTTTTTTGTGGTAAGAACATTTAAGATCTACTTTCTTGGCAGCTTTGAAGTATGTCGAACAATATTATTAACTATGATCACCATGCTGTACATTATTTATTATTCATTGTTCAACTAGAAGTTTGTACTCTTTGACCTACTCATTTCTCCCACCCCTCAGCTCCTGGTAACCACCATTCTACTCCCTATTTCTGAATTCAGCTTTTTAAGATTCCACATGTAAATGATACTATACAGTGTTGGTCTTTGTCTGACTCTCTTCACTTAGCATAATGCCCTCAAGTTCCATCCATGTTGCAAAAGCAGGAATTTCTTCTTTCTCATGGCTGAATAATATTCCACTCATCTGTTGACTAATACTTAGGTGGTTTCCATATCCTGACTATTGTCAATAATGTTGCAGTGATATGGAAATGCAGATATCTCTTCCATATACTGTTGTCATTTCCTTTACATGAATACTCAGACATGGAATTGCTGGAACATATGGTAGTTCTAGTTTCAATTTTTTGAGGAAACTTAATACTTTTTTATACTTCCATAGTGGCTGCCCAAATTTACATTCCCACCAACAATGAACAAGGGTTCTGTTTTCTCCACATTCTCACCAACACTTGTTATCTCTTACCTTTTTGCTGATAGCCATTCTACTAGGTGTGAGGTGATATCTTATTGTAATTTCAATTTGCATTTCCCTAATGATTAATGATGTTAAGCACCTTTTCCTGTACCTGTTTATTTGCACATCTTCTTTGGAAAAATGTCTATTCAGTACTTTTCATGTTTTAATCAGATTGGGGTTTTTTGCTAACGAGTTATATAAGTTCTTTATATATTTTGGATATTAATCCCTTATCATATACATAATAAGCATATAACAGTAGGCATACAGAAATCAACATGTATATACAGAATATGACTCAAGCTTAAAGAACAGTATATGTTGAAGTACCTGGGTGGCTCAATCAGTCAAGCGTCCAACTCTTGATCTTAGCTCAGATTATGATGTCACAATTCAGGAGTTTGAGCCCACATAAAGCTTTTAGCTGATGGTTTGGAGCCTGCTTGAGATTCTGTCTCTCCTTCTCTTGGACCGTCCCCGACTTGTGAGTGCTCTCTCTCTCTCACTCTCTCAAAATAAATAAATTTAAAAAAAGAGTAATATATGTTTGTTACATATGAAAACTAAATTTAGACATATTTTTCTATTTATTGGCACTTAAAATTGTGACAAAAATCTATTCTTTCAGATACAAAATAATGTATTCCTTTGAATAGTTCTTAAACTTTAAATTTTAATGAGCTTTATATATTTTGTTTTAATGTGTTATTTATCCTTGATTTAAATTTCAACTCACTTTATGACCATAATGAGATCCATAGAAAAAGCACCATTAATTCATATTAGAAATTCCCCAAATCCCTTTATACTGATTCCCAAAATAAGTAGCATCAGCCTCTCAGAGACATAATGCTAATTTTTATTGATGGCTACCATCAGGAAATTAGCAAACAATGCATTCTAAGTTTCATTGTGAAAATCATAGAAAGTAAAATTATGAGCTTGCTGATGTTATATTGTTATATTATGCTAAGAAGTTCCAAGAATATTTTATTGGAACATTTTGTAAATACCAATCATTTTCAAATCAAAGGCAGAAAAAGAGTAACAAATTATTTGTAGAGAAAAATCATCTTAATGTTCATGGTTTCTTAAATTCCATATTTATTTCATACATAAGTAACAATCAGAATATGTGGTGTTTTCTTAACATAACATCATTAAGCTTATATTTTCATAATTATTATTATAGTTATTTTACTATTACCTTTCCTTCAAATATTCATATACACTTTGTTAAATATCTGTGCATATATTCTTTTTTGAAGAGTTTCTCTTTCATTTTTGTTAAGTTATTTTATTAGAATTATTCAAAGAACATAAATTAGAGTTATCAAAATTTCATTTATAATACTTTTTTCAGTGGTGATCATATAAAATGTTTTTTTTAATTTCCAGAAAATATAAATTAAAATATATCTACCTATTAATTGATTTTTATGAATAAAAAAGGGAACCTGAATGAAACAACAGATGGTTTGAATTTATTCTTAAAGTAACTCTAGTTTGAATTCTCAGTGAATTCTGTGTAAATGACTAGATGAAGGGCAGGCTCTTTTTTTCAATATTTTATAAAATGTTTGAATCTATACTGACATATTTTTTGTGTTACTTCTCTTCAAAGTGTGATTTGTTGCTGGTGGTATAAAGAAATGTAATCACTTGGGTTGAAAATGGTTTGATTTGAATAGTATGCATAAATGATTTGAATGCAAGTATCCTTTCACTGAAAGAACATTTAAATAAAAATTAGAGAAATATGGCTGAGGGATAATTATTGTCATATGAATGAAATTGAATAAAGAATAAGAGAAAGAATCTATTTGTAAGCCTAACTCATAATTTTAATACTGGGCATTAGCATTCATTGGACTTGAGTTACTAAATAATCGAGAGATGAATTGCAAGCATTTATATTTTGGAAAATAGTATCAGTAAAATGACAACACACAATAAACACATAAATTGAATATCTGAATTCCATAAAATATGTTGGTTCTTCTTTGTGGGTTCAGATATCAGAAAATGTACAAATGCCTCTCCATAACCTCTGGCGTATTTGTTGGAAAAGATCAGTGAACTGGTTTCTACCAAGTAGTTATCTGAAATGAGATATTTAATCTAGAGAATTGAATTAGAAAAAAAAAACCTACTAGAGCTCTATGGGAAAAAAAATAGGAATTTAAATTACAACTTGTGTCTATAAGTCAAAACAGAAAAGAAATATGTGATTTGTTCATAGTTTTATTTAAAAAAGCATACTAATAATTACAAACAATGTGAAATAATAAAATAAAGTTTATCACTAAGGAATAAATTTACAGTTTTTTCAGTCTGAGTTACATGATAGTAATAGACCAGAATCTTAGCAATTTTAAACAAAAATATTAATTTTTCAACCAATCTACATGTTTATCACAGATTATCAGATCTTTAGGGGTTTTCTGCTTATCGTAGTCACTCAGGACTCAAGGCTGATGAAATAGCCACTCTGGCTGCCATTTTCTAGACATGAGTATAAAAAGCTGAAAGATCTCACACTTGCAAATAAGTGTTTGACTTATACGTAACAAACAACCAGAACTAATTTTGTGCCTTCCTCCCAACCTACCCATCTAAAAAGTACCGAGAGTATATACATCCAATGTGCCCTTGAGGTTAAGATCTGAAATAGTGCTTGATTCAGGACTAGCTACTATCACAACGGGCTCTATACATAGCCTTCAATGCCAAACCAACCTGTTCTTCTATTATAATGCCATGTTAATACAAGTGCATAAATATGCCATTCAGCACTCTTTAACTATCTATGAGACTAAATAGACTATAACAGACAAATACTAAGTGAAAATTTTGTTCTAGAATCTAAAATGAGACCAAAGGAAAAAAAATCAGGTAAATGTACACATTTGTAAAAATAAGTATATAAATTAAGAACTACTTAGAATATTGCTGTCCTATTGCCTGTCTTATTGGTGTATTTAACAAATTGTATAATTGCAATATCATATTTCATTACCAGTCATTTCTAACAAATTAGTTTTGATACATAAGAACCCACAAGTTTTGATACATGAAACAAAACAAAACAAGTCATAAGCTTGTTCCTTTGGGAAGCTGAACTGTAGATGCACCAGTTGTGGCAGCCCATGTCTTATTGCCCACCTCCTCCCCATAGAACATGGCACAGAATTGTCTCCTGAGGGATAAATGAAGTGAAAATGTACCCACCAAATCTCATTCATCATTGGTCGAAAGTCACCCTGTGAAGTGTTAATACCTTATACTTTCAGATTTGCACATGCCTGGGTAGTTAAGCAGGCTCTCATAGTCTATCAGAGCAGTCCCAGGACATAATGTAGAACATAAGTAACATTTTTGAGGAGATCTTCAGTCAAGTTACAACTATTTCAACCTGGTATTCCGAAAAACGATTCATATAGAAGACGGTCAGAGATAATTTGAAGTAAGACACAAGATGTATCCACAGAGAAAAACAAAATCATATGACTTCACTCATATGTGGAATTCAAGAAACAAAACAGATAAACATATGGGAAGGGGGGTAAGAGAAGAGAGAAAAGCAAACCACAAGAGATTCTACTGATAGAAGACAAACTATGGGTACTATGGGTTGATGGAGGCAGGTAGGTGGGGGGATGGGCTACATGGGTGATGGGTACTAAGATGGGCACTTGATGTGATGAGCACTGGATGTTGTATGTAAGTAATGAATCACTTAATCCTATTCCTGAAACCAATATTGCACTGTATGTTAACTAAACTTAAAAAAAAAAAAAAAAAAGAGATGTATCCAGTTAAGGACCATTATTAGTGTTAGCTATTGTATTCAACTCCTTAGCTGCTCCTTTAATTTTCCTAATGTGAGTTTCTTCCAGTATATATTTAAAAATGAGGTACCATACCACATTAATTTTGAATCTACTATTTAGATATTTCTTCTATTTTTTGTGTGTGTTTCTTTTCTACTCCTTTTTTTTTCTGCCTTTCCCTTCATTAATGCTATTCTTGGAACTCCTGGAAAAAATTTTCCATTAGATGTTGCTTCCTTAGTGGAAGTAAGAAAGTAAGTTGACATAGAATAAACTGGACTTTCCTCACCTTCTCTGTGTTTATTTTCCACAACACTGACAGGCAATTGTATCAAATTTAACTGAGGGATTTGAGGTAATTGAAACAAAACAACAAAAACAACTGCAATATAGGAGCAGAAATTTCATAACTATATGCTAAATATAACATTTTGCAAGATAGGGAAAATAGGTTACCATTGCCAGGTTACCACTGGTGCTAACCAGGCTTCCTTAACCTAGGTCTCTATCTTTCCTATACTCTACTTATTCTAATCACTACTTTTCAAATTTGCACCTATCAGTAGGGATACTAACAATTGCTCCAGGATCCAACTTCCTAATATATACAATCTTCATATATTCAATACACAAATTACTTCATTAGCATATATCCCTAAATTTGATACATTTAGCTTTGTAGCATCCCAAATAACTTCAGTGATGGACAAGGACATACCAGATATTTTTAAGACACATAGAGCCTCAAAGTATGAAGTTTTGTAGATCATTTTGAGTAATTATGAGAAAACACACACACACACACGCACACCCATATTCAGGCATTGAGAGTGCTGTTGGCACTGTATAGTCTAAATCCATAGAAGATAAATATTTTCCTAACTGGCTTACAATTTACAAGGATCTAATATATGAGATTATCAAGTTCCACTATAGCTGTATTGTTCTCCAGTTCTCTTTGTTAAGTATCTTGCTAGTTTGTTTATGTGTTTCCTGTTCGAACAAATATCACAACCACAGATGAGCTGTGATGTTGGTATTCCCCACATATTTGTTGCTGAATTGAGAGTTTTCTTTTTTTTTTTAACATCCCCCTTGAACATGGGAATTTAGTGTGCACTGCTCCAAATCAAGTCAGCCTCAGATGCAAAACTTCTGGTTTTCATGACTTACCCCGCCTTCCTAAAATTTCCATGCTGATGTAGCTGGAAGGGGGGGACTTAGCCTGAAATAAAACACTGCATGCTGTCGCTGTTTTTACCTGAGCTTTAGTCATTTTCCTTGAACGATTACTTCGCAATTTCTTCTATGCCTTGGGTTCATTTCCAAAATCCTGATAAGACTGTTTTTCACACTGTTGTCTAATTTCAGCATTGATTTTATTTTTTTTAATTTTTTTAAGTTTATTCATTTATTTTGAGAGAGAGAGAGAGAGAGCAGAGGAGAGGCAGAGAGAGAGGGAGAGAGAGAATCCTAAGCAGGCTCTGCACCACCAGGGGAGCTCAGATTCACAAACGGTGTGATCATGACTTGAGCTGACACCAAGTGCTAGATAGTTACCAACTGAGCCACCCAGGCAACCCTCAGCTTTGATGTTTAGAGGAAGAGGATTTGCTGAACTCCTTACTCTATAGTTTCAGAAGTCCTGCTTCATTTTAGCTACTGAAAATATTCTCTAGGTAATTCTGCCATAGCAACTACTGTTACACGATCTTCTATTGATTCCCTTTCCCTGGGAAACCCTAATATGAGAACTACAAAAAGAGAAAAATTTATTTAATAAACACTGTTAAATACATACAGCTAACTTTCAGAGATGCCTTGGTAGAAAACAACAATAGAACACCTTTTGCCTAGCTATTTTTAACATTTTTAAATTTTAAATTAATATATTTTCATATTTATTTTAGAAACCAATGCATTCCCTTCCCCTGACCTTCTTGTGAGACATAAATCCCTATCAGAAATTTCAAACAAACAAATAAACAAATCAAAAAATACCTGACGTGTAGGCTTTTATATTTCACTACACTGATAATAAGCAAGAATAAGTTGTGCAAAAAAAAAATCTATAATGTTTAGATAATGCCAAAGCAAGCTCTTTCAAGTACTGGTTACTCAGAAAGCAGCTAGCACCAGGCCTACCTGTTCTCAGCCTAACCAACTGTAAGATAAAAGAGATTCTGGACATGGGGCACCTGGGTGGCTCAGTCAGTTGAGCGCCCGACTTCGGCTCAGGTCATGATCTCACGGTTTGTGAGTTCAAGCCCCGCGTCGGGCTCTGTGCTGACAGCTCAGAGCCTGGAGCCCATTTCAGATTCTGTGTCTCCCTCTCTCTGACCCTCCCCCATTCATGCTTTGTCTCTCTCTGTCTCAAAAATAAATGAAACATTAAAAAAAAATTAAAAAAGAGAGAGAGATTCTGGACAGAGAATGCAAGATAAACAGAAGGAGATGCCACCACCTGTCAGGTTGACAGACCACTAAATGGCAGCATAACAGGCCTGTTACAGCTGCCAATAAAATGAATGAGAGAAAAAATGGGAGAAATATCAAGAAGAAGAAAGAGACAGCATCCAAATTTTGCTTCTTACTTTCCATCTCATACTAAAAGTTTAATCCAAAAGCAGAAAACAAAAAGAAAATAAAGAATGAGCACGTGGGGGGGGGGCACCTGGGTGGCTCAGTTGGTTAAGGGCCAACTTCGGCTCAGGTCATGATCTCATGGTCCGTGAGTCTGAGCCCCGCATTGTGCTCTGTGCTGACAGCTCAG
Organism: Acinonyx jubatus; assembly: GCF_027475565.1. NCBI lineage: Eukaryota > Metazoa > Chordata > Mammalia > Carnivora > Felidae > Acinonyx > Acinonyx jubatus. Next base: position 89,530,397 of record NC_069382.1, on the reverse strand, counting down.
AGCCTGGATCCTGCTTCAGATTCTGTGTCTCCCTCTCTCTCTGCGCCTCCCCCACTCATGCTCTGTCTCTCTCTCAAAAATAAATAAACATTAAAAATTAAAAAAGAGTGAGCATGTGGGCCAACTTCTTGTCCACAGAAACAACAAATAAGTTCATTTCTGCATCCAGTATCACATGGGGGAAAAAAATCTCAGGAAACAAATCCCAAAGAGAAAAACAGACCACATTGCAAAGGCTATAGTACTGTAAAATATCTTGTTTTTGCATGAATGTGTAAGAAGGGATTAAAGAAAAATAGAAAAAAAAGAACTTTGAGATTCTTCAGGAGGCTCTCAACACACACACACACACACACACACACACACACACACGCGCGCACACAACAAGATCCTTAAATCTCCCAATTAAAAATCATCTGAATCAGCATGCCTCATATTTATGAAATATTTACTGATTTTTAAGCACACAAAAACGCACTAATCAGAACATTTTCTGTGCTGTTACATATAATTATTTAAAAGGCAATGTGATATTTCAGAATAATAATCATAATATAAGGCAACATTTCCCACACTGTATTCTAATATTTTCTATCATAATAATAGTTTCCTATGCTAAAAGAAGAAAAAGGAGGAGGAGGAGGAAAAAATGAAGGATGAGGGGTAAGAGGTAAGGAGAAGGAGACAAAGCAAAAAGAGGAGGAAGAGGAAGAAGAAATGATTATGTTCTTAAATATATTCTTAAACTGCATAAAATGTTGAAGGAGATATTCATTCTTCCATTCAGTAAATACGTGCCAATACAATGCACCAGCATGGTTATAGAACTTGAAGAACATAAAATACTGAAAAACAATTATTTCTACTTTGGTAAAAAAAAAAAAAATGGTTTCCCTCCTATCACAAAGTGGCTTCTATGTCCATCAGCCATAACTGGGCTGGCTTTGTGACTTGCTAGACCAATAGAATAAAGCCAAAGTGGCAATATCTGTTTCAAGGTTGAGACAGTTTATGACTTAATGCTCTTAGAAAGAAGCTGCCGTTTAAGAAAGCCCACTGCCCTGTTGGAGAGCAAAGCCAGGTGGCTACAGAAAGACCCTGGAAAATAAGAGACTATGAGGAGAGACAAGAGGTCCAACCAGCCCCAACCATTCTACCCACTCCAGCTTAGGCAGATATGTGAATGTAACCATCTTGGATCCTCTCATCCCGGTAAAGTTCCCTGAGCCAATGCAAATTAATCCCAGACAAGATGGAAAAAGTATCAGAATAAGTTTCCCACGACATTCAAATGTAAGTATAATATCAGGACCAAGTTAGTCACATTTTGCCATATTAAAATAAAATAAATAGCCTGAAAATTGTGTAAGCACAATAGTAAGCTAAAAAGAGGCTAAAAGAATATAAAAGGCAGATGAATAATTCCCATTGGAAGAGAATATTTTCCAAAAGGCTGAAATTGATTTCCCTAGTGTTTTGAAGAATTTACTAATTCCATTATACATAGGAACAAAAAGGAGATGATAAAATAATGGAATAAGAGAGCTGAACTAGGGAAATAAATTGAGAACAATCTATTGAACCACCATTTACTTTCTAAATAAACTTGAAAAATAACAATAATATCTAATATTTATTGAGTAACTACTATATGCCAAGAACTCTTGCGTGTGTTACCACTGTCAGTCCTCACAGTAATACTTCAAAATACTAGTCTTTCCATTTTAAAGATTACGAAACATAAGGCACAAATTGGCTATACAACTTTCCTAAGTTTTCCTTAGGATAGTGCATTATAAAGGAAGCATACAAATCTTTGTTGTATGTCTTCAGAGATACTGTTTTTAACAAAGTACCACCATGGTACACTGCCTCTAAAGAATAAAATCAAAGTCAATGTCATGCAGGGAATAATGCAGAGGCAGGAAAAAGACAAGATGATTAAAATCACAGATAAGGAGAACAGATAGCACTAGTTCAATACAAGGTTAATTTGTGACAAGTGACAAAAAATCAATAAACAAAATAGAAATTCAAATACATAATAGCAAGTTTCTTTTATGAAATAAAGGAATAAATGAATACTTTGATTGAATTTAAATTATAAGGGGATAATTTGATTCAAAATTGCCAGCCTCAAAGCACATTCAAGTTATATTATTATTCAACTGTAAAGATATTTTCTTCCGCCATCCAGATAAGAAAAACATAAGCATCTAGACATGAACATTAACATGAGAAAACAAATGCAAACCGGCCATGAAATACTGAGGAAAAATCTAGAGTATTATATAATCGGGCAATTTGCCCCTGTTCTGTAAAGACATAAGGTAGAAATTCTCAACCATCAATGAGTCAACGAAATGCAACCTCCATGAGAGCTTCTTCTATAAACTAAACGATGAAGGGTAACAAAAAAGAGACGAGTTGAAATAATGACTCTGAGTTATAGGCAACAGGATAATAGTACTGGTTCAAAACAATGAGTTTGTTTTACTTTAAAGCTAGAGACAAAAAAGCGACAGGACTTTTGATTAAAGATCAATACATAACGACACTAGCCAGTCATCACTCGATGAACATTTGGGCTCTTTCCATAATCTGGCTCTTGGGGATAATGCTCCTATAAACATCGGGGGAGAGGGGATGTATCCTTGGAAATAGGATTTTTGTATCCCTCGGGTAAAGATCTAGATGTGCAGTTGATGGATTGTAGGGTAGTTCTATTTTGACATTTTTAAGGAACCTCCACACTGTTTTCCAGAGTGGCTGCACCAGTTTGCATTCCTACCAACAGAGTAAGAGGGTTCCCCTTTCTCTGCATCCTCAGCAACATCTGTTGTTTCCTGTGTTGTTCATCTTAGCCATTCTGACTGACATACTGAGGTGGTATCTCACTGTAAGTATGATTTGTATTTCTCTGATGATGAGTGATGTTAAACATCTTTTCATACGTCTGTTAGCCAATGATGTATCTTCCTTGAAAAAATATCTATTCTTGTCTTCTGCCCACTTTTTTAACTGGACTATTTGTTTTTTGGGTGCTGAGTTTGATACATTCTTTATAGACTTTAGATACTAACCCATTTTCAGATATGTAATTTGCAAATATCTTCTCCCATTCTGAAGGTTGCCTTTTAGCTTTGATTGTTTGTTAGCCTTTGATTGTTTCCATCTCTGTGCAGAGCTTTTTATCTTGCTGAAGTCCCAGTAGTTCATTTTTGTTTTTTGATTCCCTTGCCTCTAGAGATGTGTCTAAAAAGAAGTTGCTATGGCTGATGTCAAAGAGGTCACTGACTGTGTGTTCTCCTCTAAGATGCTGATGGTTTCCTGTCTCCATTTTGAATTTTTTTTGTGTGTAAGATGTAAGAAAATGGTTCGGTTTCATTTATTTTCACGTTGCTGTCCAGTTTTCCCACTGCCATTTGTTGAAGAGACTTTTTTCCATTGCATAGTGTTTTCTGCTTTGCCAAAGATTAGTTAACCATATAGTTGTGTGTCCATTTCTGGGTTTTCTATTCTGTTCCATGGATCTATGGATCTGTTTCTGTGCAGGTACCATAATGTTTTGATGACTATAGCTATGGAATATAACTTGAAGTCTAGTTTATGAGGTCTTCAACTTTCCTCTCCTTTTTCAAGATTTATTTGGGTATTCAGGGTCTTTAGTGGTTCCATACAAATTTTAGGATTGTTTGTTCTAGCTCTGTGAAGAATGCTGGTGGTATTTTGATAGGGATTGCGCTCCATGTGTAGGTAACTTTGGATAAGTGTACACATTTTAACACTATCCATTAACATGATTTTTTTTTCCATTTCTTTGTGTCATCTTCAATTTCTTTCTAGTGTTTTATAGTTTCAGAGTACAGATCTTTTTCCTCTTTGGTTTGGTTTATTCCTAGGTATCTTATGGTTTTGTGTAATTGTAAATGGAATTAATTCTTTGATTTTTTTTTCTATTGCTTCATCATTGGTGTATACAAATGCCACAGATTCCTGTATGTTGATTTGTATCCTGCAAGTTTGCTGAATTCATGTATCAGATCTACCAATTTGTTGGTGGAATCTTTTGGATTATCTTTAAAGAATAGCATCTGCAAATAATGAAAGTTTGACTTCTTCCTTGCTGATTTGAATGCAGTTTTTTTTTCTTTCCATTGTCTGATTGCTGAGGCTAACACTTCCAGTTCTATGTTAAATCACAGTGGTGAAAGATGGCATCCCTTTGGTATTCCTGACTGAGAAGAAAAGCTCTCAGTTTTCCTCCAACAAATATGATATTAGCTGTGGGCCTTTAATATATAACCTTTATAATGTTGAGGTATGTTCCATCAATCCTTACTTTGTTGAGGGTTTTTATCAAGAGTCAATGTTGTACTTTGTCAAATGCTTTTTCTGCATCTATTGAGAGAATCAAATGGTTCTTATCCTTTTTTATTAATGTGGTGTATCACATTGATTGATTTGCAAATATTGAACCATCACCCATGCAACACAGGAATAAATACCACTTCATTGTGGTGAATGATTCTTTCAATGTACTGTTGGGTTCAGTTTGCTAGTATTTTGTTGAGAATTTCTGCATCCATATTCATTAAGGATATTGGCCTATATTTCTCTTCTTTAGTGGAGTCTTCCTCTGGTTTTGGAATCAGAGTAATGTTAGCTTCATAGAATGAGTTTTGAAGTTTTCCTTTCATTTCTATTTTTTTTTAAATACTTTGAGAATAAGTTTTAACTCTTCCTTAAATATTTGGTAGAATTCTCCTATGAAGACATCTGGCCCTGGCCTTTTGTTTGTTGAGAGAGTTTTGATTACTGATTCAATTTCTTTTCTTATTATTAGTCTGTTCAAGTTTTTCAGTTTTTTCCTGTGTTAGTTTTGGTAGTTTATGTGTTTCTAGAATTTAACCATTTCTTCCAGATTGCCAGATTTGTTGGCATAATTTTTCATAAAACTCTCTTATAATTGTTTCTATTTCTGTGGTGTTGGTTGTGATTTATCCTCCTTACTTGTAATTTTATTCATTTTGGTCCTTCTTTTTTATGTACTTTTTGTAGAGCACTTGTCATAGTTGAACACGCACACTTTTTTGTGCAATTATTTAGCAGTATGCCCCTACTCTCAACAGACTGTAAACTCATTAGAGTAGGAACAATATTGGCATGAGAGGGAGAATATGAAAATTAACAAGCTGATTTTTCAATGGAGTAGTAATAACATTTATGCAAACTCTTGTTAGCACTCTTTGTACAGACATGTACATTTAGCTAATTATCTCACTTAAAACAACTCTGTAGGTTGTTGTTATTTATTTATTCATGTTTAGAGAGAGAGAGAGAGAGAGAGAGAGAGAGAGAGAGAGAGAGAGAATATCCCAAGCAGGCTCCTTAAGGTCAGCATGGAGCCCAATGCAGGGCTCGAACTCATGAACCATGAGATCCGTACCTGAACCAAGATCAAGAGCTGGACGTTTAACCAACTGAGCCATCCAGGAGCTCCCTCAAGTTCTACTTTAAAGCAAAATTTGTTTTTGTCTTTGTCTTCATCTATTGCTTATCACGTCTTTTCCAAAAGCAATGAAACTTGTTCAAACATGGAGTATATTTTAAAGCGTAAAGCTGAAATTTTTCCAATAAACACATAACAATGTTTAAGGAGAAGAATGTTATGAAAAAATTGAGGAAACATTTTATTTAATAACTATGGTCATGATCTTTATATGCATATTTTATAAATATATTAAGATATAGTTAAATAGCAAACAAATTAGCAATACTTCTTTTTAGGGATTGTTTTCAACATTTTTAACTCTTAGCATCTTATAGACAACAAGACAATCAGAGTGGACACCTGCCGTCATGCCCCAGCAGGTCCACAAGGACCCTTGCTATATATCAGGTACGATTTCTTTCATCCCAGACTATGGCATCAAGGTGGTCTGGGGAGATTCTGGGGAAAAGATCAAAGTAAGCTGCATGCTGGGTTGGGGCTTTGAGAAGGATGAGCTCAGAACTGACAATATCTGTTGACACTGGTTGTCCTTCAGCCTGGTTTGTGAACTTCAGGGTTGAGTTAAGATAAGCTGGACATATTTCCTGCCATGTAAATGTTGGTTCCTCCATGTAACTCGTTAGAAGACTAGAGGATGTAGACTGTAGTTGGGCCTCATCTGCTAGACTGAGTAGAAACAGTATGTGAAGATACAAGAGGTCCCCACCCCAAAATCGTCTACAATAGAGCAGATCTTCAATAAGTGATTTCGGACTGAATGAATAAATGCTGTTTGTGAGAAATTACTTAAACTTCAGTAATGAATTGTGGGGAAGTTTTTTCTTGTAAGAAACCTATACCTACCCAAAAAATAAAAATTATTTACATTAATAAAGGCATTTTTTAAGAAAGTTAGAAAAATACAAATCTGTATCTCTCTAATCACATTTTTCTTATTATTCTGCAGGTTAGTTTATTTAATTTTATTTGACCTCCATCGTTCTATGTATAAATATAGGGTGACAATGCTCTCCTCATAATCAAACATACAGAAAATAAAGGATGAAGGAGAGAAAAGTCACATGCTTTGAACAATTTGACACAAAGCAACCTATTTCATTGTAAAGCAAAAGTGCAAACCCTTCTGGTGGGCCACCCTAACTGTTTTGATAACCTAAAAAAAATCAACCATGTAATGTGTGTCCTACTTAAAATTAAAATGGCTTACTTTAGGCACAGGATACATTTCGTTAGCTCTACTGATCAAACAAAAAAGGTTTATGAATTCCAGTGATGAGAGCAAGATGTGAGAAGGTAGGGAGTGAACCATGATGCACAAAACAAGGCTACCTCCTTGCGATTCTGCAGGAGTGAAGACACACTGGGAGGATGTGATTGAGAAACACACTCTACCAAGTACTTTTCTTGTTTTCTGTAATCATATATTTACTGTTTATTGTACTTAATCATTTGTCTGCACAAATTTGTACTGTGACGCGTTCGAAAATAGCAAAAGCTAACTTACAAATAGGCACACAGTATAGAGCAAAGTGAAATGTGTTTAGAAATCAGCAAAAGAAAAAAATAACTTTAGGAAAAGAAGATGAAGCTTGGATAGTTTGATATACAAGTTGCATAATATGAGGCGGTCTGTAGTTAAGAAATAACTGTCACAGAGTGAAGAACTATCTAACATCCAACTTGACAAGGAAAAACAAGTTGTAAGTTTAAAAATTCCCATGATTTTCCTAGAAAACAGTAACAAAGCTGATATTTAGATGAAAGGTGATATTTTATTTTTATTGTAAGATTTTAAACTGAAATTCTGTGCACTTATTACCAGCTATGAACATTTTCTTGAATAAATAAATAAATGAACCAATACAAACTGCTTTGAACGAAAGCTACTTCATTCATTTCTGATTAAATATGTAACATATATTTTAAAGGAACATGTAAATCATCTTTAACATTGAGTAAATATCTTTTGTGGTGTTACTTTGATTATTCAAAGGAATGGATAAAATTATTCACTTGCATCAAATTATAATAATTGTTGAGTCTTCTGTTGATTTAAATTCATATTATAATATAAGTTTGCTTCATCTATGAGGTTCTATGATAATCTATGGCATATTAACTTCCAAGGAGGAGAATAAGAGCTAATGTTTATTTTTAACCCAATTTTCTCTTAGTCATGGGCCCCAATAAAGTAGAAACATTTCTATTTTCCAGTGTATTACCAGAGTAAAAAGAAATATAAATATACTGAGGTATGGTCATCAGTCCTTACTCGCTTTCTAGATATGATAGTTCAGGAAGTCGGCTCAGTTACTAATGAGTTTATTATCATGTGGCTACACTATGGTTGAAATAATCAGGCTTCTACATAAGACATATCATGTCTTACTATACATTCATTCATCTGATTGATTTTATATTTCTTCCTCTAATATATTCCCTGATAGTTTACTGATTTGCTTTTTCTCATTTCCTAAAAGTGGTTTTGTTTAAATTATATTGCTCCCGTAACACCATAATATTAGACTTATCTTTATTTACTCAAACTCTCAGTCTGCTTGCTTGTGCATATGAAGTTTGGCTACTAAAAACTCATTTAATAGTTATAAGTTACAACTCTGTCTATGAATAACTGAACAAGATGCATTACCTGGAACACTTGGGTGGCTCATTCAGTTAAGTGTCCGACCTCATGATCTCATGATTTGTGAGTTCAAGCTCCACATCAGGTCCTCTGCTGTCTGCACCAAGCCTGCTTCAGACCCTCTGTTTCCCTCTCTCTCTGCCCCTCCCGTGCTCATGCTCTCTCTGTCAAAAATAAATAATCATTAAAAAAAAAGATGCATTACCTACTTGTTTCACAGAGTGTAAGTTCTTTAGCTTTATCAGGATGAAGAAAATCTAGGACGAGAAAAACTTCGTCCCTGTAGCGTTTTGTCTTTTTTCATTTTTTTTTTGTTTTTTACACATTTAATATTCATAATAAACACATGAACTAATAAACATTTGGTTATATAGTATATACTTATATCATCTCTTAATGTTAGATTTTTGATCCTCAAGAAATGACCTTCTCTATATTAATTTATTTTTTCACTCAAAAAGATTTATTGAATGCACATCATCTGTAGAAACTATGTTAGGTGCTTTGATAACTGTGAATAGGCTGCAAATTGAAAAGAAAAATGCTTTCAAAGTACTTTCAAAGAGTGAATAAATGAGAAAATTTAAGAAATGGCATAATTTTATATAACTGCATTCTTGAAAAGTCTCATACTGGATATAGTTTTACATTTCTTACTAACTGCTCTTTATTTTTAAAAAATTCAATGTTCTTAACCGCATAAATAATTGAGGGCTATTCATAGTCTATCCCTAATCTCAACAGAGGATAAAGACTTGTATAGCTGAGGTGACTGTCAAATTTATCGTCTAAATCAGTATAGTTTGAGGGTGAAAAGAACACCGTTAGTAATTATGCCAAACAACAGTCTTGAATCAGGTTACTCAAGGTAAGTCTGTACTTGTGTTCCTGCTAGGTAGAGTTTTTCTGAGCTAGAAAAGGAATTTTTAATCAGTTTTCTGATTAAACCAACACACAAGTCATTTTGCCAAACAGATACATTAAAACAAAGAACAGTGAAGACAAAATTAGGTTGCATTTTCAAGTAAGCCTCATTGGAAAGGAACAGAGTCATTTTAGAGTACTTAAAAGGAAGGCAGTCAAAATCGTTTCCTGAATCCTCTATGCAGTATCGCCCAATTCCTGTGTTTGCTATGACATTAAAATGGAAAGCTTGGAGTTTGGTGGCACATTGACTTCTTTCCATCATCAAATACTCACCCCAAAATGATGGTCTTTTATGTGTTGTTCACAGATTATTTAAAAATTTTTGGATCCTTGAATTTCTATCAAATGTTCACATTTCTCAGTATTAATTTATAGAAAATATTCTTGTTTTCTTTCTCATCAAGTGATGAAATGACCTCCTTCCAGTCCTCATATCTAAGAGAAAATGCTTCCTACACTCTCTTCCCCACACCCTTACTCCACATCGCAAATTTTATTTTATCTCCTGAAGTCATATTATGTGTTCTCCATGTTAGATGAATTGGTGTTACTTATTTATTTAGATATTTCTTTGTTGACTGTTTTGTTTCATTCAAATATGAGCTATTTAAGGGCTGAGGCTCCCTCTGTCAATTTCCTCTGTCACTACTTTTTCCTAATGACTGGAAGAATGTTTATAATAACAGGTGTTCAGTAAATATTTGTGTGATTAATAAAAGATTTGCCTCTAAGATGAAACGATACTGATAAATTCACCCAGTCAGCTGGTTTTAGAAAGTATTATTTAGAAAACGATGCTAAGGGCACCCGGGTGGCTCAATCAGTTAAGTGTCCAACTTGGACTCAGGCCATGATCTCACAGTTTGCGAGTTTGAACCCCGCATAGGACTCTGCTGTCAGCACAGAGCCTGCTTCAGATCCTCTACATCCCTCTCTCTCTCCCCCTCCCCCCGCTTACTCTTTGTCTCTCAAAAACTAAATAAACATTAAGAAAAACTTTTTTTTAATTAAAAAAAAGGAAAATGATGCTTATTAGAACATAGTTGGAAGTAGGTACCAAAGTTACTTTTAGTAATCAAATGTGTGTGTTAGAAAATATTTGAGCACTAAAACGATCTGGGAATGTAATTTTTTTTAATATGAAATAGAATAGACACATCTGTAAATGAGACAGTGTTAACAACCATTAAAACTATTTTCATAAAGCACACTATTGCTGTTTGTGAAAATAACAGATACCTGATCCTGATTTCTGAATGAGAACAAAGAAAATTAAGTGCAAACCTGAATTTACATAAATGACAATATTATGACGATTAAGGTGTATTGATAGATATTTCAAATCATATACTCTATGTATGTATACATCTTCTGAGATATATACTGGTAACTTAATACCTTTTACAGATATTAAGACCAGCATCACCACCACTAATCTTAGCTGCACTATATATCCTTCTTCCAATCATGCCATAGGTTAGATATGAAATACAACTGAGTTCCCAGAACTCAGATTAAAAGAATATGGAGATGTTTAATACTTATTAATGTGAAAACTGAATGCTGGCAGACATTCTCAACATTCATTGATATCGTGAGTTTATGCCTTAGCATTAGAATTATAAAATTTATCTTTAGCAGCATATCATTTTCTACTTTCTCTCTATAACTTATGATTTGTACGGCATTATGATTCTCCTATAATACATAATTTCCCATTTTGTTTTGACAGAAAGAACCAAAGCGATGAGATAATTCCTCACACAGGCCATCATGAGTAAAGCAATGCGTCCTTCAAATTAAATATTTCTCTAATATTTAGCCGGTTAACAGTGGTTTTAAAAGTTGGTATTTGTAACAGTATGTTTTACTTTATTCTTTGATCACAAGAGAAAAATAAATACCAAAAAAAATGCAATGGTACATATGAACTTTACAGTCTTACCAATATTATGCATTTCTTCTGAAACAGTTGTCTTCTGAAATAGTAAAAATAAAATTGATTAGGTGTATAAATGTGAATAATTCTTAAGCTATTAGACAAATATTTCTGATTATTAATCCTAAAAGAAGTTTCCCTTCCCCATGCAAAACAACCCTCATGGTTGTTTAGAAACATGAATCCTTTATTTATTACTTTTTCATTCCTAGTTTTCTCATCTGTCGAGTGGGAATAGCAATATCATCTGGCTTTTAGAGATTGATTTGGGAGTTCATAGGGCATAACTCAAAGGTCTTTAGATCTCTTGCTGGGAATACTAGAATACCAATGGTTTCTGTTTTTGTTTTTGTTTGCTTCTGGACTTTTGTTGCATGAAAATATGAAATTTGGAAGTATCTAAATAGTGTGAGTATGTGAAACCATGGGGAGAAGGGCATAGAGCTCCAGGACAGAGACTAGATAGGGTTTATCAGTCTTCCTTCTTGCAGTGTGGACCTACTTCCTATTCATTCCTTCCAGATAGGTTTCCCGAAACCATGTCCTTTCATAAAGGGCCTATGTTCTTATGATCTTACCTCTGCTAATATTTATATACACCTCTGCTGTCCTAACCACTCTTCTGTTCTATCCTTTTGAGCTTAACCTGACCCCCTTTCCTGATAATTTTCCTCTTCAACACAGTCCCCCATGCTGAGTAGGTAGCATTGCTATTATGCAGAATTTTATTAATTTTTTTTCTGAGAGATCATATTGGCACATCATTTTCATACCATGTCCTCTAATCCGTTCACTATAAAATCACGTGTATAGGGGACCTGAAAAGTATCAGAATTCCCTTATTTCCATTTTCACTAAATATCATAAACGTTTGTTTTTTTTAGCTCTGACGACTAAAAAACATTGACTGGCTTGTAATCACACGACAGTCTGGACAGAATTGAAAAAAACAAGAGTCTAGGTCTACAAGTATGCCTGCCTTCCTTCCACCATTATTTGCTGCTCAGAATTAAAGTCTGATTAAAGCATGGCCAAGCATCCTCTTGAGGGAGAAGGAAGGGAAAGGAAAGTGATTGAAAGGTTAGATTATGCTTAAAATTTGAGTTTCTTTTCATATTGTAATGGTGGCCCAGGAAAAGAAAGAATAGTTACTACTGGAGTCCCCAATTTAACGTTAAGTGTCTTGCCAACAGAGTTGAAAGTGCTTTGGATAATATCAGATCCCTTCACAATCCCCAAGTCTACTGTCTCCAACCCTGAACAAAGAACAACAAGTGCGAATAATACAGACAAAGATGATAGAAAAGTGAGAGTTTCAGATTACCATGGGGCCCTGCTCTGTTTACGAGTGGGGTGAAATTCCCATAGCTAGAGGCACTTCTTTGAATTGAGGTGAAATAATTATCTTCAGAAAATCACTGTTAAAATATACAAATGGTTCAGGCTTCATTAACACACTGTCACAGTTTACTTTATAAAATTAAAGAATTTGTGGTCTCAGGGCTCTGCAAATAAAAGGGAAAAAATGTCAGTTTTGCTTCATGAAATTGCAAATATCTCATACACAGCACCGGGTGGAAAGGGAAGGTCTACAAAGAATCCTGCAGTGAAGCTTGACCTCCTGAGGGTTGTGATTGAAGTATAAGGAACCAGGGTGCCTGAGGTACGCAGCCAGCAGTGAGTCTAAAACCAATTCTGATTTTTTTATGCTACAATTTCACCTGGGGTTGTTTCTGATATGGTCATGCTTATAATGTGTCAGGACATGTGAAATGTCTCCTTCTGTATTTTAAACTCATTCTGTATTTAAACTGTGTAGAGAAGAGTTCGCAGACTTTATTATGCTGCAAGACTGCTATATTAATTTTGAAATTTCTGCTGGCAAAGATGGCTAACCATTGGAATAAGCTTTTTAAAAACATGATAAAATGTGTGTTTTTTCCCAAAAGTTTTATTTAAAAAAAAAAAGATCAGGAAATACGACTCTATTTACAAGTCTTCCTGAAGACAAGGGATAAACATAAGAACCTGTCAATATACTTTCTGTGTTTAAAATAATGATTTCATAAGATTATATAAATTTGAAGATATACATATGAATTTTATCTTGTTAACATTTACATATGCCAAAGTGAAATAAACTAAGAAGATGTACTTAAGAGACTTCTTTGCAAACACCTAAATCTGAAGTTAAAGTTTAAGAATAGCCCAGACATTTCCTTGGCCCTGTAGAACCATAACCATTATAAAAATACATCTCAATTGAAATTTTCTTTCAACATGTAACATAATGATATACCCATGCTAATTGAAGGTATTTAAGTGAGGTGGAGTATCATGAGGGATGTATTTATGTTTTCATTTCAATCTACTTGAGCTGGAGAATATCTGATAATTAAAGCCATGACTGAGCTTGTGCCTTTCCAGTCCTTCTTCACAGGCAACAGTGGAAGAAACATTACAGCATATTACACTTATCTAATTACTTTGTGTGTCAATTATACAACAGTATTAAAAATATAATTGTTATATTTGGGGTTCTTTTATTTATTTATTTCCTGTATTTTTTTTCTCTTTCTTGCTTATAGATGTAATAGTCTGCTGTCTGTGGTTCAAGTCATATGTTTTCTGTTTTCACTTCCTTTTGATCTTGAGTTATTTACAGTATGATTAAATTAAAACACAGAACAATATATATCAATGTTATCATCACACCTCTTTAATGATGTGAGATTCCATCTGAATTGTTTTATGTCGGGAGAGGAATATTAATTATTGCATTGGGGCAGGAGAGTGTGCATTTTGAGGAAGTGGATACACTTTCTATTTTTCTCAAATTCCTAAGTTTTAGGAATTTTCTTGATTTTACTTTTCCCGTGTGTGTGAATAATTGTGTAAAAATAAGAACAAATTCTGGAATCAAGTATAACATACATTATTTAGGGTTTCTGGGTCACAGTCCCATCATCAAATGTTTCACCTGCAATGGGAAGGATTGAAGTCACAATCCAAGTCTGCATGAAGAAATTAAAATAACTAAGTGGCCACTAATATCTGATCCCAACCTCTCCAATTACACATTTTGATAAAATACTAATTAATGCTTTAAGAGTTGAACTAATGCTTTCAAATGAGAACAAATCACTTAGCATCAAACCTACACTGAACCAAAACCATTATTTTGAGAGAATGACAATGAAAGACTCTATAAATTATTCAAAAATGTCACACTAATCACAGTAACTTAGTGAACAACAAAATTATCAAAGTTTCAAAGATACAGATGTCTTTCCTCTTTTCTAGGTCAGTTAAACAGACATTACCATGTCAGCAAGAAAACAAGTGTTATTTTTTTTTTCTTGTGAAGCCTACAATGGACAAAAAATCTGGCTATAGGCCAACATAATAATTGGATATCTCCTATTTTATTATCTGTGCTGAATTATCTCCTTCCTGTGACAAAGCATACTAATACTATCAGGATTTCAGCAAAGATTACATGAACAACTTTGAAAATTTTAACACTTCAAGACCAGCCTCCAGAGTAACAGGCAATTCAACATGTACCGGTTGAAAACAGCTACAGAGAAGCTGTCTTAGTTCATTCCATCTGCTGTAACAAACGTACCACAGACTCAAACAACAAGTTCTGGAGTCCAGGAAGACCAAGATCAAGAAGCAGATACACTAGATATCTGGTGGAAGCCAACTTCTTGGTTCATAGATGGCCATCCTCTCTCTGGGTCCCCGTGAGGCAGAGGGACAAGGATTGTTCCCTGGGGTCTCTTCTATAAGGGTTCTTCTATGAGGGTTCTGCCCTCCTGACTTAAATGCCTCCAAAAGGTTTCACCACCTGATATCATCTCTTTGTGGTTAGGTTTCAGGCATATGAATTTGGGGGGAACACATTCAGTCTACAGCAGGAGCTGACTACCTGGCAGTGTTCATTTTTACCACTTATGCTATTTGTTACCACATCTTACTGCATCCCTTATTATTGGATCAGGACTGTGTATTCCCTTTTGCATATTTGACATTGCTTTTTATCAATGTTTAAGTTAATTTGCAAGTTATTTAATCAACATGTTATTCTAGTACCAGTGCTATCTGATATTCAGCTATCTGAACTAAGAATGGTAAAGGAGTCTAATTCAATTCTTTTCACCTATGACAATTTAACTAAACTATAAAATACAATGAATGTCACTTCATAACTGCAGAGAAGTTCCTCTAGTATTCTGAAAATTAGTGCAGTTGTAAGATGTCAGCGCTTTGATCTCTATTCACCAGTGGGATCAGGTTCATGTGTCTTGTCAATAAATTTAATTAAAGAGTTTGATATGTTGTGATTAACTGACTTGCACTCTTAAGATTAGATGAAGTATAGTGCTAAACTTATTTAATAAGCAGAGATGATGAATAAAAGGTAAGAAATTAAATAACATTTTGTTTTAAGCCTCTTCAACATCATGAGTTTTATATTTAAATAAGGAAACCTAGGGACAGGTTGGAAAGTCATTTAATGAAGGAGTCTCAGGAATGTTCAAAAGACATTTCTTAATTTAAATATTGAAAAGCTTGACACAATCACAGGCTCTATCTGAAATTATTCCATACTGTTTCTTACGGATGACAATGAAATAATTTCATGACACATCAATTCATTCCTGACATATTTAAAGTATTAAAAAAT
This sequence comes from Acinonyx jubatus, assembly GCF_027475565.1. Taxonomy (NCBI): domain Eukaryota; kingdom Metazoa; phylum Chordata; class Mammalia; order Carnivora; family Felidae; genus Acinonyx; species Acinonyx jubatus. Next base: position 89,514,679 of record NC_069382.1, on the reverse strand, counting down.
GCTGCACAATTTACAAAAGTAGTGGAGGACAATCAGTAGGTACATAGATAGGTCAAACAATTCCATGGGGCACCTGGGTGGCTAGTTGGTTAAGCATCCAAGTTCGACTCAGGTCATGATCTCATGGTTTGTGAGTTTCAGCCCCATGTCAGGCTCTGTGCTGACAGCTCGGATCCTCGAGCCTGCTTCAGATTCTTGTTTTCCCCTCTCTCTGCCCCTCACCCACTCATGCTCTCTTTCTCTCTCTCTTAAAGATGAACATTAAAAAAAAAAAACAAGTTTCCTAACATATAATAAAAAAAGCTCAAAGATCAGAGTTTTATTGAGTGTTAAGCTATGGGTAGAAAAGTCACAAATGTAGCCTGACAATTAACTCATAACAACTCTATTGGCCCATTTTTTTTCTCCATGTGCCCATATTTGTAAAAGGGTTTATAAGAAGGTGGTAAATACTCCTCACCCAATGCTAGATGTTGTGTTTGAACATATTTTAATTAATTGTTCTATTGCTTACTATGTTTAAAGCTATTGTGCTTTTCTGGCTAGCATATAATAAAAGCTATAATTTTTAAAGATTACTAATTTGATACCATGAAATGTAATTATGAGAATGGCAATATTCACACTCTCATGATTCTTCTAAATCTTTCAATTAAGGTATGTAAAATTATAAATTATACATGAAGAATCAACAAATTATCAAACCTAAATTTGAAAATACTATGTCCATTATTCTAGGCAAGGTATTTCTTTTATATGAGTGGCCTACGAGTGCCATGGTCAAAAGTAGTACACACATTACATCAAATTGTCAATAAAATAAGAATATTAAACCTTATTATTATTATTATTATTCTTTTGCCTATAACACTACTGTGCCCATTTAAACTTAGACTATAATTGTTCTGATCACAGTGTAGGTAAAGACTCTGGTGAAATGATACTGCTAACAGTTTTCAGACTGTAACCAAAAGATAACCAAAACCACAGTAGGTTTTAAATCCAGGACAGAGTCAGCTTGCAATGAGAATTCCCATTGCCAGTGAGGAATTCTGGGTAGCAGTGCTTTAAATAATGGATGTAGTCGAAACAAATTTATATACACTGATTATTTTAGCTTTCAGGGTAAGGAATTTTATTAGAAAATGTTCTTTTTAAGCATTGAAAAAAAATCCTTAAAGTGTAAATAAGCCTTGGGGAGTTATTTCAACTAATGACACAGTCTGAAAAGAACCGAAGCAGCAAAATTCCATGTCAAAAGTTTAGATTGATTGTGACTATAGTATAGAATTTTATAGCCTCTCTGGAACAAAGGAAATATCACCTTTTAATGTGAAGTCATAATTTAATTTTCTTAGCTGATGTAAACTATTTTGCTGACTTTTAATGAACCCAGGAAAATGCTTAATGTTTATATATGTCTTCAGATGTTATATGTGTCCATAACCTGAGCCAATAAAAATGGGTTGCAGAATTGGATATAAATTAAATGGGATTCGTTTTTCCTTTCATTGTATGTATTTCAGATAAATAATAAGTAAGGTCTATGATAGAAAGAGGAGAAGCAAGAGTCATTGTTATCCTTTGCCAAATTATATATACCTGCTTGTCTGTGCAATATGGAAGTAGGGTACCAACTGATTACCAAAAAGGGCCTGTAATTGTCCACTGAAGAAACTGGACCTACCTAAAGACCTTGAGACTCATGGGATACACCATCTCCCTAGGTCAAATTCAAAATAGTCTGTTCATTGCCCGATGTCTTAAAAATTGTGAAAGTTGGGGTGCCTGGGTGGCTCAGTCCGTTAAGCATCCGATTTCTGCTTAGGTCATGATCTCATGGTTCATGAGTTCAAGCCCCACATCAGGCTCTGTGCTGACAGCTCAGATCCCGGAGCCTGTTTTGGATTCTATGTCTCCCTCTTTCTCTACCCCTCCCCTGCTCCTGCTCTGGCTCTCTCTGTCTCTCAAAAACAAATACATGTTAAAAAAATAAAAATAAAATTGTGGAAGTCATAATTACAGTAGCCCTCAGAATATTCTAAATTTACCTGTTTAATTATTTAATTAAACCCTTTAATTCTTTTTAGTCCATTCACATTTGTATACGGTTTAAATTTACATGTAGCAAAGATGTATTTTTAATATTTTCTCCCTAATATTTAGAAAGTAATTCAACAGTCTCAACCGACATGATTTCATCAACTATTTTAACAAGTAAAAATAGTTTGGTTTTTGCATTTTTCTTTGAAAAAGATGGCACCATCATCAAAAAGGGAAGACCATTGTGTGTTCCACGATCTATCTCAAAGTTTGCTATGCAAGTAAACCCATGGTCAGTTAGCTTCACCCGGTACATATAATGAAGAAAGGTCAACTGTAAACTAAAAATGACAATGAATCCTTCTGGAAATGAGTCATAACAGGAAAATCCCATAATACTGCCTCTTGGCTTTCTTCTTAAGTTCTTTTTAAGTGTACATTTAATATAATTGGATGAAAAAGGATATAGTCACCACAAGAATAAAGACTGGCATTGTATAAACCTGATGCAAGAGTGTTTGAGACTTCATAAGAAAGGAGCTTTTTTAATGTTTAGTTTTATATTTCCCTCTCACAAATTATACTCACAAATAATTCATTTTTGGTATTCTAGCATGAAAACTAAGTAGACATAGTAAATATTTTAAATTCTTTATTTTCATTTCAACCATAGCTATAATAATCTTCCTTTTTAAAGATTGTTACTGCAACTATCCACAACCATACTTTGGAGTGACTAAATAACATGTATTATGCACCCACCAATTAGGACCCACCAAATTAGGATTTGCAATCCTAGTTACAAATTAGAGCTTGACCACACTAAATAGGAACAAGTGTGTTTCTCACTTAGTTCAACTTCAACAAATTCTTTCCTAAAGCCACAAGGAAAAAAACATACAATTTAATCAGCCTTGAATCTGTAATAGTTTTCAGAAATGAACTTGGTACATTTTTTAATTAGTTTTATATGCACAACTGCTAGCTATTGCTTTGATTAGTAAAGTCGCAAAGTGCTGCTGAGTGTGGGTGGGTAGCTTGTTTACTGGTATAGAGCAGTGTCTTCTCCCTGGGTAACATAAATGAATCATTACCTGTGGGCCTTTAATGCTTCAGTGGTCACAGTGACTTCTTTATAGGCATTCAAAGCAAGGTAGGTAATATCAACAAACACAGGGCCAAGTCCATAGAAACTACCCCGTAGAGAATGGAGGTAATTATCTGGAAAATTCAGTACAACACATAACATATTTAGCAAAAACTTGGGATTAAAACAACAACAACAGCAACAAAAATTTCATCCAGTCCCTAGCATTTGTCCCAAACTGTAATTAAATTGTATCTATACCCCACCATCCTTGCTTTAAGGTCAAGGACATCATTTCAATTGTGATTGATGATGATTTCAATTGTGATATGATAATCCAGAACTGATTAAGAGGGCATTGGTAAATGTCTTAAGTGAGAGTAGAAACTAGATATTTTAACCAATATTTTTCACAGTTAATCACTAGAAAAAGGGACGTAAAGTTTAGATTATTGTGTTTATTCTTGTTCTGTGAGCTATCAAGATGAAAAACATGTAATAATATTCATTCCATGTCTACATATCTATAAAACAGGCCCTGATGCTTCCACCTGATTCTTACATTTTAGTACAATGATTATACCCAAACAAAGAACTCTAAACACAAATTCCTAATAGTGAACATAACCAAGAATTTTATGAAAAAAAAATTGTGTGTTAATTGCTTGTAGCCATCTAAGCACATCTCTACAGTGACAAACAAGGAATGAATAGAAGTTATTTGCGTAACTTACTTCTAAATAAGAAATATACTTTAAGAAAAGTAAGAAAGACATTGCTCTAAGTAAATTTACAATTTTAAAGTTGTCATCTTGAAGCCTATGATCTTATTTTTCAACTGTATTGCCTTTGCTCAAAATATTGCTTTGCATTTTTTAAACAAAAGAAACTCAATTCTCTGCATTAAATCTAATGACACAAATGTTTCTATTCCTACCTCATTAAAAGTTAAAAGCCATGATGGCTAATGATGTTGAACACCTTTCATGGTCTTATATGCTGTTGTGGACTGAACAGTGTCCCTCCAAAATTCATATGTTGAAACCCTAATCCAAAAGTTGACTGTATTTGAATATAAGATCAATAAAGAGGTAATAAATCTTTTCTTAATGTCTATCTATCTATCTATCTATCTATCTATCCTATCTATCATCTTCCAATTTACCTATTTACATATTTATTTTTGAAAGAGAGACAGAGATAGGGAGCATGTGAGTGGGGAAGGGGCAGAGAAAATGAGAGAGAGAATCCCAAGCAGGCTCCTAACCATCAGCAGGGAGCCCAATTCAGGCTCAGTTTCAGAAACCGTGAGATCATGACCTGAGCCCAGATCGAGGGTCGGACGCTTAAATGACTAGAGCCACCCAGGTGCCCCAAGAGATAATACATGTTAAGGGAGGTCTTAAGAGTGGGGGCTTAATCTGATAGGAAGAGGAAAAGAAACAGAGTTCTTTCTCTCACTCTGCACATAGATGGAGAAAAGTTCACGTGAGGACATAGGGAAAAAGTGGCTGTCCCCAAGCCAGGAAGAAACCTCACCAGAAACCCTGACAGCACCTTGATCTTAGACTCCTAGCCTCCAGAACTGTGGGCAAATAAATATCTGTTTTTTTCTAAGCCACCCAGTGTGTGATACTTGGTTATGGCAGCCCAGCAGACTAATACATATCCCAAGTGTATATATTCTTCAGTGAAATATTTCTTCATGTATTCTGCCCATTTTCTAATTGGAATAATTTTTTTAATGCTGGGGTTTGAGAGTTCTTTACATATTCTAGATATCAGTGCTTTGTGCCATATATGGTTTGTAAATATTTTGTCCCAAACTATATTATTGGGGAGGAAAATTTTTGTTTACCCTTCGAGGTTCTTCTGGGTGGTCTAAAAATCAAATCGATATGAGATATATTAATAAGAGAAAATCAAATTTAACTTCATACATTTTGGGAATCCATGTAAAATGAGATTCCAAAGACAGTCAAGTAAAATGAGGTATACATGTCATCCTGAACTAAGTACAGGGGCTAGGGGTCTGTGACTTCAATGGAAAGGAAAGCAATTCCCAGGAAGGTGAAACAGAATAAATGTTTGGTAAACAATTTTTTTCTGGGCCATATTGAAACAGTGGGATATAGAAAAGAATTAACAAATCAACCTTGCTACAACCCTCCCTATCTAGCACCACCATTTCATATTAGACTATAGTTATCTATGGTGATAACCCTATTCCTGGAGTAGTTCCCTTATCTAAATTTTTTAAGCAATTAGAAGAAGGTCAAAAGTTCTTCCTGCATCCTTTGGACCTTCTCTGCAGCTCAAAATAATCTGCATGACGAAGTGGCATATTTTGGTGTGACTTGCTCTGAGCCCTACAGTAGCTTGTCTTTCCATCATTTTAACAGGTATTTACAGAGAAAAGTTTAATTTTGATGAAGTCTAATTTATCAATTTTTCCTTGTATGCACTATGCTTTTAGTGTCAAGTCTAAGTATTCTTTGACTAACCCTAGTTCTGAAAACTTTTCTGATGTTTTCTTTTTTCCCTAAAAGTTTTACAGTTTGGCATTTCATATATAAGTCTGTGACCCATTCTGAATATATATATTTTTTGTATTATGTATGAAACTTGGGTCAAATTTCTTTTTTTCTTTGTACTTACAGATGTTCAATTTGCTCCAGCACCATTTGTTAAAAGGGTTATCTTAATTTCACTGAAAAATTTTTTCACTTTCATTAAAAATCACTTGGGCACATACATGTGGGACTTTTCTGGGTTTTTATTCTGTTTCACTGATCTATATGTTTATATGTCCACTAATACTACAGAGTGCCTTTATCAACATTTCATTCTTGAGTACTCCAGGAATTTCATACTCTTGAAATTAGGTAGATCAATTCCTCTAAACTTTCTTTTTGAAATTGTTTTAGTGATTGAAGATCTTTTGCCTTTCGCTATAAATATTAGAATAATCTTGTGTATATCTATAAAAATATTGCTGTGATTTTGGTTGGGAAAAAGTTAAACTTGTGTTTTCCTATACTCATACACTTCTGACACCAGTTGTGTGGGTTGTTCCACACCAAGATATTCTCTCTTCTTGGTGGAAACTGACTACTGTCCTACAATTTAATTCAATTCTGACACTAACTACTTGGAGTTAGTACAGACCCTACAGATTAAAGGGATGCACTAAAGGTGAGGTAAAGGGTATTAAAGTCAATCCCACAAGACTGCTCCCCACTTCAAACGCCAATCACAAGTTTGGGATTCTGGTATTTCTGACTGGTTATAAACTGAGCTTGTCACAACTCCTTTCTTGGGATTGGTAACTCGATAAAATGACTCAAAGAACGCAACAAAGCACTTTACTTACTATTACCAGTTTATTATAAAGAATATAATTCAGGAATGGCCAAATGGAAGAGATGAATAGAGCAATATAGGTGGGAAGCGGTGCAGAATCTCTGTGTCCTCCCTAGATGCACCACTCTCCTGGTACTTCCATGTGATCATCAATCCAGAAACCCTCTGAACCCTTTTGTTTAGGGTTTTAATAAAGGTCCATAATGTGGGCATGACTGAGTAAATCCTTGGCCATTGGTGATTAAACCCAACCTCCAACTCCTTTCCTGTCTCCTGAAGTCAGAGGGATAGGGCTGAAATTTCCAAACCTGTAATCACATGGTTGGCTTCTCTGGCAACCAGATCCCATCTTCCAAGAGTCACAGTCACCTCATTAGCACATACTCACCTGTGGTTGGAATGGGGTTATGATGAAAAATAAAAGGTACTCCTCAAACCCCTACCATTCAGAGAATTCCAAGGATTTAGAAGCCCTGTGCCAAGAACCAGAGGCAGAGACTAAATATGCATTTCTCATGTCACACTTGTATATTAATTTGAAGGGAACTGACATTTTTCTATGTGGAGTCTTGCAATGCATGAGCATACGTTTCTCTGCATGTATCTTTATACATATATATTTAATTGTTTTTCCTTAGGTTTCTAGTTTTCAGCATACAAATCTTATGTTTTCGTTAGATTGACACCTAAGTATTTAATTTTTTTGAGCAATTGTGTTACACCTTTAATTTTAGAGTCCATGTGCTAATTGTTAGTATATAGAAATACAACTGATTTTGGAACATTTGTCTGTTATCCTTCAACATTGCTGAACTTACTTGTAAGTTCTGGGAATTACATGTATAAAGTTCTTAGTTTCTACACAATCAGGTCATCTACACTCGAGAATTTTTTTCTTCCTTTCATGTTCTTATGCCTTTTATTTTCCATTTCTTCCACTATTGCACTGACAAAAACTTTCATGGTTATGTTAAATAAGGGTGGTGAGAGCAGATCTTCTTGTCCTTTTCTCAATCTTAGAGAAAAGACCTCCAGCCAGTCTCTCATCATTATATATAATGTTAGGTGTAGGTTTTTTGTTGTTTTGTTTTGTTTTGTTTTTGTTTTTGTAAATTTCCTTAATTAAGATGAGTTAGTTTCTCTCATTTCCTATTTTTCTGAGACATTTTATTATGAATAGGCATATAATGGGTGTCAAATGCTTTTTTCTGCATTGAGAGTCTGGTCATTTAATTTGTATTTCTTTCCTCTCTCTCTCCTTTCCCCCCCCAAGACTATAGTGATAGTAACGTGCTGATTGCTTATAGTCACAGAGACCTCTTTGGCTTTTTTTTTTCTTTCAGGATATTTTGTCTCTGATATTCAAGTGGTAATTTCTATTGTTCTATCTTACAGCTCATTATTTCTGCATATGTCCTCTATCCTTCCTATTCTATTGACCCCATCTTTTTAATTTCTTTTTTATTTTTATTTCAAGTTTTTATTTAAATCCATGTTAGTTAATACATATGGTAAAATTGGTTTAAGGTATAGAATTTAGTGATTCATCACCTACGTGTAACACCCAGTGCTCATCACAAGTGCCCTCCTTAATACCCATCACCTTTTTAGCCCATTCTCTACCTCCCTCCTTCCATCAACCCTCAGTTTATAGCAATTATTGTATGTTCTAGTTCTAAAATTTCCATTTTATTCTCTTTACATCATTTATTTTACTGTTGATGCTTTCTATTTTTTATTGAGACCACATTTTGGTTTGTTTTAAATGTGATTGTAATTGCTCATTGAAGCATTTTCATGTTGGTTGTTTAAAAATATATCAGATAATTTGGGCTGCCTGAGTGGCTCAGTCGGTTGAGCATCCAACTTTGGCTCAGGTTATGATCTCACCGTTCACGAGTTTGGGCCCTGCCTCGGGCTCTTTGCTGACAGTTCAGAGCCTGTAGGCTGTTTTGGATTCTGTGTCTCCCTCTCTCTCTACCCCTGCCTGGCTTACTCTCTGTCTGTCTCTCCCTCTCAAAAATAAATAAGCATTAAAAATTTTTAAAAAAATAAAAAAATAAAAATATACCAGATAATTCCATTATGTCTGTCATCTTGGTTTGGCATTTATTGATTGCCTTTTTTCATTTCATTTGAAACCGCCCCATTTCTTTGTATGAGTGATTTTCTATTGAAATTTCCATATGTTATACACACACACACACACACACACACACTATATTATGATATTTCGGATTTTTATATTTAGGCTAATTGCTCCAGCATGGTGGGGAATGGTCCACTTTCTCACTGCCATTTGGTACAAAAGTTCACCTTCTCATATGCTACCTTTAACACCTCAAGTAGTGGACTTGTCACTACTAGGTAGAGGTAAAAGTTTGTCTCCCCCATTAAACCTTCACTGATAGTTTCCTGATGAGAAGTGCCTTGTCAGTGCTTCCTACATGGTTTCCACTGATGCCATGGGGAAGGGATGCTGATGGCCTCTTTGCTATTGGGCTATGATGAAAGACTTGTCTATCCATGAGGTCTCCTCCAGCCCTCTCTTGTTATCCCAGTGGTGGGGGGGAGGACTGCCTTTTCCCTACTGGTTGGGAATAGAAGTCCAGGATCCCCATCCTGCCTTCTATGAAACCTCATTAAGGGTGACTTGTCGCAACTTGGCAACAGTGGACACGTATGATTTTTTTCTTGGCCCTCACAGGCATGGGTAAGGGTTGACTGTGGTGTTTTCCAGGAGTATTGTGGCAATTATCTGAAAGTTTGTTTTGCTAGGATACCCCTTTCATGGTCGCTGGATTGAAGAGAGAAGCTTTTGTTTTATCTTTTTTTGTCTGCATCTACTTGCATTTGAGGGTGACCAGCTTCTTCAGCCTAAAACCTGAGATGCGTGAAGCAAAAATAAAACCTAGGGAGTTCATCACCATGTCACTCCCTCCATCCCATTGGCTCTAGCCCATCAGTCTTCTATCTTTCAATCTTCTAAAGTTTGCTTCACACATCAGCCTTACACATATACTTGTTAAGTTACACTTTGGTTGTGCTTGTTGGTAGAAATAGAGAAAAGGACATTTATTCCATCTGAAATTCTGGAAGAAAATTGAGTTTCCCTTTTGGGGGTAAATTCAAAGACCGTTTATGAGACACAGAAAAACAATGTCTCATTATTTATAATCACATCCAACTTGTGACAAAAACAGCATTTTCTAATATTAGTTGATGAAAAAATATTAGGGTTGAAGTACCCAGTGAGAAATGGGATTTGAGGAATGTAGTTATGCTGTTCAGAGAATTGAACTGGACCAGAAATTTTAATTTGAATGCTACTTGCATATCAGTAATTAGTCAATTGTGAAAACAACTGAGGTTGCAAAGAAAAAAAAAATAGAGAGCAAGAAAAGAAAGACAAAATACTTTGAAGATAACAGTGAAACGATCTGAGAAAACAGTAGCAAAAAAATTTGCTATTTTTTCAAATCTATGCAAAAAATAGCATATCCCATTCATTTGTTCTTATATTCTTCTCTAAACATAGTTTTGCAAATATATACTAAAGAAATTGATAAGCACTTTATATGATAAACTAGGATTTTTCCTTCAAATGAGTGTATAGCCCTTTTCTCAGTCTCGTTATATTATGGTGCATCATTTAAGCAGTTTGATAATATGACATCCTGAGTGAGAAGGCAGGATAAATTTGTTCAAAATTTACTTCTTTATATTTTGAAAAATGAAATGTTTACTCTCCACATCAATAATAGATAAATACCCTTGATCTTGAAATCAACTATAATTCTCCTGAAAAACAAATATAGTGAATTGAGAAACATGTTTATATTTTCTCCTTTATGAAACTTCAGCATACTGGAACTACAGACATACTATTTCATAAGCCAAAAAAAGACAAACAGAATAGGAGAAGGGATGACAGCAGATGAGAGAGGTGAGTTTAATTATAGAAGAGTAAAACAGTTTAGACTGGTAACTAATATAGAACACCAGGGAACATTGAAACCTGAGTACTATAGGAGAATCCAGGAAAAATCAAACTGAACTGCACTGCGAAAATCCAGAACGTTTCAATTATTGGCGGGATCGATACCTCAAGGGATGGGGGTGGGGTGGTAAATGGTAGGGCTAAATATGTGACAGTTAAGTCTATATAGTCTATTCTAGAATTCCTACTCTCTTCCAAAATATGCAGGCAATTACCACTCTCTAATCTAAGATAAATTTTTATGATTTCTTCCAGAAATTATCATATTACTATGAGATTGCCTAAAAGGAAATCTTATTTTTTTAACTTATTGATTTATTTTGAGAGACAGAGAGAGAGAGAGAGAGAGAGAGCGCAGACGAGGGGCAGGGAGAAGAAGAGAGAGAATTCCAAGTAGCCTCTGCACTGTCAGTACTGGATGAAATGCAGGCCTCGATCCCACAGACCATGATATCATGACCTGAGCAGAAATCAAGAGTCAGATCCTCAACCAACTGAGCCACCCAGGTGCCCCAAGAAGCCCTGTTTTTATCTAGTTTCATTCATGTACATAAAGCTCCAAACTATATTGAAAGATTCACCAGAAAGTTAAACAATGTTTTGTTTTTTTACCATAAAGTTCAAGGATGAAAGAAATAAACAAACAGAACAAAAATAAGCAAAAGAAGCAGAAATAATTCTGCTAGCAAAAGCTATACTTTATAGCTAATAGAGTTTACGTATAAGTATACATACATACACACATGCAATTATAAGTGTCATCGTGGAATATCATGTATGGAATATATATATATATACACACACACACACATATATACATACATATATATGCATTGCATATATATTTATAATGTAAATATTATAAAAAGGGATGTTTTAAATACATTTATATATATATATATATATATATATATATATATATATATATATATAATAGAACATATTGCATCCATAATAAATGAACAAGATACCACAAAATAAAAAAGATATTTTTTTAGTTCCTAACATGAAAAATAAATTATAGGGAAATGTTAACAAAATTCAATAGAACAATTCAAAGGAAAATTCAGGAATAACCAGAATTATAAACAAATGGAAAATACATGAGAAAAGGAGAGAAAAGATAAGAAGATAAAGAAAATGTTTTCAAAACATTTCCTTCACAAAAAATGGAAGAAAATGATCAAAGAAATAATTCAAGAAAATTTTCCAGGGCTCCAAGATACATATTTAATGCTAAAGGACTTGAAGAATTGGCAGATCAGTAAATGCCAGTCTCACCCAAAGCCACATTAGGCATCATTATGAAATCAAAACCCTGGAATAAAGATAAGATCCAAAAAATGTACAGGACAGAAAAATAAAAGAATAAAAAGAAAAGAGAGAGAGGGAAAAGAAAGGAAGAAAGAAAGAAAGAAAGAAAGAAAGAAAGAAAGAAAGAGAAAGAAAAGGAAAGAGGGAAGAAAAACAAAAACAAATATATAAAAAGAATCAAGAGGCAGAATGGCAACTATCTTGTATATACATATACATACATATATATCTTAACATATATATCTGTAATCTATCTATCTATATAAATATATATACATAGATGTATATACATCTATATACATGTTAAAAGACAGATATATCTTTAATCTATATAAAGATCTATAGATCAATAGATTGATAGATATACACATGGAGTTATGGGGGTTTTTAAAAGTTGTTACCTTTCTCAGGAAGCTTCTATAGAAAGTGCTCACTCACCAAAACAGATGTGGGGTGGGGGGAATATGAAGAAGCAAGAGGAAGAGAAACATAAGATTGATTTAACAGAAATCCAAAACAAGAGTGAAGCAAAAATTGGCCTTGTATTCCTGGCTTGTTAAATGTTGAATCAGGAAAACAGTGTAAAAGAAAAATAAAGGTGGGTGTCTGGATGGCTCAGTTGGTTAAGCTTCCAACTCTTGGTTTTGGCTCAGGTCATGATCTCAGGGCTTGAGGGTTCAAGTCCCGCATCGGGCTCTGAGCTGACAGCATGGACCCTGCTTGGGATTGTCTCTATCTCCTTTTCTTTCTCTTCCCCTACGTTGCTCACACACTCTCTCTCTCTAAATAAATAAATAAACTTTGAAAAAAAAAAGAAAAATATAGAGGAGGAATGAAGGAAAGAAGGAAGAGAGGGAGAGAGCGAAGGAGGAAAGAGAGAAGGGGAAGAGGCAGGGAAAGAAAAAAAGAGAAAGAAAGGAGAGAGGGAAAGGAGAAAGGGAAGAATGTAATGGAAAAAGAAATATTTAACAAATTGTTAAATATATTGTAAATCAGCTCGCACAGGATGATACTTGTGCATCAGGGGTTAACTATCATAGATTGTTAAATATACTATGTATCAGCACTCAAAGGATCCCAGTTGTGCATCATGAATTAAGTATAATAAACATAAAAGTTGGAAATGCAAGCCAGAAACATTCATAATAGTAATCTTATACTTGATGATAGATATATCATATGAATATATTTATGAGTTGAGTGGCATAAGATAGGAAGTGCATGACAAAAAAAAAAATCTTAGAAATTCTCCCTGCTTCAAAGGCATTTAGACCTAGCCAGCACTATTTTTTTATATCTTGAGGCAAAAAGTGACGAACCTGGGCTGAAGCTACTTACATTCCAGCATGTTGAGACCTGTCAGTTTTCTTCAAAATCAGGTAACCATTACTCAAGGGAGTGCATGACAATTTTCCGTGGATTATCAGGCCTGGATTCGTTTTCAAGTATTTAGTTTCAGATTCTCAAATTTCATATGTATTCTTTCCTAAATTGACCTGCTTAAAAGTTTATAATATGAGTTGTACTTTCCCCTTTGCCCTGCCAGAATCCTTCTTTCTCTCTTTATAAAAGAAAGGCAAACTTATGCATTCTCAATTGTTAATATAGTGCATTGCGCTAATGTGTAAAAAACTTCAAGGCACCAAAGAAAGAAAGAATTACAAACATTGCTGGTGCTGCTGTGAAAAATAATGGTGCGGTAACAAATGCTATTATAATTCAACAGGGTTCTAATCCTTAAACTTCAACAAAATTGATTAAAAGTCATTAAGTTGAAAAATGGCAAATCGTGAAAACTATTTTTAGGACATACTACTGTTTTATTTGGATTATAAATTTCATGTTATGAAAATAATTAGTTGACATCCCTGTAAAAAAATCAGACCAGGGCTCAGTCGGCTCAGTCAGCTGAGCATCCGACTTCAGCTTAGGTCATGATCTCACAGCTCATGGGTTCGAGCCCCCTGTCGGGCTCTGTGCTGACAGCTTGGAGCCTGGAGCCTGCTTCTGATTCTGTGTCTCCCTCTCTCTCTGTCCCTAACCGACTCGCATTCTGTCTGTCTCTCTCAAAAATAAATAAAACATTAAAAAAAAAAGATTTAAAATAAAATTTAAAAAATTACCTTAGGTTTTTACTTCTGATAATGATGGAATAGGTATTTCAAACCAATCTTGTTTCATTTAACAGCTAGAAGAGATGGACAAAATGTTTAAAGTATCTTCTTAAAGACTCTGTTTGAAGGTGTTAGTAAGCAATCAACGCTGTGAGGACTTGTGAATCCCAAGTCCAGGAAAGGAGAAAGGCCAAGAGAGGTGAGCTTATCTTTTAGGGTAACTTTCAACTAGAAACAGTTATCTGTTGCCATAGTGAAAGGAAGGCTGTGTGCGAAATTCTAAGCTAAGCAGAGCTTTTAATAGACTAGTTGGATTGAGGGGACAAAATTGAGATTCCGGGGCGTGACAAGGAAAAGATTCATTATTAATAGGGCTCTCTTGAATCTCATCTCCACTTGAACTTTTTGTTCTCTTTTTAAAGTCTTCATCCAGTGCTGTCAACATAAAAGAAAGGAGCAAGATGGGGCAAATCAGGACACCATATGCTGAGGAACAAAGGGAAAGGTAAATACGGGAGTAAATCTAAATTAATATGTACTTCATAGAAAATAATAGTACAAAGAAAATTAAAATAAAGATTTAAAACATATGCTAACAACAATAATATAAAACACTTGCCAATATTGACCATATTTTGGGTCACAAAGCAGAAGCCCAATAAAAGCCAAGGTTGGAATCATGGTAGAAATGTACCACACGCATTTTTTTTTTTTTTTTTTTTTGGTAAGGAAATTGTGTGCTAATGTTCAAATGCTGTGTTAAAATGTAATATTGTTTCAGACACAATATAAGCATAAAACCTTCTCATTCTAGTCAGCAAACAAATAATATAACCTGAAAAATGAAAAAAGAAAAGGATGGATATTTATCTTTACTAAAGATATATCACTGTTCTTACTTTTAGATATGGGATAAAAGTTTCCCTGACTATCTTTTCTTTCCTTATACTTCAGTTTGTTTAAAAACAAACCTATAATATTTTTTTCTGATAGTGGATAAATTAATCAGGATTTGTGACTCTATATTGAATGAAATATCTAAAAATTATTCTTTAATTTTTTCCTTCACTAATTTAAAACACCAATTCCCCTGCTTTTTACTTTGTTCCAAGACAAACCCCACTTAGAAAAAAAAATAACAATGAGGAAGTAAACTCATTATGTATGATAATTAGATATTTTAAACATATTTAGAATTTGTAATACAAATTTGGGAGGGATATTACCTAAATCCAATGAATGTTAGCTTGTGCAAATTAAGAGTTGGCCTTGTTTCCCAATAAAAACTAGGGGAAACCCAATGAACAGAATGCCAAAAAGAAATTAGTTTAATCAAATACCAAAAGTGAAATTTATGAAATTTGAGATTAGTGTCTACAAAAAGTCTCAGGGTACTTTATTATTAAATCTAATTTCTAAAATGTAATTCAACATATTCACAAATTGTATTAAAGAGAAAAAGCAAAAACTAATATGAGAACCAGTTGGTTGATATTAATTGATAACCAGAGCTGTAACTAATATATTGGTTTAGAGTTGCTTTGAGAAGAATAATACATATTATTTAAATATGATGTCTTTACAAAGACAAAGCTTACCTCTCTCACCTTTTTTTTTCCTCTTTTTATTTACTTTTTTTTTCAGAGAGAGAGAGAGAGACAGAGAGAGCAGGAGAGGCAGAGGGGCAGAGAGAGAATCTTAAGCAGGTTCCACACAGGGCTCGATATCACGACCATTAGATCAGGACCTGACCTGAAATCAAGTCAGATGCTTAAGTGATTAAGCCACTCAGGCGCCCCCTCTCACCTTTCTTATAGGATGAAATATCATTCATGACCCTATAGAAATAGCTGTTGTGACAAGTTATGCTAATTGGCCATGGGAGGGTTTGACAATTTTGATCAACCACCTCCCCTCCATCCCAGTTATTATTAAAATACTTTGGTCTTTGTATATTTTTTCTAACTAGATTTCCATGACTGCTCTCGGTGCCTTTCACACTACCCTGTCCTGAGAAAGACTGTTCTACTTAGAACCGAGCTATAGGGAGTTGTATGCATATGGATAACAATATTTGAAATAACTTCTATGCTGTAGTGAGACCCAACTCTGTCACACATTTATAAGATACATGGTGAGAATTAAGCATATCCTCGTGACAAACATGAAAGGTAATGGCTACAATTTCCATTTTCAAAACCTAACACACAGCAAGCAGGTCAATTGCTCAATATCTTACAGCTACTGTGGAAAGTGGCATTTGAATATTTCTTATCCATTCCCACAATTTATGTACTTGATTTCCCTCATAAAACTGCATAGGAAGCTTATACTTTACTATGTGAGACATGATCTTATCTCTCTGGATGAAGCAACTCAGGGGGATATATCTATGTATCTATATCTATCTATATCTATACCTATAGCTATATCTGTATCTGTATCTATATCTATCTATCTATCTATATCTATGTCTATGTCTATATCTGCCTATCTATGTATCCATTTATCTATCTATATTTGACCCTTGAACAACACAGGTTTGAACTGCATGAATTCACTTAATATGCATAGTTTTACATTACAGCACTGCAAATGTATTTTCCTTACTTTTGTGAATAACATTTTCTTTCCCCTAGTTTATTTTATTGTAAGAATACAGTAAATATTGCATACACAAATGTGTGTAAATCGACTTTTATGTTATCGGTAAGGCTTCTAGTCAACAGTAGGCTATTAGTAGTTGTTTTTGAGTCAAAATTTATACCTGAAATTTCTCCTGCCATTGCCTCTAACTCTTTCATTGCTCCAGGGTTAACTGCATTTCCGAGCAGTGGTTTCTAAGGTGAACTGTCACAAAGTATCTGCTGAACAAGAGTGGCAGTTCTTGGACGATGACCATCAGAAATAATCCTTTTTTTCTGAATTATTTTTTTAAATATCCAACTCGGAGACCACAGCAGGAAGGCTGAATATGTATATATTTGACCGGAAGTTGAGGTAGTTTAAAATGGAGGCTTTTCATTTTCCTTCTAAATTGGGAAACACAATAACTTGCAAAGAATTAAAGAGAAGGTTGGATCAGATATTTGAAAGAGCAAATATTTTTAAGTAGTACAGAGAACCAGAGAGTAAACCAATTTAGAGAAATCTTGTGGAATTACTGAGCAGTGTAATAGTTTCTGTTAAATATAATATCCTATAAAGGATAACTTTATAGGTGCCTTGTCGAGTGATTATCTTTAGTGATTCTTGGCAATTCAGACACAAGTGTGGACGAAATAGAACTAGGGAATCCTCTCGAAGGTAAATTTTAGTCTTATAAGAATGGCAGACTAACATATACAAGGACTTAACATGATTGGGTAAATAATAAATGAACTTATGGACAACTTAATACAAACATATTTAAATAATACATTATAGGATCCAAAAAATTAGAAAATGTTTTCCTCTGGAAATAAAACGTGCTTGATTTTTTTTTTTTTTTTTGGTCTGAAATGAGTAAAGAATAAGAGTGAGAAAAATCATGCAAATATCTTCATCTTCCTTTGCTCCCTATCAAATGCATTGTTCCATAATACCAATCTATTAACACTGGTTCCAGTACTTACCATAAAGATGAGATTCTCCAAGGTTCTGAATATTTTTTGGCCCCAGAATTGGTGTGAATGTATCAACCATGTGGTCATATGGCAGCTTTCCTCCCAAGCATTTTAGCTAATTCTGTGTAAGGTGTTAGACCTGGAACCAGAAGCAGGTAGAGTGCTTACATCCATTTTATATTTTCCTGAGGGTGTAACATGTGGCTCCAAGTGATATCCTGTCAAATGTTTGGTTTTGTTGTTGTTGTTGTTGTTGTTGTTGTTGTTGTTGTTTTACTTCCTTAGAATGATAAGATATGCATTTCCCTGTATTTTATAGAACTTGAAAAGTGGGAAGTTTAAGGACTGAGGTTTAAAGATTTAGATATTTTCCCATGGATTTTCTCAGCAAAGAAACTCATACATCTTGGTTAACTTTGTTTAAAAACAATTGACAAGGGGCACCTGGGTGGCTCAGTCAGTTAAGCGCCAGACTTCAGCTCAGGTCATGATCTCACAGTTTGTGGGTTCGAGCCCCACGTCAGGCTCTGTGCTGACAGCTCAGAGCCTGGAGCCTGCTTCTGATTCTGTGTCTCCCTCTCTCTCTGCCCCTCCCCTGCTTGTGCTCTATCTCTCTCTCTCAAAAAATAAACATTAAAAAAATTAAAAAAATAAATAAAAAATAAAAACAACTGACAGTAATCACAGTCAGTTAACCTCTCATTTGAATGAGAGGGAAAAATCATTACATGTTTATGTCAAGTGATATTAACCCCATGTGAGAATTTGTTCAAGGGTATTCTACAACAGAACTGATGACAAAAAAAAAAGTGTCTAATAAGCAGGGAAAGCACTCAGAGTTTAATGTACTTGATGTTCCCAGGAAGTCAAAGAGAGGTGATGTTGGGATTTTTGAGCAAATGGTCTATTTGGATGTGAGAGTGTCTGATGTCAGAGCTGGAACATTTTAGAGTGATTACAACTTAGAGGATATAAATGTGGGAGTTGATGGCAGATGCTGAAAAAGGAAAATTCATTGAAGTCAAAGAGCTGAGAGGCCAAGGTTTGAATGGATCGTCTATGTCTTGAACTTATCTAGACTGATGGCAGTTCTTAAGATGAAAAACAACTAAACTAATATCTTCATTTAGTAAGTGAATACATTAATGAATTAGTGAATAGATAGCATAGTATTTTCATATCCTGAAACTTCAACTAGACTGATATCTGTTGAGTAAATCTACTTGTGTACTTATTGAGTAACAAATATCATTAATTATCTTGAATGATTCTAATAGCCTCCTAAATGGACTGTGCTCAGACTTTAAGCTCTTTTCAACATATTGCCCAAGCTGGCATCAGTTATTTTCATAATGTGCTTTCTCACAAGATGACTTCCTGCTTTCAAAAAATACAATACAATGTCCTCCACAATCTAGTTATAATTTAATTTTCCGTTATTGTAGCCCCATTTCTCATCTCTCTATTACACATCCATTACTGTTCTTTATTCTCAGTTGACCAGATAACATTTTATGCATTTTACAGCATCTACTTTTTCCTCACTGTACTCATGGAATGTCTCTCTACATACATCCATCTATTTATTCAGAAATATATACTGGGGGATGCCTGATTGGCTCAGTTGGCAGAGCATGTGACTCTAGGTCTCGGGGTGGTGAGTTCAAGCCCCATATTAGGCATAGAGATTACTAATATATATATCAGTATACTAATATATATATATATATATATATATATATATATATATATTGTCTATGACATTTATGAGCTCAGTGATAAAGATAAGTTAGTTAATAAGACATATTTCCCAAGAAGTAGGAAAATAAACAAATGCACAGAAAAATCATTAATTATGATAAAACCTAACAAGAAAGAAAGAAAGAAAGAAAGAAAGAAAGAAAGAGGAACCATAACACTCCTTTTTTTTTTCTTTCCTTTTTTTTTTTTTTCTTTTTGATTAGTTACCTAGAGATCTGATTTTGGTAGAATTTTCAGGAAAAAACAAAAACAAAAAAAACTTTTCATAGAAGGTGACTTGGCTGAAACATGAAGTTAAGGAAATTTAAAAAGTGAAAATTAGGGTTATGAATGGTCAAAGAAGCCTTGAGGAAGAAAGAGAGTCTAAAAAGTCTCTGACAACCACCCTAACAACAGATGAGTTTAGGAGATAGGCTGAGTTAAGATAAGGCCGTTGGATTTATTAAAACTGAAATAGGAAGTGTGTGAGATGATTTAGCAAGTGGCATGATCTGATTTACTTTTTTGCTCACATTCCCTTAGGAGTACAGAATGGACTGATAGATGCAGGAACCATAAGGCCAGCAATCACAGTGAAATGAAGACACTTTAACTGTGGAAAGAATAGGCCCATGTTTTAAAGACCTTATCATTAGTGCTTGCAGTTTGGCTTATATGTTGGGGATTAGAAAAGAGAAAGAATCATAAGATATGTAGGTTCTGACTTGAGCAGCTGAATAACTAGTGGTGCCTTTTAGTGAAAAAGTAAGACTCATGGAGGGGAGTCTGTTGAAGCCATAGTTAATTAAAGGCTCAGCTTTGAACCTGTTAAATTTGAGATGTCTGTGAGATATCCAACAAGATGTTTCGTGCAATTGGGCATGGAGGTCTGAAGCTTAGACGGGACATTGGTTTTGGATACAGATGTGGATAAAGATATAACTCAAGACAAAATTAGATATGTGTGTATACATATATACACAAAAGTTTTTTCATGTAAAAGTAATTACAGAGGCAGCTTGGTGGCTCATTTGGTTAAGTGTTTGACTCTTGATCTCAGCTCAAGTCTTGATCTCAGGGTCATGAGTTCAGGCCCCATGTTGTGCTCCACACTAAGTATGAAGCCTACTTAAAAAAAAATACATTAATTAAATTAAATTAAATTAAATTAAATTAAATTAATTAAATTAAAATTACTTACATATTTGTATATATGTATGTGTATACATTATATATCTGAATGAAGATATGCATGTATATGTATGTATGTATGTATCGTATGTATATGTAAATGCTTTGCGAGCACAATGTCATCATGTGGATGACACTTACGTCCATAATAATGAATGACCTGTTATATTTGTTTATCTCTTACAATATTTCCACCTCTGTGCTACTACTGCCCATTGTAACATTTTTTGTAGCACTAATAGTTTACCTCATATACAGCTTATTGTGTACGTATTTGTTATCATACACGGTAACAAACTTCTCTGGGAAAAGTTTGCTGTGTGACCTTTTTCTGTATCTTCTATATTGCTTAAATTGTGTGCATGTGTGTTTTCTGTACCATATATGATTGAATTCAGTTTCATGAAATTTTCAGTCTTGAGCTCTTCTGTCCAATATCACATACCTTTCTGGTACATTTATTAACCATTGTTTTCTTTATATTAATTTATCCAATGCAGCCATACAAATAGGCAATCTGGATGCACACAGTACTTTTTTTACTCAATAGAAAGATTTTTGGTGAAAGGCTAAAAAGGCACTTGTATTTTTGCTGCTATAAAAATTACCACCATAGGGGCTCCTGGGGTCACAGTCAATTGATCATCTGATTCTTGACATCGACTCAGGTCATGGTCTCATGGTTTGTGAGTTCCAGCTTCCCATCAGGCTTTGCGCTGACTGGGCGGAGCCTGCTTGGGTTTCTGTCTCCTCTCTCTGCCCCTCTCCCACTTGCTCTCCATCTCTCCTTCAAAAACAAATGAATGAATGAATAAATAAATAAATAAATAACCACTGTTTCATTCAATGTTTTAGAGTTCCAGAAGAGGGAATAGGAAGCTTCAACACATTGTGCAAATCAAAGAACCCTAGATAAAATTATTGGTCTTGGTTATGGGGCTTAACCCATGGGGTGGGGTTTGATAAACAAGGTATGTTTTTGGGATAGGTGGATTAGCAATAAAACAAAAGCAGTAAGTGATTTCTCAGAGTAGTGTGCACATGTTTTCACCTCCTACCTAAAACGTCTCTCTCTAAGACCAAAACTTCCTATATTCTTTCTGGGTTTTTTTTCTATACCTTGTTTCCCACCCTCCTCATTCATCATTTTATTTCTCCTATTTTAGAAATTCTTATGCCTGTTTGCACTCTTGGAAGGTTGTTCTTAATACTTAGTATGAGGGGTGCCTGGGTAGCTCGGTTAAGCGTCCAACTTCAGCTCAGGTCATTATCTTGCGGTTCCTGAGTTCGAGCCCCGCATGGGGCTCTGTGCTGACAGCTCGAAGCCTGGAGCCTGCTTTGTTCTGTGTCTGCCTCTCTCTGCTCCTCCCCTGCTCATGCTTGCTCTCTCTCTCTCTCTCTCTCTCTCTCTCTCTCAGAAATAAAGAAACTTTAAAAAAATACTTAGTATGAGTCTATTTCCATATATTCTTCAAATTGCTTTCATCAAGTTTGTAATTATGTGAGATGTAGATTTCGATCATGCTTTTGCAATTAAATATTTATCTTTAACTAAATTACATAGAATATCACTGTCTTGGTAAATGTCCATGAGAAAAAAAAAGTTTAAGGAAGTAAAGAAAAACAGAGGTTCATACCTTTAGGACCAAAAAGATGTAACAAAGTATGAGCATGAAACTGCTTATCTAAAACAACTCATTAGAAATGCAATTATTTAAGATAGATGATAATTAATTTAAAATGACCCCTCCCATATTTTACATAACTAACACTAAAGCAAAAGCTTACATAAATACCTCTATACTCATGCCAGGCACAGGAATTATCTGAATTAGTTCAGCCATGTTCATGCATCCTACTTTCCTAATTAAGGCATAACATATTCCCTGAACTTTTCCATAAATGGAATAATGAGCCCCAAAAGCATGTGCATAAAAATAACAGACGTGGGCTGCTTTCTTTTCTGGTTAATATCACCTGTGGATGTGTCACATACTGTGTATTTAAAAGGATCTAAAAAGAAAGCGGTTATTCAAACAGGAAATGAAAACCACTGTTCCTAAGACATGAGCTTGCTCTATTGCTCAACATTAAAAAGAAAGAACGAACGAATGAGAGAATGAAAAGAAAAGAAAAAGAGAAGGTTAAAAAGGATGCCATGGTGGGCTAGCATTGATCAGTCTCCTGGAAAATAAAATTACTCAGTTGTTAGACTCTGCTAGAATGAAGAGTTCAGTGACAGGAAAATAGCCATTGTAGTCCCAGCATTAGGAGGCTGAATTTTCTGTATAGAGATACTTTGTAGCATTTACTTTTTAAATTTTTTTATCTTCTAAAAATTATTGTAACAATGTATGACTGCCTGTGTGTGTGTGTGTGTGTGTGTGTGTGTGTGTGTGCATGTGACATTTTTCTGTTACTTCACAGAAATAGAGATAAAATATCATTCCATTTAGTCACTGGATGTGATAACAGCTAAGATCTACAAAAAATCATAGCGATTCTAAAATTAATTTTAGACAGTTTTTATAAAATGATATATGTATTTGCAACAGCTATTCAAGTAACAGATTTTCAGTAAAATTAAACTGTAAGGAAAAAATTTTAAATTACTGAAGTGACCAGAAAGATATAATTGATCAAACGAATATAAAAATTGATATTAGTTTTTTTTCTTCATTAAAGATTGTTTTTACCTGCCAACTTGTTATGCTTCAAATATAATGATTGTATCATACTGGAAATAATCATAACTTCAACTATGAAGAAAAATACATGTGGTTTATTATGGTGTTTCAGAATATTTGGGGAAATATTCCTTGTCCTTAGATTTGTGTCCATTTTGAATTATGCAGTGTGAGTTAGAAATCAAGATTTGATCTCTTATTTCTACTTAAACTACTTTTATCAGATGCCTTACTTCAAAAGAGAATCTAAAAAGTGTTCTTTATGTGTCTGTCACCTCTCAGATGTCACCTTATTTGGTTTTGCTGTTATACCCAGAGCAGTGTTTCTCTTTCATTGGTAATTTGCATTTGGCGCTCTCTCAGACATTGATTTTCACCTCTGTTCCCAATACAGCAGCAAGGCTTGGAATGTCTAAGTTGTGTTTGATATTTCATTTGGGAGTTCTTTTATTCTTTCATTGCCACTAAAATCTATTTTTCAGAGGAGTAGGGTTAATTCGTCAGAGTAAGTCTAAGATCTTTAATGCTTTAAAAGTACCATAATAGTAAACTTGGTTTATGAAATAGAAAGGGGTCACCCAACCTTTTTGATTAATAAACATCATTATTTATCACAGAAGTTTCAAAATTATATTTACATAAAATTTGTAGGAAATTACAGAATAAAGGAATTAAGACTAAATTCTGAAAACTTAATTTTTCCTTTAAAAAACTTTTCCTTTAAAAAACTTATTTTTCCTTTAAAGAATAGTTTTCTTCATTTCTAAGAGCTAGCAAAAAGTTTAACACGTTGAAAATGAGCTTCAGACAAAGATTGACAATGAATATTAACCCATGTTTAATCTGTATAGAACTACACAGTGTATCACACAGGAGACTGAGAAGAGTTACAAAGTTTATCTCACCAACTTCTGCAAACATATATGCTCATCTCTAAAGCAAAATCAAAGAGCCACTTATGAGTCAGACTTCAAAGCAAGTCTTGTCATGTCTATGGTGGATAAGGTCCTCTATTCAGATTTAAGTATACAGATGTCCAATATTTATTTAAATATATAGATTCAATAAAAGCTCAGACCTGATTCATAAGAAAGAATTGGAAGCAAATATTGATGTTAGGAAGGACTGTTACCCTACTCCACAGAAAAGGGCTACTGAAGGTAAGACTAAATAAGCTAGATAGGATTAGAAACCGAATATTTTTTGAGTAGATGTTTCAGAATGATGTTTATACATGTACATCTAAGATCACAGCAGTGCTCCACTCCCACCTGCTTGGGAGAAACGTAAAAATAGTATAAAACACAAATAAACTTAAAAATAAACCTGGATGAAATGACATACAGTCCCGATTTCCATTAGAGTCCCTAATGATGCTCATTACAACCCTAACTGCATTTTAATGCTGAAATATAATGCCTCTATTCATCATCAGAATGGAATACGGATGCTGACAATTGACGAAACTTAATAATAGAAGAGTTCACAAAAGTCAAAACTCCCTGTGTATATTTTCAGCCCGAGAGCAAATGTGTGATGGATGTTGATTCGCTCCACGAAAAGTGAAATGACACTTCTGAAAGCGGAAATAAAGTGCTCTGAAAAGGTTAAGGGACATCACTCATTTCGGCAAATAGGCAGAAGACAACGTGAACGGCTTTCTGACAAAATTAAAAGAATTAAAGGGCTTTCTTAGTAGATTACTTTTCATTTCAAGGAGGTATTGTAAACCAAGTTTTAATAGTCCGCAATTCTCATTTTCGAATCTCTATGAGAAGACAGCCTGTGTATGTATACATGCATGTGGTTCTTTTACTTTTTGAGAAAAATGAGCTCATCTGTTTTTATATAGGATCTTACATTTAGAGATAGAATTTAGGCCTGTGGACCAGTATCACTCTCAGGCCCAGAGAAATCAAAAGGTTAGGAAAGGTCAGCTAGTCCATAGAGATAATCTGTTTGTACTCTCTCTTCTAACAACTGCATTGAGATTCTATTACCAGGATGAAAGAGACTGTATTTTGATTCTGCTACTGTTAAGAAGTGAAGATGTTAATGTTTTGTCTTTAAATTTAGACTTGATCAGTGTTCACAGTAAACCCTTGCTGAGGAGGAGAAATATGCCTCTTTTGTTCAGGGCTGATTTTTTTCCCTTCTGTCTGGAGTGTGTTTTCCTCAACATTAAAGCGTGAACATGTCTCTTCCTGTTAACGCACCAATTTCAAAAAAGCCCCATATATTATTTGATGACAATATATCCTAATGAATGTTATCCTAGGGTAAGATTATCCTAGGATCAGAATGATCCCGGTGAAACTAACATTAACATTCAAAACATAGGATAGTGTATCCCCAAATCTGTCTTTTTCAAGATGGTACGACTGATATGTCACAGAACCTAAAACATGGTTGAGACTGAGGTCTTGGGAAGTTTAAAAAAAAATTTCCCTGTGTAAATATCTTGGCCTGGTTCTTTTTTGCAAGGTGATTTCATCATTACTCTTTTTTTCTATGAAAATCTGACTGTATAAGTTTTTTGTGTGGAATAATTTTGATAAACTCTTTTTTCCTAGGAAATTTTCACTTGCAAGGCACCTTCTGTGAATTTCTTTAAATTTTCTCTATTTAAATATTCGTTTTCCCTTTGCCAGGTCTTTACTCTCTGTCTCTATAATGTTGTCTATCTGTATCTCTCTCTCTTTGATCAAACTAGTGATTTGTTTAAAAACAAACAATAAAATTTTAATATATAGATTTCTTTTTACATTCTCCAACTTATTAATTTCTGCTTTTTTCTTTATCATTCTCTTTCTTCTTTTTTTTTGTAAGTTTATTTATTTTTGAGAGTGAGAGAGACAGAGTATTAGGGATAGAAGGAGATGCAGAATCCGAAGCAGGCTCTAGGCTCTGAGCTGTCAGCAAAGAGCCTGACGTGGGCTCGAACCCACAAATCATGAGATCATGACCTGAACCTGAATTAAGTCGGAAGCTTAATTGACTAAGCTACCCATGTGCCCCAGTGTCTTTCTTGTTCTTTCTTCCAACTTTGCTATTCTGAGTTTTTTAATCTGAGGATTTAATTTACTCATTCTCATCCTTTTATTTTTCATCCTATTATTTTTAATAACAAATATACATACAGCTATAAAGTATCCTCTGCTCACTGTTTTAAAGCCCATAAATTCTATTGTTTTCATTATGCTGATATTTCAGTTGTATTTTCCCTTTCATCCAAGAATTTTTTAATAGAATCCATTTCTTTTTTGACTTGGCTCTTTCCCATTGTTTTTCTTTTTGTTGTTTGTTTGTTTGTATTTGGTTTTATTTTTCATGGTTTATCTGTATTTTGTAGTCCTTCCAGTGAGTGACATATTAAGGTTATCAAAGACTAGGACACTTGTTTTTTTTTTTTTAATGTTTATTTATTTTTGAGAGAGAGAGAGAGAGAGAGCGAGTAGGGGAGGAGCAGAGAGAGAGAGAGAGACAGAATCGGAAGCAGCCTCCAGGCTCTGAGCCATCAGCACAGAGCCCAATGTGGGACGCCAACTCACGGACTACCAGATCGTGACCTGAGCCCAAGTCAGATGCTAAACCGACTGAGCCACCCAGGCACCCCAGTAGGGCCCTTGATTTCTAATAATTTATAAGAACACCATCAGCGTCACTGGAAATTCAAATAGCATTACTCATGAAATCATTTGGAGTAATTCTAATGTTCAAATGCCTGGTTTGCTTTGGAGGGGTTTGCTATTTTGCTTTTTATTAACAATGTTTTTAATGTAAGCTAACCATATGGCTCTAGTCTCTTTTTTAGTTTCTATTGCTCTTCTATGAAAAAGATTTAACTCCTAATACTTTAAAAGCCCTACAAGCAGTTCTCAGACTATATTTATGTTTACATTTTTTATTTATATTTTATGAGATATGTTTAAATATTTATTATACATTTATATACTTAAAAAAATTTTTGTGGCCTGACCTAGGGAAATCCAACTGCTTTTCTTTCATCTTTCAATCTGTCACCATGCATATTATGTCTTGGAATTTTTTTTAATGTTTATTTATTTTTGAGAGAGTGTGAGCAGAGGAGGGGCAGAGAGAGAGGGAGACAGAGGATCCAAACCCAATGCAGATTCAAACTCAGGAACCATAAGATCCTGATCTGAGCTGAAGTCGGATGCTTAACAGACTAAGCCACCCAGGCGCCTCTATGCCTTGGAATTCTACCCCCCCCCCCAAAATAGCTTCTGTTTCACTCCAGACACTAGTGCACGTGTTATTTTAATTTCAATGATTTTGCTGGTAATAAATTTTAGGAAACATAGTTATTAAATAACAAACCTTGAGGTTCCTGTGTGGCTCAGTCAGGTTAAGCATCAGACTTCGGCTCAGGTCATGATCTCACAGTTGGTGAGTTAAGCCCTGCATAGGGCTCACTGACAGCACAGAGCCTGCTTCACATCCTCTCTCTCTCTCTCTCTCTCTCTCTCCCTGCCCCTCTCCCCACTAGCTTGAGCACTGGTGCTTGCGGACCCTTTCTCTTTCAAAAATAAACATTAAAGTACTTAAAAAAATAACACCCTTGATGCGTTATGAAGCTTGAAGAAATGTTATAGCCATCTTCTTTTCTTTTTCCATTTCTATATTTGTTCAATTTTTCCATTTTTTTTTTTATTGAAAGACATCCTGAACCCGTGAGTAAGCCCACCACTGGTAACTCTCCCACCCCATGCAATGAAGGTGAATTCAGTACTAGAACATAGGTAGACTCAAACTTACAGAGTATAAAAGAAGCTGTAATATCAAAATTCTATGTTTGCTGAATATTTTGTTTGGTTTTTACCTTCATCTATAAAGATAACGATAGCTGTAAGCATCCATTCTATACCATTTTCTTGAGCAATAAATTCACTTGCAATGCAAAGTAATATCATATAACAACTGGAGGCATAAAGCACTTTAGCTCAAGTGATGGTTTTAAATTAGTTTCAAAAGCATTGATTAAATTTTATTCAGCTATAGAAACATATCATTATAGCTTTCTTAGCCTAAGAAGTATATATGTCTACCTTATGCTTGTAATAACAGATTTCTTCACCATTTGTCAAGTAACTAAAAAATATGTTTAAGTCACTGAAAAATACACAGCAGACATTTAACAAATAAGATGCTATTAATAAAGTGATATTAAAAGCAGTATTTTTCTTTTAAAATAATGTTACTTGTAAATTAAAGTGGCATACCCTGAAGTAATACCCAAGAAGGCCAATGATTCCATTAATCTCATTAGGAAAATATGAAATATAAATTGCTCATGAGAACATAAAAGACTAATTTATCTTCTGTTAGTTCCTTTATGTTAGGTTCCTGGATACTAAAATTGCTAACCTGTTAAAAAACAAACAAACAGACGAATAAACACTACTAGGTAAAAGATTGGGGGCATTATATATGAAAAACTAAGTTAGCATTTTGTATTAGGATCACCAGACATTATTTACGAAAAGTCCATTAAAATTCACAGCCTCTTAAAGTTTGTTAGTTCAAGGTAACAGTTTTTTCTTTCCAGAACAGATTGTTCTTCCAATTTTATCCATATTCTTGGTAAACTTAGTTCAATAAACATGTTTTTACTTCTTTATCTTCTTCGCCTAATTACCTTCAGATTTTAGGAGAGATCTGTAATACAGAGCTTGATAATATACTCCACATGTCTTCCATCTGACAATATGGTTCTGAATGTATAACAGACTTAACCGTTCTCTGTTACCTCTCAAAGAGCAATTTCAAAGAACGAAGTACTCACTCTACTATTATACAATGGCCATAGATTAGAAGGAATTTTAAAATACTCATAACAATGTGTTGTCTGAATGTGTATATTGATACCTATGTAATGATTTCCATGATCACGTAAAACTCTGCTCTTCACAAAATAACATGAACATAAAATAATGATGTTCCAATAATAGATCAAACATTAAATAGATTATTCACCTGTTAAACTAATTAAACAGGAGGCCACTAGGCTGAGGTGGCTTTGATGTTATGGTAGCCCTCATAAGTGCACCCAGACCTAAGCCTATGACACTTCAAGGTGAGAAAACTAAAACCTAAGGATAACGAATCACAAACAGCCAACGGGGCTTTAAGTTAAGGGCCAATCAACCATCTTCTTACTTTGCTTCCACCTTTTCTCTCTACAAATCTCTCTCCAAGCTCCTCTTAGTGTCACATTCCTAGTCATGTCTGGGTTGGCACTGCCAGATTAGGATCCGTTTTTGTTTGAATTCTTAATTTTTTAAATATGTTTCAGGTTATCTTTAATAACTACCACCAATATATTCTCTACACTTACTGACAGTGCTCTCATATTGAATCCTTGGCCTACTGTAACTTTGGTATCCAAATCACCTTCTTTTTTTTTTTTAATTTTTTTAACGTTTATTTATTTTTTAGACAGAGAGACAGAGCATGAACGGGGGAGGGTCAGAGAGAGAGGGAGACACAGAATCTGAAAAGGCTCTGGGCTCCGAGCTGTCAGCACAGAGCCCAACGCGGGGTTCGAACTCACGGACCGCGAGATCATGACCTGAGCCGAAGTCGGACGCTCAACCGACTGAGCAACCCAGGCGCCCCTCCATATCACCAACTTCTAAGCATGTCACTATTTCTTCATCTTGGTTGATTTTCACTTTTCATGAGTCACCACTTCAAAGCTAATTTTATCTGAGTTGCCTTAGCTTCTTACATATCGTTTTCAGGTAATCATCATCATTGTGCCTATCTCTGTGTTATGTAGAGGTGAAAAAAGGCCACACTTAGTCTAGAAGAGGTTGAAAACATGTAATAGCAATCAATGAACTAGCTGTATTGGGGGAGCCGCAAATGAGTAATTTCAAGATTTTTTAAAAAGTAATCTCTACACCCAGTGTGGGGCTCAAACTCACAACTGTAGCTCAAGAGTCTCATGCTCTACTGACTGAGCCAGCCAGGCGCCCAAAGTCAGTGGATCTCAAACTTGAGGTCATATACATCTATTTCTGAAAACCTTCTAAAGCTAACAATAGCATTCAAATAGTATTCAAATCCTTAAAAAAATCCTAGGCTACAAAGCATTGTATGATTGGCTCATTGCTTCCCACCTCCCATTTTTCTCTCTCCTGCAACCTCATTGGTTTCCTTTCTCTCTCTTACATACCTAAGCATACGCCTACCTCAAGACTTTTGCATTTATTTTTTCCTTTAAAAATCTCTGGTTTCCTTGAAACCAGAGATTCTGACAGTTTTTTGTTTGTTTGTTTGTTTGTTTGTTTGTTTTATTACTGTAGCCCCAGGACCTAAAGCTTTTCTTTGCAAAATAGAGTGCTGTAAGGACTGAGAGTCTGCAGCCCCAATACGGGCCACTTTGGCAGGAAGATTATGCTGACCTGAAAGCAACTGAAAGCCTATGGGCTCAAGAGAAACTTTTGTGCCTCCCTTAACTATGTAGAAGAAACTAAATTGGGATCTTTCCCAGAATAAGGGTTGTTAGTAGATACAAATTTATCTGAATGACCCATCTGTATGGGTCATTAGACAGAGCAAATGTCTAATTACCAAATATCCACTCTTTTTCTTATCACCTTTTGAAGCATTCATTTCCTCTGAAGTCCCAGACCTCCAGTCCCTTCTTCTTAGTTCACAATGACATATATACTTCATTTTGCATGACTGTCTTTGGAATTTCCATGCCTGTGTGGATTCTCTGTATGCTATTAAATTTGATTTACTTCTGTTAATCTGCCTCACGGCAATTTGAATCTTAGTCCAGCCAGAAGGACCTGTGAAGGGGACAGGAGTTCTTGCTCCCCAACAGTGCCCAATACACTTTGTGAATAAATAAATAACTTATTCAAATTTTATTTATTTTATTGCCTTCTCCGTATCAAATGCAAGAAAATAATTTGAAAAAACTTGGGGTTTCTTCAGAGTAGGTTAGAAGATCAAAGTGGATTGAAGGGTAAACACATAGAAGTGAAGTTTGCACAATGATTTTTAGGGGGACAATATAGGCTTTATATGGTTATAGAAAAAAAATCAAACTTATTTTGTAAAACTTTTACTTTGATTGATAACCACTTGTGCCTTAAGATCAACACAGGCTTAATTTTTGAACTTTCAGTTAAGGGGTAAATCATTCACAAAAATACACAGTAGCCTGCACATTCCTTCTACAAAATGTAGAATTCCTTCAAATAATAAGCCTCATTCTGGGTATTGTACATTTCCAATGGTCTATTATTAAATTAGAGAATGCAAAGAAAATGTTCACTGTCTTCCAAAGTAATAGCTCTATCAACTCTACAAAGATATTTTCAATATTTCCCTGAGATCATTAAGACACCTTTTGGTAAACATCTCATATACTTCCTTACATCTCTAAGTGGGGACCCTGATTAGCCTCAAGGAAAACAGGTTTTTAGAAACTAAAGAAATAAATGCCAAGCCATAAGAAAAGATATGAAATATATTTTTGCCAAATTGAGCTTACATTTTAATAACACATTTTACATCACATTTGGTATCCAGCAACTTTTAGTGAGGCTCTATATTCTTATGCAGATTATGTAAAAATGCTACTTGCATAACATTCTGGAAAGGAGATTTAGAAAGTGTTATCTTCTAAAGATCATTTAAATATAAGACTATGGAGCAATTATCCATGGATGCTTAAAACATCAGATGGTGGAAAAATCACCTCATCCTGTTCAATGAGAGCAATCTGGAAGCAAGTAATGTGTATTGTAATTGTTTTATTATTTTTAGTTGGGAAGAAAATGCTTACCAGAACCTGATTACCTGCCCAAGCCTAGAGAAGCAGGTATCAAGAAAAAAAAAAAAAAAATACACCTTGTCAAATGATGTCTACTAGTCGAGGAAGTGCTTACAGTTTGTGTACAATGTTTGAAGACACTTTAAAATTAAAATCTTCAAGATTCTTGACATACTTTTTAAGATTCAAAGATTACATGAAAAAAAAAAAAAACAACTCAGGAAGAGACTCAGGTTGCATCCACTAAACCACTGAACATCAGACCTGAGAAAGAAAGGGGGAAAAACAGGATTTTATGTCCAAGCTGCTATATTTTTAAATAACTTACAAATGCCAAAAGGAAAACAGTTTTGCCACATTTTACACTTTTCAGACCAATCAAAGACATCAGACTAGAATAAAAAAAAATAAAAGAAAGAATCAAATTTCTGAAAATGTCCCCTTTGAGATTATATACTCCTAATTCAGCTTTGGATTCTGCTTCTTGTCTCAGCTCCTCTAAATGAATCCAGAGCAAATGTGAAAATGCACGCTCAGGGGTTGGAAAAGGTCACTGCAACATTTATTCATTCGGCAAATACTTGGATGCCCATCCAGTGCCTGGCATCCTCTTAAACCAGTCGGTTCAGCAGAAAACTCCTACAGAGTTTACATTCTGAGATGTCTCATTGCCCCCTGTTATTTTTTTTCCTCCTAAGCCATCTGACCATGACTTCTCTTACTTCCATTTGATTCTGTTGTTCCTTTTTGTATCATTGTTCCTAACTAAGAAGCTAGTTTGGATTTACTATCTTTGTTTATCATCAGCAATTTGGATGAAAATAGCAGATAGTTTTATTTCTTTTTAAGCTTTCTGCCTGATAGGAAGATGTTCAGCAATGCATTTAATTATCCTAAACCATGTTATCTATTTTTTTTATTCTTTTTTAAGACCTGGAAACTGTTTGTATTCATTAAACTCTGAGGCTCTGAATACTTGTAATAGTCTTACGTGCTCCCTACTATTTCTAAAGGTAGTTTAAGAACAGCAATCTGCTTGGAAGACGTAGCCAGGGCCTTGCATTGAACTTTAAATACATTTGCCTAGTGTCAAGCCAATATGTGTGGTCACATAACACTAGCACCATTTTATGTGAATATAAGGTACTGTTTATTACAGAAATTTACAGGCAGGCATAAAACTAGTAGGATATGCTAAGGTGACAGAGAGGAAGAAAGAAGGAGAAGACAAGTAAAGGGAGCAGCAGATGTCTGGAAGGCTGGTGTTGCCATTAATTGTGAAGGGGAAGACAGCATCAAGATTGGTGGGGAGGAGGGAGAAATTAAGATTTTGGTTTTGATTTCAAACACGTTACGTTGGAGTTGCCTATTCAGAACTCCAAATGGAATTATCAGCTCTGGTGTTAGTGGGAGATACTCGGACGTTAGGTAAACAATGAGGTCTCATTGACATATAGAGACATTTAGCATTATGAAAGAGGATCTCTAGGAAGAGCTCGGAGATAGGAATTGTAGTCAGACTACTCAACTGCTTAGAGGGTGGGGAACCGAGAGAAACTCTCACAAGGAGGATGAGAAGAGAGGCTACTGTGTAGGAGGAAGCCTAGGAGCTTGTGATGTCTTAATGGCCAAGAGAAGAACTGTTTGAACAAGGAAAGAGTGATCCACTGAGTCAAATCCTGCTAACGCACATATAATGAGAACTAGGAACTGATCACTGGAGTCTGCAATGTGGAGCTTTTTGATAACCTTGCCAAGCATATTTACATATGTCTAGGGATAAAAGCCTGAATCAAGTGGGTTTAAGAAAGAAAAAAAAATAAAATTGAAACCAGGAAGTATAAACAGCTCTTTATAGAATTTGGACTAAAGGAGGGCTGGAGAGAAACAGTGAAGCCATTCATACGCAATCTGGTCTTCCTTTGCAAATGAGTCAATAAGAGTTGTTTCCTGGGCATAATATTCTAGATTATTTTAAAATATGCCTGAGAACAATATTCTGTACTTTTTTTTTTCCTATTGAACTCATTCCATCTTTTATTACAGAAAAAAAATCTGTCTTTCTACAAATATGACTATTTTCTTTGGTCTTGATACTAAGTGCAACGTTCAAAGCCAGATAGACTTTTGTCTCCAAAAATCACTGTTTTATAATCTCAAGCCACCCAAGTGTGTAAATTTTCGGAGAAAAAATACACTTATCTTTTCTATGCTTCACTTTCGTAATTTACAAAAACTGCTGATAAAATTATTTGCACAAAATGGTATGTGCAAACCGGTATATCGTACCGGTTATCTGGTATCCATACAATCAAGAATTCTAACGATGCAAAACCGTTTATTTTTCTCTTCTGCTACTTTTTATTTCCTATGAGTCTCTTCAGTGTTTAATTTGAAGGAAGAGTTTTCTATTCAAAACTTTAAAAAATCAATTACATCACTGGGATTTCAATTTCTAAGTCAACTCTGCAATTGTAAAGGAGTTGAATTTGGAAATAAGCTTGACATTCAAACCTCATAGTATTGGTTCTATTGCTGCTTAGCACAGGGATGTAATCCTCACAAAAATACTATTTGATCCTAGATAAGGAAAAAAAAAGGTAATGGGTTGCCCCTCCACATGAAACCTTAAAACAGAGTTCTGGGTTGCTGCCATTCAAATGAATAGAAGCCGGCAGCAATTCTAACACCTATCCAGTTTCAATTTTGTAACATCTGCAGGCATCATTCTGGAAACGGTAAACATTTTAATGGTCAGGCCCTGTCCACTTATGCATTACTATTTCCAGCATTATCCCCTATTTCTATCTGGAAAGAGAAACTAAAAGGTGACAGATTGCTGTGAATGAAATGAATGGAGATCCATTTGCATTCATTTCAGCAGCCACACTCTCTCCTTTCCCATCCTTTGTTGTCCTTCAGAGAATTACCTTAGTACTCTGGAAAATTCAAGAGCCACACACGACATTTTGATAATGCAGCTGGAGCTCCAAGCATCAGCCCCTGAATCGATTTAAGAGCATCAAACAACTTCATAATTACAGTCCGTCTCTTCCCTTGAAATACAAATTCATCCTGATTGAATTAAGATTGAAGCAGCACATTGTTGGAATATTGAATTTTTATAAATTTAACAACTTTTAAGTGCCCAGGGCACACCCACTACAATTCAGAAAGAAAATAGCACATTATTTACTTCGTATAAATTTGAAATGTGATTAAGCAAAACCCTTGCATTTTGTTTGGATTTCCCTGTGTTATAAAGAAGGGTTGATTTCAGTCCCTTGGTAATCACTACTAGAAGTGTTATATTTGAAAGATAATCAATGTATGTACTGAATGCATGAATATGATAATGCAGCCTAAATGTATATGCACTTATTCGATCTGTTTTTGGAAAAGGGCTAAAAAAAAAAAAAAAAAAAAGAAGAAGAAGCTGGGGTATTTTTACTATTCCCAAGCCTACCTTATAACATAGATCAAATGTTATCCTGGATTGTACCATGCTAAGGTATCTCGTCTCATTTAGTTGACCAATTAAAGGTGAACTATTCCCATAGAACAAAGTCAAATATGACACTACTTATTATAATGCCAGATCAGTCAATAGTTCAAATTGTTCTCCGAAGGAAATTCTTTTACAATTTTGGAAAAAGGCTTACTCTGTGGACTATCTAAATTCCAGCAAGTAATCATTTTTAGGAAGGAATAAACATATGTATAGAGCTTTAATTGGGAGTTTATTTATAACCAAAATGAAGACATAAAATATCACTTTTAGTGATACATTTCCTCTCGCTGTTTTCCTTTTGCCTTCTAAGAGAAATACGTATTTCCTGTCAAAAACAAAGTTTTTTGGAAGGAAACAGAAAAATAATAGCAGCTAACATTGAATCAGCCCTGGAAACTCTGTATTTTCAAGTATAAAGACCTATATAAATAATTTTGTAATATTTTTATATGATGATTAGTAAAGTTGCTAACTGTACTGTAATATTCCTGTTTATTTGTTAATATGTTTATTGTATCCAAAATCAGAAGTCCAGGTAGAGAAAAAGAAGAGGGATGCCTGGGTGGCTCAGTCCGTTAAACATCCAACTCCTTGATGGGGGGTGGGAGGGAGGGGAGGGTGGGTGATGGGTATTGAGGAGGGCACTTTTGGGATGAGCACTGGGTGTTGTATGGAAACCAATTTGACAATATACTTCCAACTCTTGATTTCGGCTCAGGTCATGATCTCAGGGGCATGAGATCAAGCCTGACATCAGGCTCTGCATTGAGAATGGAGCCTGCTTGAGATTCTCTTTCTATCTCTCTCCATCTGCCCCTACCTCCCTAGTATGCACTCTCTCTCTTAAAAAGAGAGAGAGAGAGAGAGAGAGAGAGAGAAGATCATTTATCTCAAAGGTGGAACACTGTGACTCTAATATGTTGTATCAGTATTTGCATTTTGAAATATTGCATTACAGTAAATTTTAGGCAACTAAGATTTGACTCTACTGAGATTTTTAATTTAGGTAACTAACACAGTTCAGAGGAGATTTTTCCCCCCTTGCATGAGAAAATTTTGCCCAAACTTTTCCTTCCAAACATCACGAATTCTTTTTTTTTTTAATTTTTTTTTAATGTTTATTTTTGAGACAGAGAGAGACAGAGCATGAACGGGGGAGGGGCAGAGAGAGAGGGAGACACAGAATCAGAAGCAGGCTCCAGGCTCTGGGCCATCAGCCCAGAGTCCGACGCGGGGCTGGAACTCCCAGACCGCGAGATCATGACCTGAGCTGAAGTCGGACGCTTAACCGACTGAGCCACCCAGGCGCCCCCAAACATCACGAATTCTTATTGATGACTTTTTATTTTCAATAAGATTTTCATTGGGTTTATTTGAAGTGGTCATGGGTATATTACGTGAACAGTTAAAGCTGGAAAATGGTAAAGAGGAAAGGAATCTTCTCTATTTTCTACTTTTCTAAAACAAATGAAACTCTCATGACGCTCCAAACTGTCAATTCAGATTGTAAACAACATTTTTATTTTTATACAACTGTGGGAATTAACAACCAAACAAGTCAGGAAAAGGAAAAGCAGCAATAGCCTCTTTGTTTAGATTGACTGGTGAAATTGCAATAGTGTCACTTATTCAGTATGTGTGTGGATAAAATATGAAACAAGACCAATAAATTGTGCTCCAAATAAATGGCAATGTTTCTATCATACCTAAAAATAGATCATCCCTTCAATTCGCATTTGATTTTAGGTTACATACAAAGATGTGTATGTTTCACTCAATCCATGCTTTAACTTAAAATATATCAACATTTGCTACCCCGACTAGCTTTTTTTTTTTCATTTAATAGAATTAAAAATATTCCACTTCTCAAAAGCTGAGTCAAATTATCTTTAAATGATCCAGCTCACACAAATCTCATTTCATTTCAAAAACTGTATTTTTTCTACCATCCCTCTCTACCTAAGATGTCCTAAAATATGCAGACTTTTGCATGCAATTGGACAGAAAATATCTTCAACTATGTTAAATAAGGTAATTCTTATGTCAACCATTAATTCCCAAGTCTGTTATATGATTTTCTTCAAAATATATTTTATTTTTCTTATATATTATGAAGCAAAATGATCTTCAAAATAAAAGAAATGATGCTATGATGTGTTAAGTTGCTATCTTGACTGAGAAGCTCATAAATGAGGTATGAAACAAAACATTTCAACTGTTTCTCAAGCTTTATAGCGTAATTAGTTTCCTTCACTGCCTATACAAATCACCAGGGATATTCTTATTTTTTTAATGTTTATTCATTTATTCTTAGAGAGGGCAGGTGGAGGTAGAGGCAGAGAGAGAGGGAGAGAGAGAAGGAACCTATAACAGAGAGAAAATCAGCTTTCCTCCCCTACAGTGACTTGTCAGAGTCAAAAAGAGATCTACTGGACATTTCAAAATAAAAGGGCGATATTCTCAATTTAGAGTTGCTTTTTTATGAACTATCGTGGCACGGCGCATCAGTAGAAATCAGTGGGGACCATGAAATGATAAAAATCTAAACAATTCATAGCTTTCACTTAGTATTATAAAATTCTTAAAGTCAGAAATATAAAAGAATTTTTAAATGTATGTTTTTGTTTTTGTTTTAATCTAAAACAGAATCCCTATTCTTATATGTATTAAGGGTAGAATGGTTCCATGGTTTTCAAAAACTGCAGTGTATACCATAATGTAAGGCGATCCACTATGATTTTTTGTTTGTTTTGTTTTTAAGCACATTCATTATGTTTTAAGAAAAGAATTTCTTATAGTCAGCTGAATTGGCTTTGTTTTATTTTCTACTGGTCCTAATTCTACTGCTTCAATGACTTTAATAGATACATTCTATATACTTTAAATTTTTTTTTAATGTTTATTTTTGAGAGAGAGAGAGACAAAGAGCCTGAGCGGGGAAGGGCAGAGAGAGAGGGAAACAGAATCCGAAGCAGGCTCCAGGCTCTGAGCTGCCAGCACAGAGCCCAACGCAGGGCTCGAACTCACAAACCGTGAGATCATGACCTGAGCCAAAGTTGGCTGCTTAACTGACTGAGCCACCCAGGTGCCCCCGTAGATATGTTCTAATACAAAGCTAAATAGTAATATAGTTCATTTAATAAACAGTGGTGTGTGTGTTGTGGGGGGAAATCAATTAATTTTGTTAGATGCTCCAAAATTTAGATCCTGCCAATTGTCAGCAGGTTCATTTTGTTTCTGAGGCTGATAACTTTTTTTTTTCTCATGCAATACTAAATCTGATCTGATTTTTATCCAGGATTACTTGTATATTTCATTTCATTCAGTTGGATGCTTTGGGCACTGCTGTTTTCTATATTTGTGTGGATATCTAGCTTCTTTGAATCTGTAACAGAGTTAAACTGCAATTTCTGCTTATCCCCAAAATAACCTACATGAACTCAGATCCTAGTTATTCCTTCAGTCTCACCAGTCAGAATGAAACAAACCCTAGATTTCTCATGATTATAAATTTCTTTAGGTAGCCTCAAGCTTCCGTGAAAGCTCCCCTGGTGTCTTCCTCAGTAAAAGTTTCTTTCTGGGAGGACTTCAACAGAGTGCTAATAATCTTTGAGTACTTCCTTTCTCTGCCCCTGACTACCAACAGGTGAACATAGGTGGTAATTCTTTGGCAGTTATCTTAGGTCTTGTTACTCAGCAATCTTTCTGGAACAGCAATATTTAAAACATTTAAGAGCTTGTTAAAAATTCAGAATCTAAGGGCTCACCCAAGACCCACTGAGTCACAGCCCTCATTTTAACAAGACACCCAGGTGATTTGTATGGACATTAAAGTTTGGAAAGCTCTTATCCTTGGGACATACTATGTTTCTGCACAACTCAGTACCTCCTTGAGACATCTCCAAATTCTGTTGGTGAGCTCCTAGGTACTTACTTGGTTGCGGTACATCTATAACCACACATCAAAGGTATAACACTATTCCATTTTCCTGGTTCTCAAATATTCGAAACAATGACCAAATCCCATTTAATTATTCTCTTCTCAGTCCAAACTTTTCTGGTTACTTCAACCATTTCTCTCTTTTATAACTGTTTCCAGACATCTTCAAACCTCAGTCATTTAGAACATCTACTAGATGATTTCTAAGCCTGTCAATATCTACAGCAAATGCAGATTTCTGCTTTGCAAACCGCACAGAAAAAAAAAAAACAAAAACAAAAACACTGAGAGGTAAATGCAAATAGGAGACAAGCATGACCAATTACGCATTACCAGGGCACTCATGTCTTAATAAAGTTGAAAACTCAATTCAATTTTTAGCTTTTCTCAGAGAAATGTTGCCCGACAAGATACAGAATGATAAATGTTGACCTCTTAAAATCAGTAAGGTATAAAGTGTAACAAAAATTATTAATATAACCATGTGATTAAGTAGGTCTCTATCAATGAATCACAGTGACGGGATTATTCTGACATTAACTGCAGGTGTGAAAAATTAGGTCATAAGTTAAAATCAAGTGCAAATATTGTCAGATTCTGGAACATTTCTTTTGAGATATTAAAAAGGACATTTTCAATTTGCAGAGATATACACACTTCAATTGAAAAATATATCTCTATGGCAAATAATATTTTTCATGAAACAGTCCAGTATTTGAAACTCTGACATAGATTTTTTTAAGCATTTGAAATATGCATTGCTATATTTCAAAACAAGTGACAAATTTCCAGATGACATTTTTAAATAAGAGGTATTTTAATATGAAAATATACAGCTAAGCATTTCCTGTATATGTACTTGCTTAATTGTAACAAGCCAATAAAACTGAAATATTCTAGATTCCAAAGATGCCTCCTTTTGTCAAATATTGGCATATTTTAAATGATAACTCTTTGGATATCAAAAATTAAATTTACAGGGTGCCTGGGTGGCTCAGTTGGTTAAGCGTCCGACTTCACCTCAGGTCACGATCTCAAGATTTGTGAGTTTGAGCCCCGCGTCAGGCTCTCTGCTGACAGCTCAGAGCCTGGAGCCTGTTTCAGATTCTGTGTCTCCCCTTCTCTCTGCCCCTCCCCTGCTCACGCTGTCTCTGTTTCTTAATAATAAATAACGTTAAAAATTTAAAAAAAATAAAATAAAAATTGAATTTACATTTTAAAAGTTTTAAGTATCTGTGTTTTTCACATACACACATCTTGAAAACCCAATAGGATGAGTTGTTTGTTTCTAAGATATGGTTAGACTTCATCCGTAGCAACACACAAAGACAATTTTGAACATTTGTCCAGTGGGTAAAATGATGTAATGAATTAGATCAAAATGGTGGCTGTGGAAAGTCTTTAGTGGACTTTATCCTTTAATCAACGATAAGTAATAAGAGGTTATTGAGAAGGGAAATTATGTGACCTAGGTTTTGAAAAGTTAACTGTGGAGGAAAAGATGAAAAGACCTTTTTAAATAATTCAGAACCAGGGACATGTCAAGAGATGGCTATAAATAACCAGAAGAGGGGCGCTTGGGTGGCTCGGTCGGTTGAGCGCCCGACTTCTGCTCAGGTCATGATCTTACCTTTGTCGGTTCCAGCCCCGCGTGGGGCTCTGTGCTGTCAGCTCAGAACCTGGAGCCTGCCTTCGGATTCTGTGTCTCCTTCTCTCTCTGCCCCTCCCCAACTTGTGTTCTTCTCTATGTTCCACAAAAAATAAATAAATGTAAAAAAAAATTTAAAAAAAATAACTGGAAGAGAAAACTACGCTTTTTTATACTTTCCTGGTTATACATGTTTCTAGCGATTCAATTCTTTTCCAAAGTCACATTATTCCTATCCTATTGCTTTTTTCCATACATGCCTTAACTACCTCAATGTCTGTATGTGACATGACTGTTATGACTCATAACCTAGTGCCAAAATCGTAACTGAAAGCTATTATTGATCAAGTCTTATATTTCTATTTAACTTTAATTTTCTTAAAATATTAGGATGTTCTGATATAATTTCCACATATCCTTCTCACCATGATGGGCATTGTGTTGGCCCAATTACCTTGTAATTAAATATTTGTATAAAATTATTCTAATGAATTAAGTTCAATTTCCTTGTGAAAAGGAAAAAAAAAATGAAGAAAATCAGTTCAAGGAAGGAAGAAAGGAAAGAAGGGAGTGAGGGAGGAAGGGAGGAAGGAAGGAAGGAAGGAAGGAAGGAAGGGGAAAGAAAAAAAGGAGCACTCTATGCCAGAAACAATAAAAGGAAATGTAACATATTATAAGAATGAAGAGATAAAAGACATGACCATTGACTTTATTGAATATAACAATTAGTGAGGGAGAAAAGCCAGAAAATAGATAGCTTAGAAATGTTTAATAACTGCCATAATCAATGGGAAACATAAGAAAGGAACTTACAGAGTGAGGAAGTCTTTCAGGCACAATTTCTGAAGGAAGATAACATGTGTGCTGAGACTTCTGCAATGAGAAGGAATTTATGCAACTTTTTTTTAGTCTTATTCTTTTTGATACTCAAAAGTGCAAAATTTGTTTAGCGGTTTAAAGAAGAAATTGCCTTCCTTCTCTTATTATCATGGAATTTCTCAATTCTATAATCTTCAAGTGTACCAAATGGGTTAGTGACAGGGTTAAGAATGATGATTGTATAAGAAATGTTATGCAATGCATGTTAAGTATGTTATGTGTAAAGTATGTTATGGGTTATTGCTCTGAATCCTTAAAATACTATTTATGAAACAAGTACATTGTTACTACATCGTTGGTTACCTAAACCAGTTGCATCAGATTTTTTCTTTCACTTGAGTGTAAATCAGAATAATTTCAGGAGAATTTTTGGTTCACGGAAACAGTGGGGGAATGTGATCTATGACTATTTAGGTTTAGTTAGTTTCAAAAATTAAAAAATAGAATTAAATACCATTTACATTTTTATACATTTCATTAATTCAATAAGTGAAAAGATCTGTGTTTTTAAGTTTTACTCTGTAGTGAGTTAAAGGAATTTAGGGCTGATCAAGATAAAAGGTGGCAATAGCACATAATGAGCTTTATTTGGGGGCAGCTTTGGGAGGTTGCATGTGAGGGTGAATCCCTCACAGCCTGTGACCTTCTAGAGGCAACAGCTTGAGCCACTACCAACCAGAAGGGGAGGAAGGGACGGGAGCTCTGGGTTCGGAGGGGATCACACAGGGAGCTTACATGTCCTGTTGACGTTGTTTAGTAGCACAGGGAAGACTTCGGAATCAGAGAATTCTGAAGGGCAGCAGTGGCACGAGGTCTTCCTTCCTTCCTTCCTTTCAGTGCAGCGCCTAATGTGAGGCTTGAACTCATGACCCTGAGATCAGGAATTGGACATTAAACTGACTGAGCCACCCAGGAGCCTTGGCATGTGGTCTTTCTTGGTCCCAGGGTTTATCTTATCTATGATTAGCAGGCGTTGTGTATAGTGTGTGAGGTTTGCAAAGAAGGAAGACTTTACATGTCTAAATACCTGCTGATTTTAGCTATATTTAAAGCAATTGGTTGCATAAAAATTGGAGTTTGGGTTTTGGCACTAATGGTTTCAGTCAGCCTTGAAGAAGTAAACAATATGGGGTCAATATACAGGGTCCATCTTTAACCCATTTATATAACAGGCATATAGAGTGCTGGCAGATATTTGGCATTGCTTCTTTTAAGTCTAAGCGAGCAGCTTAGTTTACTAAACCAAGTGTAGAATTTACCTAGTAGGAAAACCTGTCATTTCTTGACAATAACATATTCATTTTGTGACTTAACTTCTTTAAAGCACATCAAATACTATACCTTTGTTTCACTTTCACTGAGTTCCAACTTCTTTTTTCTATTTATTTCCTTTTTAATTTCACAGAGCTAAAAAGATCTGCCTACTGTATATGCAAAATTCATAAACACTTAAGAATAATTTAGCAAAATGATTTTGGAAATATCATTTAACCATTATTCATCTATAAAGTAGATAGATACTTGATCTCTAAGGACCCTTCCAAAGTTAGATACCATGATTAATACTTTAATATTGTCTTCACTGATATAAGAATCCTAATGTTACATTTACTTTATTAATATGCTTAATAAAACCTTTCAGACATAGATAATAAAATATTATCTCTCAAGTTAGTTCAAGCTGGTTTAATTAAAGGCAATAATGGAAACATTTCTATAAAATGCCAGGTAAAAAGTGGGTGCACGGTGCACATTAAAGTGTTAGAACTTCTACTATTTAGAATAACATGCAAAGATCACTAGTTTGAG
This sequence comes from Acinonyx jubatus, assembly GCF_027475565.1. Classification (NCBI taxonomy): domain Eukaryota; kingdom Metazoa; phylum Chordata; class Mammalia; order Carnivora; family Felidae; genus Acinonyx; species Acinonyx jubatus. The sequence goes on along the minus strand of NC_069382.1, from coordinate 89,470,933 downwards.
TATTTCAAGCTCAGCATTGTTTGCCAAGAATTTTTCTACATTATTTTGTTACAGCAGTCTTTTTCACTAGATAGCACCTACCTAATTTTAGGGACGAGGAAACAAAACCTCAAATTAATCAGTAATTTACTCAAGGTGATTTAGTTTAGTTTTTTTGTTTGTTTGTTTTGTTTAGTTTGTTTTTTCCCCAGAGATAAAGAGCCCATGTGTGTGTGTATGCTGGAGAGAAGGGGAGGGGCAGAGAGGGGCAGAGAGGGGGCAAGAGGGCCGGGGACAGAGAATCAGAGGCAGGGTCTGCACTGACAGCAGGGGGCCTGATTTGGAGCTCAAACTCACAAACTACGAGATCATGACCTGAGCCAAAATTGGATGCTTAACCAACTGAGCCACCCAGGCACCCATCAAGGTGTTTCAATTTTTAAATAATATAGTTTATATTCAAGTATCTCTTTATCAAAAACCTCATGATTTGATATATTATTATGGATTCTCAGTTCCAGATACTCAATGAGATTTGTTGCTTCATCTTGTATTTTCAATATTCTTAACATGAATATTAAAGGCTTCCATCTAAATATAGCCTCTAATGCCTTCTAAATTTCATATAGGCCACAAATGCATTTTATTATACCTATTTTTGAAATCATACAGTTATGAAGGAGAGATGTGATTCAGAGATTTGTTATTTTAAAGCTTAAGTAAAGAGAACAATTTAGCTATTTTAAGTAATAAAATAAAGACCATTTTCATATATACTTCCGGAATTTAAAAAAAAATAAATGAGAATTAATTTAATTTTAATTAGAAAAACAAGGGATTGGGGAAGCCTGAGCGGCTCAATTAGTTGACTTTGGCTCAAGTCATGATCTCACAGTCATGAGATCGAACCCCATATTGAGCTCCTTGCCAGGGTTCTGTGCCAGATGTGGATGGAGCCTGCTTAAGATTCTCTCTGTCTCCCTCTCCCTCTGCCCCTCATTCACCCTCTCTCTCTCTCTCTCACTCTCTCTCACTCAAACAAACAAAAACAAAAGAAAATTAGGGAAGTAGTGTTATCCTTCTTTTCTTATATCCCTAATTTATGAAACACAGGAAGAGATACGTGATCATACACAGGAGAATATATACAGACCTAGCCTCATGACTGTGATATCACATTATGGCTACTACAAAAATGACCCATACTTTAAAATAAGCAAAATTATGTGGTTGAAGTCAAAATAAGACTAGTGATACCTCTAATTTTGTATGATGTTGAGTTGTATTTTAAGAAAGTTGAAGAGCTTCTTCTGCTTTGACAAGCAAATGGCAAGATTGAGGAAAGGCTTATTGTACTATAATTGTGTCATTTTTAAACAACTAAATAGGGGGATTTGTGGCTTAGTCGGTTAAGCATCAGAGCCTTGGTTTTGGCTCAGATTATGATACCATACTTGGTGGGTTGGAGCCCCATGGTGGCCTGAGGCTGCTTGAGATTCTCTCTCTCCCCCTCGTTCTGCCCCTCCCCTACTCACACATACTCTCCCTCCCTCCCTCTCCCTCTCCTCTCTCTCTCTCTCTCTCTCAAAATAAATAAAAACTTTTTAAAAATGGCACTATTGAAAGCCACCAAAAATTAAGAATAGCAATTAAAATTTGATATTAGCAATAAATTTCCAGCATTAAAACCACCCACTATCCTTTATTCAAAGAGATGCTATAATCATTTGAGTGACTGTATAATTAATCACTTAAACCAGGACATTTATGAGAGGTAAAGAGTGGAGGTTTACTAATTTTGTTTGAATTAACAAGGGTCTTCCTAGAAAAGTAGCGAAATATATTCACCTTAATTATTTTAAGATGCATTGCTTGTATAGAAGTGTTAGAAAAGTGTTTCTTGCCACCATGGACACAAAAATTACACTTTGGTACTTTCTAATATTGTTTTCTACATAAGTCTTTAGGGAGAAGATAGAAGCCAAGATTGTAGCCATTTACTTTACATAAAATCAGGTATTTGCAAAAGTCACTTTATTCAAATATAATGAACTTTTGATATGGACTCTTAAAAACTCTTATTTCAATAAAAGCAATATGACACTCTGGGTAATATTTTTTTTCTTACAAAATGAGTCGGAAAGGTGTTTTTTTATTCTTTTGTTTATATGGAAGCTGTTCATCAGGGACACATGTTCTATAAACCCCACAAAACATAGAGAAACAGGCTCTGAATTTCCCAGTACTGATGTTTTCATACATATATTTCTTATATTTTATGTTTTCATTAAAAATGTATTTTTTTTAGATTGCTTATTTGTTTTGAGAGAGAGTAGAGGAGAGGCAGAGAGAGAAAGAGAGGGAGAATCCAAAGCAGGCTCCATGCTGTTCTCACAAAGCCTGAGGGGCGGCTCAATCTCAGGAACCATGAGATCATGACCTGAACCAAAACTGAGAGTCAGATGCCCAACCGACTGAGTCATCTGTGTGTCCCTGTATTTCTCATTTTGATTTTTATTATATATCCATTAATCACACTTATACAATCTTTTTTACTAGAATTTAACCACCTTGTGGCAGAAACTGTGTCTTACTCATCCTTTTATTCTCCACAGCATCTTCTAAGTCCTGCATATGATATGCATGGAACAAACATTTTCTCATTCAAAAATGGATTGATGCTAGCATTATTACGCAGGTTCTGTTAATGTCACAAGTTATAATCAATATACACTGGTTTTTTTTGTTCAAAAATCCAGCTTATAGTTTATTATATTTCTTAATTTTCTTTAAAAACCTACATTTGTTATACATACAATTTGCCTTCATCTAGTCATTTCAAAATTCATACTGAGAAAAAATAGAGAATTACAAGCCATGGTTAATAGTTAGCAATGGATCTTCACATGAAAGCTATATCTTAAATATAATTTCAGTTGTAAAAATTGTGTGTTATATCTTGTATCACAAGGGTCAGCAAACTTTTTTGTAAAGGACCAGAGAGTAAATATTTGTAGTTTTGCAAGCCATACAACCTTCACTGTAACTACTCAAGTCTGTGGTTGTACCATGGAATCAACCAAAGAAAATATAAATGAATGTGGCTGTGTTCCAATCAATCTTTATGGACACTGAAATTTATAGTTCATGTAACTTTTATGTATCATGAAATAACATTCTTCATTACATTTTTTTTTTACCCATGGGAAAGCAAGAGCTTTGAGGACATATGAAAATAGGCAGCTGACAGGATTTGACCTATGGACTATACATACAATCCCATCGTATCAGAAAATGTCATTCATTTTTCAGTCACACCCACATTTCACCACCAAAAATACCTATAATTCTCAATGGCTGATTTTCAATTATGAAGGATAAACATCTTAGTTTTATTTTATACCCAGCACTACATGAAAGCTGAGATTGAATAAAGCTGAATTACATGGAATAAGCTTAATACACTAAAAAAATACACTAAATTACACTAACTACACAAATAAATAAATGGAATTATAAATATCTGATAAGCATGCAAACATGTGCATATACATCAACGCAGCCTTGGTAGACAAAAATTAGAATGCATAGTATCTTTAACTGAATTCAATCCAAAATGTACATTCATCTTCCAACCCATAAAATGAACTTTACAAAAGGAAATGTATGCTATTCTAGCCCAATTGAGGATGAAATTAAAAAAAAAAAAACCTGCAAAGATTAGTTATCATATTATAACAGGATGCACTGATATTATTTTTCACTTCTCAAAGATATTATTTATTTCAGCCTATTAAAAGAACAGACACAGTTATTTTTTTTATACACAGAAAAAATTGAGATTTTTAACACAGATTATTTTCTTAAATTGCCTAAAATTTTCTTTTTCTTATTTATGTTTGACACTGACAAAGCCTCCCATCAAATTTAACAAAAATCTCGATGTAATAATTAAAACTGAAAAGAAAATTGAATACTTAGGTATATTATTACTAACATTAGTCTGACATATGACCACTCTAAGAAGGAAAGAGTATGGAGTCTACAATTAATCCTTATAAATATATTTAGTATTTCCCTTCAAGAACATATAAACTGGGGTGTTAGAAATATTTGTACTTTGTCTTGTGGGATCTTGATTATGAATGGTTTGTGATTTTAATCATGATTTCCATGTATGAACTTTGATGTTCATTGACTCCTCTTTGTTTTTTTGTTGTTTTTTTTTTTTTTTTTCTGAGGTTAATTTTCTGGGCTGTCTCACTTGTCCTGAACTAAACATTTAACTGATTTAATTCTAATTTATCTCTAATCTTTTCCTTCTTCTTCTTCTTGATTTGGGGATGGTATTTTCAGTCTTTTTGTAAAAACAGACTATTTTGACAGTCAGTTTTGTACAAATACAAAGGCAACAAGAATGTTTTCACATGTCTGTTTAAATATGTTTTAATGCCTAATGCTCTATTCAACAGACATACTTGACCCACTTCAAAGCCATTCTGAAATTTATCCTGATACCTCCCTATTTAAAAGGAATGAACCAAAGTTGAGAAATAAAGACTTATGCCAGGCAAACAGTTCAACAGACTGAGGTATACTTAATTCAAGATATTTTATGCAACTCTAAACAAAAACACAGAAACACCTCTATGAGTTGACTCGTAAAGTACCTAGTATTTTCCATATGGAAATATTAAGATAGAAAAGCAAGATGAAAAGACGGCATATATCATTAAAAAATCCCATTTAATTAAACACAAATTACAATCTTTATATTTTGGGTATATGCACATATACACAATATGTCTCTAATGTATATGTACATATCTATGTATATAAATATGTGATTTTCCCACAAAAATATTTGGTAGCAGGTGAGAATAATTACAGTCGAGGCCTAAATTAGAGACTTTGGATATCAAATAAAAAACAATAATGACAAACATAGGGGAGGAAAAAATCAAAGACGTAAGAATTGCAGAGAAAAACTAAGAAAAATGACAGATAAATCCGGGAAATATGCAAATAACAGGAGGGGGGGAAGAAATGAATGGAGTTGAAATAATATTTGTTCCAACAGAAGGAGAATAATGTCCCTAAGATACACAAGGATCTGGATATGCAAGCGATGCCATTAGGTTGAGTAGGACTGATAAAAATTTTAAGAAATTCAAAACTTAAAAGAAAGTTTTGAGGACTCTTACTCAGAAGAAAACAAGCTACCTGATAAGTAAATTTGGTTTCTTTTCACCAACCCTGGAACCCAAAGATGGCAAATAACATTTACAGTGACCAAAAGGAAAGAGCTGCCCCCCAGAATCCTACATGTAATAATGATGTCACTCATTTGACAAAGTGAAAGAAGTTTATTTGTATATATACTGAAAATGTATCGCTCACCCTATCTGAGAAAAATAGGTGAAAAGGAATCTAGCAAACAATAAAAGAACCAGAACGGCACCTCAAGAAAGAAAAAAAGGGCAGAGAAGAGAAACCTAGTGACCAATGTAAAATTATTTACTCAGTTTCTAATAATCCTTTTTCTCTAAGAGAGCTGTTCTAGCCAACAGGGATGATTCTATCCAAGAAATTCTACTTGAATTTACCTCAATGCCAGCAATTGACCAAAGTGTGGCCATGTGACAAATGGTTTAATCTCTATGAAAGTTTCGTAGTAATTCTTTCTATAGGAATTTGGAATTGGAATTCAGCAAAGCAAATTAACTACTCTCAGTACCAGTGAAGCAGTGTAAACCGGGAGCTTTGCAGTGGCCATATGCCCTCTGGAGCACTAAAACTCCAGAAGCAAAGGAAAAGCAGAGAAAAAAAAAAAAAAGAAAGAAAAAGAAAAAAGAAAAACATCATTCCAAGTTCCTATTTGTTCAACTTTTACTTGGATTCTATCGAACATTTAAATTCACTTCTTGGGGCGCCTGGGTGGCGCAGTCGGTTAAGCGTCCGACTTCAGCCAGGTCATGATCTCGCGGTCCGTGAGTCCCAGCCCCGCGTCAGGCTCTGGAGCCTGTTTCCGATTCTGTGTCTCCCTCTCTCTCTGCCCCTCCCCCGTTCATGCTCTGTCTCTCTCTGTCCCAAAAACAAATAAACGTTAAATTCACTTCTTATACAGTTAACTTTTATTTAAGCAGCATTGAAATGGATATTTATCATTCGCACCCTAAAGAATCTGGATTAAAACCACCGTGGTCAGCCCATATTCTCGATGCATGTGCCCTGCCAGGTCAAGATTCAAGTACTCCTACTATGTATATGTTCAGAGAAATGTCTGTGCCCTCAGTAAATGTGTATAGTACAGGAGTGGAGTATTATAATAAGGACCAAAATATTATAATGCAGGATATAATGGACATATTTTGGAAGACTAAAGAAGAAAGGGAACTCATTCAGTTAAAGAGATACAAAGGACTTGTGAGCCGAGATGATACTTGGACTGCATGTTAGAGCATAAGTGGCAATTAAACAAGTGCAGAATGTGGGAGAAAGTCATGCTAGACAGCAGAAACTTGTATAAAGGCCCAGAGGAGTATGAGAGAAGGTCATTCTCAAGCATCTATAAATAATCAAAAAGTGTTGGGAGAAGAGGGAGGCATAATGGAAAATGGAATATAAATAAGACAGGCAACAAATTATACTCAACCTTTACCTGAGTGTGATGGGAAGCCACAGAAAGATTTAAAGCTGGGTGAAATGATAAATTTTAAATTTTAGAGGAGCACTCCGGAAGCACCTTGGAAGATACGGAGTGGCCAGGAAAGCAAGTGAAGAGACATGTGGAAGCTATTTGAAACTTCTTTTTGCAATATGGTAAATAGCTAGAATAAGCAAGGGGAAACGGTGACAGGCAGGAGAGAACGGACTAGGAGATAACCAGCATGTTCCACAAGCATGGGACACTCTCAGAGACTCTTTGTACCCACCTCAGGTAGAAACTAGACAGGAGGGGTAGAAGGAACACCCCGAGGAGAGTCCCAAGTCCTTGAAGGAGACAGGATCGGGGGGGTAAGGACGATGATAAAAGCTACACATTATAAACCGGGGGCGGGGTGGGGATGCTTAACATCTTGACATTGTTGCTTCGGAGACCTTGGGGGCGGGTAGACCAAGAGTCACAGGTGCAGAGCACACCTGGGCTCTTCTCTTCCACTTCTGCCCCAGGGTAACCCTTGGAGTCCTTACAATGCATGCGGGCACAGCCCCAGCAGGTGCAGAAAGGCTGCCCTGACTGTCCCAGCACAAACTTGGTAGGGTTAAAAACTCTCCCTGGCAACCTGCATGGGGAATTTCCCAAATGATAGGAAGTCCATTAGAGGCCACCCACTGTGAGAGATAACTCCTCCCAGCCCAGAAAGACCAGATTATAACCAATCCCAAAAGAGCCTAGGGCCCGATTTTGCCTCACAGAACCTGCCCTGTCTCCCACCTTGATAGTGTACTTTCTCCTCAATAAACTGTTATGTGTTTGCTACTTTCCTTCTGGCTGTCTTTATTGGAGCATGGACCCTCACGTAAATTTCTCGCGGGGCGTCCAAGGACCAAGACCTCGATTCACACAGAGCAGACTCACTCTCACCTCTAATGCTTATCACACAGGTAAAAATACGAAACTCATTCACACTGTTTATATAAGGACGTATTAGATTGGATGTGTCAGAGCACCCTGCAAAATTAAAAAAGTAAATACTCTTTGGTATTAGTCTTATTAAGTGCAGATTTATCGTTAGAAACTGAAGTCTTTTCAGTCACTCTTATTATAGCTCATTTCTTTTATATAGAGAACAGACCACTACATACTTGTCTTAACTCTGTCTCCCTCAGCGTTTCTCATTTCTACCTTCCTTCCTTTCTGACATCTCCTTTCTGTTGACATTTTCTCTTTGTAATTCCTCAACTCCCTCTTTATCTTCTTTCCCAGAGAGCACTTTTTCAAAATGTTGATACAGGCTAGGAAGAGGCATTAATATTGAGCTCAAATGTATTCATATATTATTTATTGAGCACCTATAGTGAACTAGGCACTGTGGTAATGAGGCAAACTTGATTTCTGTCCCCACTAAGCTTATAGTCTACCAAGTAAGAGTCAGTTAAGGAAGTTTTGATGGAAGGAGAGGGAAGGGGAGGGGGAAAAGGGAAGAAAAGGGAGAGAGGCTTTGAATTTCTGGGGAATCATGGAATCAGAACCTAATATACAGCTAGGAATGTCAGTCTTCAGAAAAAGAATGTTTAGGAGGAGAACTAGCATATGAGGAAGGAGTATTTAGGGACTGCTTGGAGTCAAGGGAATAATAATTTTTCCGGAAAAAAAAGGAAGAACCTCTTGAAGGTCCTGCTGTGGAAGCTAACACAATAACTTCCAGGAATAAAGAAGTTCAGTTGGCCAAGAAAACAGATGGTGAAGAGAGAAATACTGAGAGAGTCACTGCTGCCAAGGATGCCAGTTTAGTATTATGTTTACTACGTAAAGAGCATTGCCTTAAGAATCATGTAGTGAGGGGCGCCTGGGTGGCTCGGTCGGTTAAGCGTCCCGACTTCTGCTCAGGTCATGATCTCACGGTGGGCTCGAGCCCCGCGTCAGGCTCTGTGCTGACAGCTCAGAGCCTGGAGCCTGTTTCAGATTCTGTGTCTCCCTCTCGCTCTCTGCCCCTCCCCTGTTCATGCTCTGTCTCTCTCCGTCTCAAAAATAAATAATCGTTAAAAAAAAATTAAAAAAAAAAAGAATTCATGTAGTTTCATGAAAAAAAGTTTCATGTAGTGAAACCAAAATACCCTTAAAGCAAAACTTCATTTAAGAAAGAACATCGAAATCAAAACATTTCTAATTATTATCACGTCTGGAAATATAGGGAATATGAAAATGACTTGAAGAGGAAAGAGGAAAGTGGTATTTCATGAAATTAAGTAAATATTATTTCTGTAAAAGAACACCATTCTCTGATTAGATTTTAAAAAAGATAATGTGCTGACTGAAAAACTGATTAAAGGGATTGAAATGTTTGCATAGGGAAAGGGACATGCTTGAAAAATAGACATAATTGTAGCATAATTTATTGTCAGAAAACACTCCAAGATAATGTTATCTCCATATAGACACAGGGTTTCCCACTCGGCAATCAAGGCAGAAAGAACAATTGATAGGCAGAAGCTGCATCAAAGACTGCAAAGCCAGAACACCTCATCTCCACGTGGCATGACCTCCATTATCAGCAGACCTGTCACTCACACCCACTTGGGAAGTTCCTGGTGGCATTCAAAGAAGTTGACGCTTACCGGGCCAAGTGGAAGAGTCACGTTACGTGTAAGCAAATTGCCTATCAGTCTACAGCAGTAGAAACTTCTCAGGAAATGCTGCAAAGGTCAAAAGAAAAGTAATACAAAGCCCATTGGCCAACAATGTTATAAGACATAGACAACATCTATTTTAAGGTATAGCTCTGATGTTTTTCAAAGGCTCGAAAATGTATTAGAAACTCCACAAACCCTTTGTTCAGAAATAAAGGCAATTGGAATCACTAAAAATTCATTCTAGTGTGGGAGAAAAAGTCTAACCTGTCAACCAATTGAAATTTCAAACTGGGTGCGCCCATCTATTTAATTAGTTAATTATAATTTGTTCATTTATTTATTCTTTCTCTCTTCCACGAATTCATTCCTTTATATCGGTGCTGGTAATAAAACAGCTTTTTTTATTTTATTGGGACTACTAGTTATTGCCAGTGTTCAGTAAGAACGAAATAATACTATGCTACTAATGACTGGAGGAAAATGTAAAATAATGTTAAGATGTATGAATTTATTTTAGAATTAGGAGATTCATATTTTATTTTTCTTTTTAAAACATTCAATCGCGTTTCATTATATTTTCAATCTTTTATTCATCCATTAGTTTCTTCATTTGATATAAATTTTATTGATGATTGTACTCGATATTTGAATAAAATAATCAAATGTATGCACTCACAGGAATTTTATGCATGTTTTATAGTTTTCCTTGTCACTATAATTATATTTCTATGATCAGAGGTTCCCATGACCCCTTCCTTGGGTTCGATTAATATACTAGAACAGCTCACAGGGCTCAGAAACCCATTTACTCACTAGATTACTGGTTTATTATGTAGGGTATTAAAGGATAGGAATCAATAGCCAGGTGAAGAAATACATATGGTGAGGTTTTTACCAAAGGAGTTTCTGTCTCTGTGGAGTTTGGGCCCAGCATGGTGGCACATGGAATCATTTTGGTTCACCAAACTCTGAGCTCTCCAAAGCCCATCCTTTTATGTTTTTACAGAGGCTTTATTACCTAGGCATGATTGATTAAATCATTAACCTTTGGTGGTCAATTCAGTCTTGGGCCCTCTTCCCTCCCTGGAGGTCAGTGGGTGGGACTGAAAGTTCGAACATTCTCATCACGTGGTTGGTTCCCCTGGGAACCAGCCCCATCCTTAGGAATCCTGCAAACGTCACCTCATTAATATAACAGGTCTAGTTGAAAGGGATTTGTTATGAATATTAAGAAAACTTTATCATTCGAAAAATTCAAAAGGTTTTAGGAACTATGTGCCAGAAATGGAGAAGACCAATATGTATTTCTTATTTTGAATCACAGTATCATACTTCCTGTCTTCTATTTTTTTTCTTTCAAAAATAATGTCTCAAATGATATAGCAATTTGTATTTTTCAAGCACGGCCACAATATTTTCTCTGTTGAAATGTAATCGTGATATTCCTGCCATGCTATGAGAAGTCCTATGTTCTCTTCCTGTATCTAGGTAGGCTACTGAACAGGAAGGGAGTGTCTTCTAAAGCTAAGTAACTGAGAGAGAAAAAATGTCTCTGTCTCACTTTGGGGGACACTCCCCTTTGGAGCACTGAATCCGAGTACTTTGAGACATCCATGCTGTGAAAAGCCACAGTTACTCCCGATGGGAGACCAGATGGAAAAAAAAAAAAAAAAAACAGAAACAAAAACAAAAAACAGATGCTACATGGAATGAGAAGACTACCAGATCGTCCCTATCTTCTCCAGCTCACAGAGTACTAGCAGTAGTAGCTATCTGGCTACAAACTTCTCAGATCCTGAGCCAGCACTGCGCAGATAAGCCCTTTGTGATATCCTGATCATAGAAATAAGTAGAGTTAGTGAAATTATTATTTCTTTAAGCTACTAAATTTGTAGTGACTCACTACACAGCAATAGAGAAGCAGAGGAAAGACCAAATTCATGTTAATGTCCATAGATGCTAAGGTCACAAAAATGCACGGACTCTTCTTTCAATGTTTTCACAGTCTAGTTGGAAGAAAAGAATTAATGCATCAAAAGGGAGATGTGCTGTAAACAGTACCACAGAGTTAAACATAATATGTTTTGGGAAGCCAAGAGGGCTGTTGGGAGAGGCAGTGGACCCTGAGCCTCCCTGAACGTTCTTGCTGAGTATGCCAGGAATACGTTTTCCAGGGTTTTGTTCACAGCACCAACAATGTAATGAGCATCCTGCTTACTCTGCCATGAGTAATAAAGTTCTCTGTCTCTGAACCAATAGCGTAGTGCCTTCGGTCAGCACTCATGAAGCAATGGCAGTCTGGTTCATTAGTTTGCAACTAGATTAAGGAACAATTCAGCAGAAGTCACATTTGGACTTTTATAGCTTCTCAGGTCTATGTAGGGTAACACACTCCATTTTCATGGTTGTATGGGCTGCCTGTTTTCGACTAATGAGAAATTAAAACCAATTGCTTTAAAATACAATTTTTGGAATATTTTTAATGATAGTGTAACAGTATGATTGAAATTAATGACAGCCTAGAACAACACTTAGATCGCTGGGTAAGAATTTGATTTTATCTTGTTTGATCAAGAGTTTCAAACAATAGGTAAAAAATCAATTTTTCTTTGTTGTTGATATTTTATTTTTTTTAATTTTTCCCCTAATTGGTGATATTTTAAAATTTGGTTTATCTGTAGCTGGATTCCATCTGTTGGTGTTAGAATTCACAAAAGGCCTTCTTTTTGCTCCTTATTTCCTTAATTTCTACCTTTCATTTCATTCCCTCATTTGCTTCAATGGCCCGGCAACTTCTCAATTAGTAATTGACAATTACCATCTTTTTTTTTTTTAATGTGATTGTCTCTTGTATATCATAATATGATTCATAAATTGAAATATAGACTGGGGCAAAATAGTTAAAGACAATTTTATCAAGTAAATTACTTGTGTCCCAAGAACGATATGAAGATAGTTTCTTGATTTACAGCATCTATTTTTCTAAAATGATTTAAGTTCCTCCCAATTAAGGTACAAGATACAAATGCAATCATTATTATCAGTGATAAGTCTTCATATTATTAATCTGTATAATATTTTTTCTTTGATTTACATGCTTGGATTTTCAAATATTTTGTTATGAAATTTGACATATGTTTCTTAAACAAGTATTGTTATATATAGTCACATGCAAGATGTTCAAGTATTCTAAAATAAGAGAACTTAGTGATTTTATAGTACAAATTAAACACAGATGACACTAAAGAATAAACAAAGAAATAAACAAATAAATAAGTGAGTAAATGACACTGGTTCATTTCTCAATATCATACACTAAGGAGCTACCCTTAAAATACAAGTTTTCTGGGGCTCCTGAGTGACTGTCAGTTAAGCTTCTGACTTCAGCTCAGGTCATGATCTCAGGTGAGTTTGAACCCCATGTCGGGCTCTGTGCTTACAGCTCAGAGCCTGGAGTCTGCTTCAGAGTCTGTGTCTCCCTCTCCTTCTCTCTGTCCCTCCCCTGCTTGTGTTTTTGTTTTCTCTCTCAAAAGTAAAGAAACATTAAAAAAATTAAAAACAAATTAAAAACACAAGTTTTCTGAATATAAGCTTCTATAATCTTAAATATTTTTGGTAGAAATAGATATTTTTGGTAACTTTTTCAGGTCTAAGTATAACGAAGAAAAATTCACAAATCTTATATTGACAGATCAATGGCTTTTACCTTGCAACACACCAGGATCACACAAATCAGCGTATCAGATATTAATTACCAAATACCCAGAAACCACCCATGGGCCCTCTCACTGTCATTATGCTCTTCAAAGTGTACACTAGTCTTTTTCATCAGAAATTTTGCTTTCTATATGTTGTAAAATGTCATTGAAATGATGTCCCATGGAATGTACTCTTCATGTTTCAATACTTTCTCTTGACATTCATTATGCTAGGAAGATACATCTACCCATTTTCCTAACAGTATTTTGTAAATGTATATTGCTGCACTCTGAGGGAATGGATCACGTTTTGAAATCTATTGCAGCCTTGATGGACATTTAACTAATTCTAACACTGATGGCAACCATTTGAATTTGGGGTGTTCTCAGTAGTGCTCTGCACATTTTTTTTACATGTCCTCTGGTACACACACACACACGCACGCACACACTCATTGTTGGTACTATATCTTGAAGTGGGATTTCTATATCACTGTGTATACATAAGCTCGGTATCAATATTGACTAAAAGTTTTCCAAATTAGTATTACCAATTGCCAATTTATACCCACCAGAGTACTATATGAGAAATCCACTATCCTCTTATCCTTGCCAATACTTACTGTTGCTTTTCTGTTCTCATATTATTCTCTCTCTCTCTCTCTGTCTTTCTCTCTCTCCCCTCTCTTTCTTTCTTTCATTTCAGCCATTCTAATGAGCTGCAATGGTATCTCAGTGTTTTTAATTTGAATTTGTCTCCAATATGGGCTATTTTAATATTCATTTTAATATTGCATGTGTTAAAACATTCAAAAACATTGTTAAGGTTATAAGCAGGTGATATTCATTTGGATTTAATCATTTATTTACCCTTTGTAGTGTTCTTCATTATTTCCCCTTCTGGTATGTCCATCAGAGATCACTTGATTTATTAACCCTGAAAGAGAAAATTCTTTAATGCAGCGCTATGGGTGAAAATTTTTCTTATTTTTTTTCTGAAAATATTTTTATTATTATTTCATTTTTAAGGGATGCTTTAGTCAACTACATGCTTTTATGTTGGTACTTATTTTCATTCAGAATTTTAAACACATTACTACATTATTTTCTTTCTTCTACCATTTCTATTATAAAGTTAGCTATCAGTCTAATTTTTGCTTTTTTGACAGTTATGTGTCCTTTTTATTTCATTGAGGCTGAACTGGATGTTTCTTTTTATTTTTGTTTTCAAATTGTTTCATATGATATGCTTAAATATGGTTTCTTGGTATTTACACTTCTTGTAATCTGTTTGGTTTCATAAATTTGAGGCTTGATGCATTTCATCATTTTGTATATTTTTTTCTTAAATTCTGCCTCTCCTCTCTCCTTCTGAAACCCCACGTGCATTTATTTTGAACTTTTCATCATCTCCGATGTGATTCATATTGTTTTGTCCTTCATTCCAAATCTTTTTTCTCTGTTTTATTCTGTATACTTTCAACAACTTCACCTTCCACTCTATTAACTCTGTTCTGCTAGTGTAATCTGCTGTTAAACCCATATATTATGTTCTTAATTTCAATAATTGTATTTCAACGATTTCTAGAATTCTAGATAATTCTTCATAAATCTCAATTTTATCATGAAATTCTCAATTTTGTCATCAGTTTTCTCAAAATTACAAGGTAATAAATATACACTTTGTATTAATCAATTTGTGACCTGTGTTTGATAATTAATATTTGGTTCACCCATGAATCTGTTTATATTATCTGATTTTTATTGCTTCATTTCTATTTTCAGTTCATGTCTTTTGCAATGCTTTGTAATTTTTATTGAATGCTAGACATTTTAATAATAAACTGTATAAATTGTGTGTATACACACACACACACACACACACACACATATATATATATATAACATACAGTTAGTGTAGGGGCATATCATATTGATGCCAACAGAGATGAACTGGTTCAAAGCCAAATTTAAAGCTTTATAAATATTGGGCTATTTGTAGATTTGTAGTCATTAATTTTTTCCTAGGACACAATATCTCATAGGTCTCATTTAAATACCTGGGTTGTTTCCAGGACCCATACTCCAGAGGAGACCCTGTACTCCTTTTCATATATTTATTTTTCCCAGATCATTTACATTTCTTTTTAAAGACATCTTATTTAACATATAGTGCAGATTTGCTAACATTAAACTCTATGGCCCACAGCACTCTAACTTATTTCCAAAGCCTATCCAACACACAGATTTTCTCCATAGGGCATATCATAGCCATCTTTGCACTTAGGAACACTAGACAGCACCTTAGCACTATGCTTGAAGACTACTTTAAATAAAAAAAAATCGTTAACGAAAAGCACAAAGAACAAGAATAATGTGACAGTCAATAGCCAACAAAAGGACACTTGATTACAGTATGAGAATGGAGACAATAAGGCAGGGCATTGTTTTGGTTGTCCTTAGCTGGAAACATGCCTATCAAGCATCTCAAATGTTTTGCTGCACTGTACCTGTCCACAAATGTAAATAATGCCACAAGTTTTGATTTGAGAATTACAAATATATTTCAGTGAGTAGATAAATACAAAAATATAGAATCTAGGAATAATGAAAATAGTATGTATATAAATTCGTATTATATACTTAGATATAAAAGAGTCCCGCAATTCAGAGAGAGAGAAAATTCATATTAATATCTTTTGACTTGTGGAAATGTCCTGAACAACACTACTTTAAATCTTGAATTTAACTGAAAGTTAAAATTCCGGTTTTCTAAAATGCCTAAGGAAGAAGATATGGAAGAAATCTTAGATGTAAACATATTTAATATTTGATAGTTCTGTTAAACGCGCACACACACACACACACACACACACAAAAGAAACAAACAAAACACCTTCCAGAAGAGGTTTCAGTGGCATCCAGCCAAAGACTACCAGAAATACACCTGTAGTTAAAAAAAATACTGTGATGATTGGGGCCACATGGGTGTCGCAGTCAATTAAGTGTCTGACTTCGGCTCGGGTCATGGTCTCATAGTTCATGAGTTCGAGCCCCATGTCAGACTCTGCACTGACAGCTCAGAGCCTAGAGCCTGCTTCGGATTCTGGGTCTCCCTTTCTCTCTCTGCCCCTCTACTGCTCATGTTCTGTCTCTCTCTCACTCTCTCTCAAAAATTAATAAACATTAAAAAAATGAAAAAAAAATTGGGGCTGAATGACCTGTTGCATTGAGGGAGAACACACACCAATGGGAATGGCTCACTTAAAAGGTGTTCAAAGGAATCTTAAGATTTGACCTTGACTTGTGAGGAAGATGGCAGCCTAGGAGGACTCTGGGCTCACCGCGCATCCTGCTGATCACTTAGATTCCACCTACACCTGCCTAAATACCCAGAAAACCGCCAGAGGATTAGCAGAACGGAGTCTCCGGAGCCAAGAGCAGACAAGAGGCCCACGGAAGAGGGTAGGAAGGGCGGAGAGGCAGTGCGCGCTACACGGACTGGCGGGAGGGAGCCGGGGCGGAGGGGCTGCCTGCCGGCCAGCAGAGACCCCAAGTCTGGCTGGCAAAAGTGGAGGGGCCGAATGGAGTGTGTTCCAACAGCAAGCGGGACTTAACATCTGGAAGGTTATAAGTTAACAGCTCTGCTCAGAGAGCTGGAAGGCTGGAGGACAATGGGAGGGAGAGTTGTTGAGCCCAGACGACTGAGCTCAGTTTGGCGGGGAACAAAGGTGCTCGCCAGCGCCATCTTCCTCACCCATCCCCCAGCCAAAATCCCAAAGGGAAGCAGTTCCTGCCAGGGAACTTGCTTGCACCACACAAACACCCAACGCTGTGCTTCTGCGGATCCATCCCTTGCATCCCTCCGGCTGTGGCGGGTCTGACTCCCTCCCAGTGCTATAGGGCCCCTCCCAAAGAGGATCACTGAAGGATAAGCAAGCCGACCCTGCCCCCCAACCCCCGCCCTTATGCACCTTGCCGATCCACCCCAGCTAATACACCAGATCGCCAGCACCACAAGCCTGGCAGTGTGCAAGTAGCCCAGACGGGCTATGCCACCCCACAGTGAATCCCGCCCCTAGGAGAGGGGAAGAGAAGGCACACACCAGTCTGACTGTGGCCCCAGCAGTGGGCTGGGGGCAGACATCAGGTCTGACTGCGGCCTGCCCACCAAGACAAGTTATTCAAGACAGCACAGGGGAAGTACCCTGCAGGTCCGCACCACTCCAGGGACTATCCAAAATGACGAAATGGAAGAATTCCCCTCAAAAGAATCTCCAGGAAATAACAACAGCTAACAAACTGATCAGAAAGGATTTAAACAATATAACAGAAAGGGAATTTAGAATAATAGTCATATTATTAATCTCTGCACTTGAAAACAGTATGGGGACAGCAGAGAATCTATAGCTAAAGAGATCAAGGGACTAAGGAACAGTCAGGAGGAGCTAAAAAATGCTATAACCGAGCTGCAAAATAAAATGGAAATGACCACGGCTCGGATTGAAGAGGCAGAGGAGAGAATAGGTGAACTGGAAGATAAAATTATGGAAAAAAAAGAAGCTGAGAAAAAGAGAGATCAAAAAATCCAGGAGTATGAGGGGAAAATTAGAGAACTAAGTGATGCACTAAAGAGAAATAATCTATGCAAAATTGGTATTCCAGAGGAGGAGACAGAGGGAAAGATGCTGAAGGTGTACTTGAAGAAATAATAGCTGAGAACTTCCCGGATCTGGGGAAGGAAAAAGGCATTGAAATCCAAGAGGCACAGAGAATTCCCTTCAGACGTAACTTGAATCGATCTGCATGACATATCATAGTGAAATTGGCAAAATACAAGGATAAAGAGAAAATTCTGAAAACAGCTAAGGAGAAACGTGCTCTAACATATAAAGGGAGACCTGTAAGACATGTGACCGATCTCTCTACTGAAACTTGGCAGGCCAGAAAGGAATGGCAGGAAATCTACCATGTGATGAACAGAAAAATTATACAGCCGAGAATCCTTTATCCAGCAAGTCTGTCATTTAGAATAGAAGGAGAGATAAAGGTCTTCCCAAACAAAACCTGAAGGGATTCGTCACCACTAAAACAGCTCTACAAGAGATCCTAAGGGGGATCCTGTGAGAAAAAGTACCAGAGACATTGCTACAAGCATGAAACCTACAGACATCACAATGACTCTAAACCCATATCTTTCTATAATAACACTGAATGTAAATGGACTAAATGCGCCAACCAAAAGATATAGGGTATCAGAATGGGTAAAAAAACAAGACCCATCTATTTACTGTCTACAAGAGACTCATTTTAGATCTGAGGACACCTTCAGATTGAGAGTGAGGGGATAGAGAACTATTTATCATGCTACTGGAAGTCAAAAGAAAGCTGGAGTAGCCATACTTATATCAGACAAACTAGACTTTAAATTAAAGGCTGTAACAAGAGATGAAGAAGGGCATTATATAATAATTACAGGATCTATCCATCAGGAAGAGCTAACAATTATAAATGTCTATGCGTCGAACACGGGAGCCCCCAAATATATAAAACAATTACTCACAAACATAGGCAACCTTATTGATAAGAATGTGGTAATTGCAGGGGACTTTAACACTCCACTTACAGAAATGGATAGATTATCTAGACACACGGTCAATAAAGAAACAAGGTCCTTGAATGATACATTGGATCAGATGGACTTGACAGATATATTTAGAACTCTGCATCCCAAAGCAAAAGAATATACTTTCTTCTCGAGTGCACATGGAACATTCTCCAAGATAGATCACATACTGGGTCACAAAAGAGCCCTTCATAAGTATACAAGAATTGAAATCATACCATGCATACTTTCAGACCACAATGCTATGAAGCTTGAAATCAACCACAGGAAAAAGTCTGGAAAACCTCCAAAAGCATGGAGGTTAAAGAACACCCTACTAAAGAATGAGTGGGTCAACCAGGCAATTAGAGAAGAAATTAAAAAATATATGGATCAAATGAAAATGAAAATACAACAATCCAAATGCTTTGGGATGCAGCGAAAGCAGTCCTGAGAAGAAAATACATTGCAATCCAGGCCTATCTCATGAAACAAGAAAAATTCCAAATACAAAATCTAACAGCACACCTAAAGGAAATAGAAGCAGAACAGGAAAGACAGGTAAACCCAGCAGAAGAAGAGAAATAATAAAGATCAGAGCAGAAATAAACCATACACAATCTACAAAAACTGTAGAGCAGATCAATGAAACCAAGAGTTGGTTTTTTGAAAAAATAAACAAAATTGATAAACCTCTAACCAGGCTTCTCAAGAAGAAAAGGGAGATGACCCAAATAGATAAAATCATGAATGAAAATGGAATTATTACAACCAATCCCTCAGAGATATAAACAACTATCAGGGAATAATATGAAAAATTATATGCCAACAAATTGGACAACCTGGAAGAAATGGACAAATTCCTAAACACCCACACTCTTCCAAAACTCCATCAGGAGGAAATAGAAAGCTTGAACAGACCCATAACCAGCGATGAAATTGAATCAGTTATCAAAAAAACTCCCAACAAATAAGAGTCCAGGACCAGATGGCTTCCCAGGGGAGTTCTACCAGACGTTTAAAGCAGAGATAATACCTATCCTTCTCAAGTTATTCCAAGAAATAGAAAGGGAAGGAAAACTTCCAGACTCATTCTATGAAGCCAGTATTACTTTGATTCCTAAACCAGACAGAGACCCAGTAAAAAAAGAGAACTACAGGCCAATATCCCTGATGAATATGGATGCAAAAATTCTCAATAAGATACTAGCAAATCGAATTCAACAGCATATAAAAGGAATTATTCACCATGATCAAGTGGGATTCATTCCTGGGCTGCAGGGCTGGTTCAATATTTGCAAATCAATCAACGTGATACATCACATTAATAAAAGAAAAGATAAGAACCATATGATCCTGTCAATCAATGCAGAAAATGCATTTGACAAAATTCAGCACCTTTCTTAATAAAAACCCTTAAGAAAGTCGGGATAGAAGGAACATACTAAACATCATAAAAGCCCTTTATGAAAAGCCCACAGCTAACATCATCCTCAATGGGGAAAAACTGAAAGCTTTTTCCCTGAGATCAGGAACACGACAGGGATTTCCACTCTCACCGCTGTTGTTTAACATAGTGTTGGAAGTTCTAGCATCCACAATCAGACAACAAAAGGAAATCAAAGGCATCAAAATTGGCAAATTTGAAGTTAAGCTTTCACTTTTTGCAGATGACATGATATTATACATGGGAAATGCAAAAGACTCCACCAAAAGTCTGCTAGAACTGATACATGAATTCAGCAAAGTTGCAGGATACAAAATCAACGTACAGAAATCAGTTGCATTCTTATACACTAACAAGGAAGCAACAGAAAGACAAATAAAGAAACTGATCCCATTCACAATTGCCCCAAGAAGCATAAAATACATAGGAATAAATCTAACCAAAGATGTAAAAGATCTGTATGCTGAAAACTATAGACAGCTTATGAAGGAAATTGAAGAAGATATAAAGAAATGGAAAGACATTCCCTGCTCATGGATTGGAAGAATAACTATTGTCAAAATGTCAATACTACCCAAAGCTATCTACACATTCAATGCAATCCCAATCAAAATTGCACCAGCATTCTTCTCGAAACTAGAACAAGCAATCCTAAAATTCATATGGAACCACAAAAGGCCCCGAATAGCCAAAGTAATTTTGAAGAAGAAGACCAAAGCAGGAGGCATCACAATCCCAGACTTTAGCCTCTACTACAAAGCTGTAATCATCAAGACAGCATTGTATTGGCACAAAACCAGACACATAAACCAATGGAATAGAATAGAAACCCCAGAACTAGACCCACAAACATATGGCCAACTCATCTTTGACAAAGCAGGAAAGAACATCCACTGGAAAAAAGACAGTCTCTTTAACAAATGGTGCTGGGAGAACTGGACAGAAACATGCAGAAGGTTGAAACTAGACCACTTTCTCACACCATTCATAAAAATAAACTCAAAATGGATAAAGAACCTGAATGTAAGACAGGAAACCATCAAAACCCTAGAGGAGAAAGCAGGAAAAGACCTCTCTGACCTCAGCCGTAGCAATCTCTTACTCGACACATCCCCAAAGGCAAGGGAATTAAAAGCAAAAATGAACTACTGGGACCTTATGAAGATAAAAAGCTTCTGCACAGCAAAGGAAACAACCAACAAAACTAAAAGGCAACCAATGGAATGGGAAAAGATATCTGCAAGTGACATATCAGACAAAGGGCTAGTATCCAAAATCTATAAAGAGCTCACCAAACTCCACACCCGAAAAACATATAACCCAGTGAAGAAATGGGCAGAAAACATGAATAGACACTTCTCTAAAGAAGACATCTGGATGGCCAACAGGCACATGAAAAGATGCTCAACGTCGCTCCTCATCAGGGAAATACAAATCAAAACCACACTCAGATATCACCTCACGCCAGTCAGAGTGGCCAAAATGAACAAATCAGGAGACTATAGATGCTGGAGAGGATGTGGAGAAACGGGAACCCTCTTGCACTGTTGGTGGGAATGCAAACTGGTGCAGCAACTCTGGAAAACAGTGTGGAGATTCCTCAAGAAATTAAAAATAGACCTACCCTATGACCCAGCAATAGCACTGCTAGGAATTTACCCAAGGGATACAGGAGTACTGATGCATAGGGGCACTTGTACCCCAATGTTTATAGCAGCACTCTTAACAATAGACAAATTATGGAAAGAGCCGAAATGTCCACCAACTGATGAATGGATAAAGAAATTGTGGTTTATATACACAATGGAGTACTACGTGGCAATGAGAAAGAATGAAATATGGCCCTTTGTAGCAACGTGGATGGAACTGGAGAGTGTGATGCTAAGTGAAATAAGCCATACAGAGAAAGACGGATACCATATGGTTTCACTCTTATGTGGATCTTGAGAAACTTAATAGAAACCCATGGGGGAGGGGAAGGAAAAAAAAAAAAAGGTTAGAGTGGGAGAGAGCCAAAGCATAAGAGACTCTTAAAAACTGAGAACAAACTGAGGGTTGATGAGGGGTGGGAGGGAGGGGTGGGTGGGTGATGGGTATTGAGGAGGGCACCTTTTGGGATGAGCACTGGGTGTTGTATGGAAACCAATTTGACAATAAACTTCATGTATTGAAAAAAAGTTTGGCTTATGTTAGGTGATTTGGGGGAGCGGTTTAACAACGTGATACTTTGCTCTGGATTGGATATAGTCAGGAAGAAGAGGTAATTCTATGGTGACCTATTTTAACAAATCCTATCTAAAACACAGGAGGAATGTAGTAAGGTTAAAACTGTCATACGTGCTGGAGGCAGCAGTCACCTATCCACGAGAGAGAAATGTTTGGTTAGGTTCAAGGTTTAGACCATGTTTGTTTGGTTTTTTTCCTTATCTAAGTTCAATCATAATTATGGAGTAGTCTTACTTTTGTCTTGATCCATCATATTCACAGCGTGGCCTTTCCTTACCCTGCTCTTTTGCAAAATGCATATATATTCAGTAGGTGAATGCCAAGACCAAGCTGTGAGCCCTAGCCATCTCCTAGCAACATCGATGCCTACTTGATAATGCTAGGGCTGTTGCTAATGGCGAGGGGCTGCTTTTCTTCTTCTCAAGGATACAGGGTATTAAAAGCATTCCAAATAACCCATATTGCATCATCTCTGCTCGAATATATGTTACTGAAGATAATGCAAGCCATCTGATCATGCATTCCTCTTTCGTGCATATAAGAAATGGTGGTATAAAGATTAAAGGACATGACCTGTATTAATCCTAGGGTATTAAAGTATAGTGCTGGAATAGAAACAAGGGTTTTAAAAGAAATCTTGCACAATCATAAAATACCCACAGATTACGTCAGTTTGCATGTTTTTCCTGCACAAATGGAAAATGCAAAATAAAAAATATGTAACCTTAAAAGAAAAACCCGAGAGTTTTATTTTTGAGCCTAGATATTCTCTCTAGTTTTCTGTGGTTCCTTGCCTACTTGTGCTTCTGTATATTTTTCTTTCAAAAATCAACCATGGCTTCCTCTTAAAAGAGTAGTGTGAACTCTCCGTTTCATAGACATTTATATTCAGAATTATTGGATGTGCATTTTATTATAAACTTGTAGCCTGGGTTAAGAAGTTACTATACATGGACATTATAGTTTGTTTTTAAAGTTAAACAGTTTGAAAGACCATTATTATATGAAGCAAAACAAAAATCAAAAAGTAATCCTGATGTAATGGTAGATCAGCAACCAAAATATTTTTGTTAACATTTAAATATAGATACCTATTTTTGAATCAGTGACTATATATCTGACTTTATTGTTAAATTTTACTGGTCATATCCAAAACATGTCTTCAAAGTGTACATTAATAAAATAAAATAATCTGGGATACTGCTTTCCCAAGGAATCAGAAAATCATAAGGTTTAATGAATAGCTAAATAATAAAGTCATTCATCTAATACCCCAAAAAACTGTTTAATTATAATATTGATTTACTCACGAGCGCACGCACACACACACACACACACACACACACACACACTACTGCTTTAAGGAATCAGAAAATCATAAGGTTTAATGAATAGCCAAATAATAAAGTCATTCATCTAATACCCCAAAAAACTGTTTAATTATAATATTGATTTACACTCACGAGCGCACGCGCACACACACACACACACACACACACTACTGCTTTAAGGAATCAGAAAATCATAAGGTTTAATGAATAGCTAAATAATAAAGTCATTCATCTAATACCCCAAAAAACTGTTTAATTATAATATTGATTTACACTCACGAGCGCACGCACACACACACACACACACACACACACACACTACTGCTTTAAAGTGCACATTGCGATAACCATATATACTCTGAGGCTGTACTGTCCAGTATCTCAGGAAATGGTGAATAACTTTCAAGCCGCTATGATTTGGGAGCATTTTGGTAGATGCCTGAATATCAAGCCCTGCATATTGAAAATACTTGATGTCTGTAGGCCTTATGTTCTGCTGCAAGGTTGTTGATAAAGTCATGATTTTTATTTTCTCAACACACATACAAAGAGAGAGAGAGACAGAAAAAGAGAGAGAATGAATACTGAGTCCCACATTTCCACTTCCATGCCATCTACCTATTGGCAAACAACACATTTGCTCAAGGATAAGTTAAGTTATTTAGAGCAAATACTAAAATTTTCCTTCAACCAAGTTGGTGGATTGTGGGGTTGAGTCCCCAGGAGTGCCCTCTGGGCCTCATGTGAGAATTCAACTTGAACTTGTACATCTATGCCTTGCCTATGACCAGGGAGCTTCACAGGCCAAATCCCAGTTTTAGGTACTGCAAAGACCAGAGTCTGGGTTTTAACCTCAGCTGGTAGAGTTGCTGTTCTCACTGATCACAGTCCTTCTGATTATACCTTGATTCTTTATTACCAGGTTAAGAATCTGTATCTCTAACACTGATGATTGCCGTCCTCAGGCTTCCTGCTGTACTCTATGCCAATTAAACAGTCTCGAGCAATACTTGGTTATCAGATGTATTTAGACATTTTTAGTGAATTTCTGTTCATACCAATGATACATCTGTTCAGTTCTGTACGAAAATTCCATTTTGCAATACCTTTTATTTTTTCCCTTAACATTTTTAGACTTTATTTTGGTTAGGTCTAAGTCATTGATAATTCAAAGATCTCAGGGTAATTTTTAGTCACCCTTTGTATTAAGGTTGTCAAACTGTATTTTAAAACAATAGTATGCTTTTAACATAAAAGGGATGCTATTCTTAATTTTTAATGTAAATGCTACACTGAAAGGAGAAACTGCTTTGCCTAGGTGAACCATGATACATATTTCACTGATAAATAATCTTAACGATATAAAGGTTATTGGAAATTTAAATATAGGACTTAAATGATAATTCAGAGTTTTTCATATATCAAAATAAAATAGATTTAATTTTCCTTTCTTATAAACATCTGATTTTCATGTTAACTATATTATTTTTATTTTAGAGAGGAAGAGAGAGAGCATGACTGTGGGGGGAGGGCAGAGAGAAAGAGAGAATCTTAAGCATGGTCTGCACATAGCACATTCGCAGGGCATGGGGCTCGATCCCACAACCCTGAGATCATGACCTGAGCTGAAATCAAAAGTTGGATGCTCAACTGACTGAGCCACTCAGACACCCCAACAGTGTGAGTTTAAATCTCACTCTTAGCAGTTCAAGCCTATAGTTTAGTGAGTATTTTGTTTTCTAAGAAATTTAAATAAATTAATCTGACTTTCAAAACATCAAGACAAATTGATCCTAACATAAACGTCAGTTTCAAACTGATCTGTTATATAAGAACTTGATGCTAAAATAGATTATTTAAAACTAGTATAATATACATGATATATAATTCTAGATATGTTCTAACCTAATAAGGATTTTCACTTGCACAAACTAACATGGTTTTTGAAGGTATTTTCTTAATAAATAATAAATAAATAGCAATTGTATTATTCTTTGGGAAAACAAACTGAAAAGTGATTTTTCTTTCTGCCCTTTCAATTCCCTGCTGGAGACTGAATTGAGAGGGAGTTGAATACATTTGCTGAGGACCCCTAAGACAGGGCAGGATTAAATCCATGAGCAGAACCTGGAATCCCAGGTGTCAGGAACAAGAAATTAATAGAAAAGGGGAGCTGTGGCTTAAATTTAATATTCTCACAGTTATTCTTGCAAAGAGCAGCGGTCAGGAAGAAATGGGAGCTAGAGAATTCATAGGGCTACTTCATGATAAAACATTTGCAGAAGGGGAAGCAGACCTGTAGAACGTTAATAAGTGAGGCTGCCATTGGCACGACACCATGAATTAGTCAGGTATAAATACACTTCCTTGAAGTGGGAAATACACCAGTATTAGAAAAGAATCTTTATTCTGTTGGCTTTTGTCACTTTTTTGCTCACCAATTTGCAGTCTACTCACCAATTTTGTTGTTGTTGTTGTTTAGAAAGAAAGAGTGCGGTTGGAAGAGGGGCAGAGAGAGAGGGAGACACAGAACCTGAAGCAGGTTCCAGGCTCCGAGCTTTCAGCGCGGGGCTCCATGCGGGGCTCGAACTCACAAACTGTAAGATCATGACCTGAGCCAAAGTTGGTCGCTCACCTGACTAAGCCACCCAGGCGCCCCAACCTACTCACCAATTTAAAGGAGTAATGAGCAAGATTTCTGGTATTTTCTGATTTTATTCTACCATCTGTTTCTTGATTACAGTCATGTCCTCAGGTCTCTGGCCTCAGATACTCTGTTGGTACTTTTCTAAAATAATCTCCACTATGGATTTCATTTATCACTTTCAGTCAAATCCTTATCAAATTTGTATCTCAACACTTGACCTTCAGTTCCTGTTCTTAAATGCCTGAGAAGCATCTACCCAGGGTATCTTAAAGGCACCTCAAACTTAACATATCCTCTACTAAGTTTTCTAATTTAAAAAAATTAGATGTTCTTAAAAATAAAAGTACAGAAAAGAAAATATTCATTTTCCCACTACCTTCTTTAAACTCTTCTGATATTGTGGTGTAATTGCTACAGAACTATTCAATTGTTTTTACAAAAGTGGTATATTCTTATTATAAAAATTTCAAACATTACAAAAGAAGCATGAAGATGACAGTGAAATATAAGAGCAAATACCATGACCCAATTTAGGAATATGAAGGGAGTATCATTACAGAAAATTGTATCAACTCAAAATTTACTACTAGCTCTTTAACACAACCTCTCCTTTACCAAGTTTAATATATACGTTCATCTTTCATTTGACTAAATATAGTGGTCACATGGATGATATTCTGCTTTGCCCTGAAGAAAAACTCAAGGGTGCTATATTTATCGAATTTGTTCATATCGGAGAGGTCTGTCTGTTGATTTTAATCCTAAATGGGCGGCATACTGGTGATAAATTCTCAAGGCAGTCTCACCCACAGATTTTGTAGATGTTCCTACATTGTCTTTTACCATTCATTCTGTTTCTTTGCTTTAAAAAGAGAGAGAGAGAGAGAGAGAGAGAGAGAGAGAGAAGACAGGCTTGATCATTTTCACCTAATTTGCTTTTTTTTTTGGCCTGTATTACAAAGTATTTTTTCTTTCCTCCATCTTTGAAAAATAATTGTTGTATTGAAATATGTCTCTGTTTTCTTAAATTCTTTAGGAGATAGGATTCCTTTTGATGGATTAGTCAGTTAAGGGTCCAACTCTTGATTTTTGCTTGGGTCATGATCTCATGATTCATGGGTTCTTGGCTGGCAGCGTGGAGCCCGTTTGAGATTCTCTGTCTCCCTCTCTTCTTTGCCACTCGCCCACTCTCTTTCTCTCTCTTTCTCAAAAATAAATAAATAAACATTTTTAAAAGAACATAGAACCCACTTTTTGACAATTAGTTCCTTCATTTTAAGAAAGTGCATTTTATTTTCTGTATTATATTTTTGAACTCTAAAAATACATTATAATATCTCTTTAAGCATTTTGTCCTTAAAAGTTTTTGCAATGATTACAGTCATCTCAAGCCTTTCTACTACAATGATTTGATTTTTAGTAGTGTACTTTCTCTTTCTTTCTTTTTCTAACTATAAAGTCCAAATTGATGTTGTGTTAATTCTCAGTTTCTCAAGACTGAAATCCCCTTTGTATCTCATTCTGTTGTTTAATCATTTAATACTTGAGCTCTTATTTTGCTATATTGTATTCTTATTATGCTGATTCCTGTAGCAATAAGCTATTGCAAGAAATCTTCTTTTTTTTTCCTTGAACTGGCTTCTTAGACTTTAGAATATTATTATTATTTCATCTGTTTTAACATATTTTTCATTTATTGCCATATGATATTTTGTTCATTACCTGCTCTTATTTTTGTAGGCTTCCTTATTTGGGGTCAAATCCATCCAACATTGAATTTTTTGAGGACTACGTGAGAATTCTTGTCACTCTTCCCACAGTATCTGAGGGCAGTTTGTTTTCCCCTCTGAGCTATAGTCTGAAGGCTAAGTATGCTTGGAGTAGAAGGGGAGAGAAGGTGGAAATCTCAGATGAGTACATAAGGCTTAACTCTATTTAAGAATAAATGAGCTATGCTCTTTTTCTTCTGAGAGTTTTAAAAATATCTGTACAGAAGCTTATTCCGCATAAGGGTCAGGGACAGAGAAGAGAGAACAATTTTTATGTGGTCCCTATCATTTACTCAGTTTAAGAAGACTCCCAGAGGGTTTATTCTATCCAGACAGAGTCATCTCTTTCATTTATTTTCCCCAGCCTACCTACTTATTCCCAGCAGCTGTTTCCACTAATTCTCAAACAAAAAGAGAAAATAAATGATGTGCTATTCTGTTTTGCTTCTCCCCAGATTCGAGAGTGTTAATCAGGATTCTTAAGGTAGTGTGAACTCAACTCTGCTGGTGCCAAGGGGTGAAATACTGTGTTTGTCCTCTATTTAAGAAGTTTCTATTACTTTGACATTCAGACTTTTAAAAGTACAAGGCATAGTATATGCTTTATCCTTTACTTGATTACCATTTGAACGGTTTTATTTGTTTTTATTCTTACCACATTAGGCTGATTTTCATTAAGTTTTAGGAAAGTCAAATTCTAAGGCACATTTTAAAACAGCCTTCCCAAAGAGCCTGAATTCCCAGACTTTTCATTCCAAATCACAATTTATTCCAAATCAGTTCAGTTCTATTGCTAATCTAAGGATATCACTGAAGTTCTTTTTGACTCTTTGCTCTTGCTTCTCTGCCAACATACAATCACTCTTTGAAGTACATCAGTTCTGTGCCTGAAAATACTTTGATGATTCTTTATCTTTTTTTAAATCTCTGAAATACATATTTTTAGTTCCGTCCTACATTCCTTCTATAATGGACTATTAGGCAAACCACTTCATTAGAATTTTTGCCACTAATCCACCTAACTTTTGAAAATAACAAAGAAACAAGCCTTTATTGCTACCAATAATGCAAAATGCATTTTATTTGTCTCTCTAACTCTCAGATATTTTGTGGCTTTTGTGTTATTGCAAACATGGCCCAAATGAAACAGCTAGCTAATCAGGGGCAGAACCAGGAATTGAATCTACATTTGATAGAATTAACCATTCCCATTCTATCACTTTGGATATTTTTTCCATATGACTTCTAAGCTAATATATGAAGTGTATGCTTTCCATTTTCAGATAATTAAGATGATAAATTCATTATGAAAATATAAATCTAGAGGGGCATTATAAACTTTTTTTTTAAAGCTTCCTTCCATATTAGATGATATCTGAATAAAAAAAACACAATAAACTTGCTAGGGGGACTTCCTGATTTTCATTATTGCCAAAAGCTACTGACAATGTTTTATATTAGAACATAAATGGGGCGCCTGGGTGGCGCAGTCGTTTAAGCGTCCGACTTCAGCCAGGCCACGATCTCGCGGTCCGTGAGTTGGAGCCCCGCGTCAGGCTCTGGGCTGATGGCTCAGAACCTGGAGCCTGTTTCTGATTCTGTGTCTCCCTCTCTCTCTGCCCTTCCCCCGTTCATGCTCTGTCTCTCTCTGTCCCAAAAATAAATAAACATTGAAAAAAAAAGAACATAAATAAAGGGATAACTACATTTTCTCGTTTGACATTTCTTAATGTTGGAGAGCCCTGACCAATTGGAAACAAAAATAAAATAAATGGAAAGAAAATTATCCCTTTTCCTACAATATTCCCACTGAAACTCAAATTAATGAGACATCCAAGTGTCGCATAACAAGGAACACTTCTGATCTGTTTCTCCCACTCACTCCAGTAACTGTCTATTGATTTTATGAACCATTAAAATGGGGTCATTTTAATTATAGTTTTTAAAAGTGTGGTTGAAACATTTCAAGATTGTTTTTACCTAATATTATTTTAATTTGATATAAATGCATTTTCACTGGCAAGGAATCTGTAATTTCATGGTTTAGAGTTGTATGTGTTTTCCAGTGGCCCAACAGGGTTTGATTGTATTATGCATTCTAATTTCAAATTTTCTTCCTTTGAAATGATAAAGCTACGTTTCAGCCAGAAGTGGTCCCTTATATAAGTAAGCAATGTGTTCCATGACATACTAGGTATACTAAACAGCTTCTGTTCTTTAAAATGAATACGAATAACTACTTGCCCTTTGAAGAGCTGTAACTCTCTTTGAAGGCAGATACGAAAAACTTCTAATTCAGCATTGTGTTAACAATACACTAACTTTGCTATCAATACTAAATTTTCAAAATCAAGTTTCTATCATTTAAAAACATTATTAGATGGCTAGGGAAGAAAAATAAAATACGTTTCACTGAGCATTCAGTATGTGGCAAACAATATGGTAGCCATTTTACATTTATAATCTCATTTAATCCTAAAAAAATGAAAAAAAAATCTATAGAGTTAGATTTTGTTCCAACTTCATAGATGTGGCTGTAGAAGCTCACAGAAAATATTAGAAAGGAATGCAGCTACTGCATAATGGAGCGAGTACTACAACTCAGCTCTGAAGGGCTGAAATACATGTCATGTTCATTATCCAATCACACCCACGTTAATGTGGTATAAACAAACCGTCATCCATCCACTGGATAGTTACCACCCACAGGTGCGCAAGAACTTTGCTGCACTCTAGAGTGTAACATCAGTACGGGAGGAACTAAACACTACACAAAGAATATAAATGCTCTTCTCAGATTATTTTGTATCCATTTTACAAAAGTTTGCTAAGGGCCAAATTCATAGTTAGCTTTGAAAGTATGAGTAATTGTTCCCTGCTTTAGAACAGTGTCAGTCCCCCTAACGTTGAAGTGATATTTATTGAATCTCATATACACTGAAGTTAGATAATGGGTGGTTCGTGATAATAACAGGATTTCCAAGCAGCAGCTTTTTGGTGGGCAGAAGAAATCAAATAAATGTAAACTGATTCATGACAGGAAGCAAAGACACATTGCTGCTGACTGCTAGAAATTGACAACAATCAATCAATTTGGCATGCAGCAATTAAAAACAAGGTAGCTGTAATTGAACAAATGTGTCAACCAGCTTATAAGTAAAGGGGTAGAGGCAGAGGCACAAATAGTTACAAGATCTAAAAACACTGGATCTTTTCATTAATCAAAAGGCAGACTTCATAACTCTACTCGGTAATGAGCCTTCCAAGTAATGTCTTTTTTATTGTTCAAGTATCTTCTAAGTCAACAAATATGAATATATGTAGAGTCATACATAATTACAGCATAAAGCT
Source organism: Acinonyx jubatus (assembly GCF_027475565.1). Lineage (NCBI taxonomy): Eukaryota > Metazoa > Chordata > Mammalia > Carnivora > Felidae > Acinonyx > Acinonyx jubatus. The sequence goes on along the minus strand of NC_069382.1, from coordinate 89,439,583 downwards.
ATGCTTTACAAGTGATGTGTGGGCTTAACCTTCATTTTTTTCAAATAATACTAGAAACAAGGAGTATTGTGGTGTGAAAAGGTTCAAACAATTTTATATAGCATTTGTGCATCATGAAAAATTAGATCTCTTGAGAATGCAGGATGCTTCTTATAAGATACAGTGCATTCAATCACAGTAATACAAAAATTGTGAATTGTGTAGGTGATGCATTATTTTTTTGGTAAGTGATGAGTTTAAACATGAAGCAGATAACATGTTTTTATACTGTGTCAATTTTATTCTTTAGTTTATAAGAAAATTAAAAAAGAGATAAAGATAATTTTAGAACCAAAGTAATTATAGATTATTTTACTGCTTTTTCTGAAGCTTAAAATAACTCTTGAAGACTGAAGTCCAAAGCAAAATTAAATTACTCATGATAAAGGATCAGTTTTATATAACATTTCTCTTTAACAGTTTATACATAGGCAAAATAGGATGGTGTGAAGTATACTATAGTGACTTTCAGCCACATTGACTTTACTGTTTTTACTACTGTAATGCATAATAAAGAGAAGAGTTAATGTTAGTTACATGTCAGTTATTTACTTCATATAAGAGTAGATACATGTAGGAATTTTTAATCAAATTGAATATTTCCAAACCCTGATATATGTTGCTGATACATAATTTAAAGGGTAAAAACACTACTTATGTACTTTTACTTATTTGCAAAGATAATCATATGCTGATTTAATATGCAGATGCTTGGAGTAGCTTGTGTTGAACATAGATTTAGACAATGGACAACACTTGCAAGTTGACTGGACGGCATTCATGGATGCTATGTGGCCACTGATTATTAGAAATCAAATAAATCCTAAGGAAAAAAATAGATTAAGCTAAGATATAACCCAGATTTTCTAAATCTATCTAGAGCTCATTCTGCTTCACTATGTTGGTCCCTTCATGAATATTTGAAAAATTTCTATGTAGTAAACAAGCATATATTTGAAATTAGAGTGTGTGGATTTTTATTCTTTAGAAGAGAATTAGAATAAAGTCACTAACTTCATCCTTTATGGTAGAAGGAAATGAGCCAAGGGAAAACACATTGTACTATCAGTGTAAATTAACCCTTAGAGTTATGTAATTTTCCTGAAAATGGGAGATAATGAACCCACTCACACTATAGATGATCCAAAACATGAGGTCTCAAAAGAATCAGATCCCCTGAATTATGACAGAAGGATACAAACTGTTCCCTAGGGCTTTTTTGAACTGTGGCTTGTTGAAAACAGAAATAGTGGGTAAAATTTATTCCCTGAAATAAAGCTACCAAAAAATGAAAGGCTAAAGTGAGAGATACAGTCAACAAGAGAAGAAAGTCATATGCTTTTTTCTCCTCTATTTTGATAGGCAATAATTTTTCAAAATGTGAAAAAGATTATTTTCCCCACTTTTTTGGCATTCCGATAGTAAGGGAAAATATTTCAAAAATAATAGTTTTGCTAATCAAATAAAAGGCATTGATGTTCAATCTTGCTCAATCTGTATGCCCTACATACACCTAAAGCATATGTAGCTAATGAATTTGGAGGTGGTTAATCTTTACTATTCAGCAATTATTTCTGTGTTATTGTTAAATTTTTACAAGTTTTCTAATCCATATTTAGACCACAATCGAACACAATTAGGCCTTATTCATTCATGTTATCTTCTTCCAAAATTCACTGCACGAATACTTGATTTTCACTTTTATTTTTATGTTTCCATATTTTTATAAATATCAGCTGCTAGAGTAATAGAGAAGTTGAGAGCCTTTCCTTTAAATCGTATAAAGGCCATGTCAAAAGGTCATCAGAGATGAAAACTACAGGAACATTATGAAATATAGAATATTTTACTGCTAACCTGCTCTGATAGACACATCAGAAAATATCGCATAAATGCAAATGGCATTCTAGAGCAAAAGGCTGTCACTTCTGTCTTTGGAAAATAGCTGTCTAGCTTATCTGTCTTTCCCCACCCTCATAATTGCCTTGGTACAAGTAGGAGATACACAATATGCATTGAAAGGCACATTTATGTTTATGTAAAAGAAAAAAGTGAATGTATAAAAATGAATACAGTGATTGATGCAAATGAGTAAAATATGTGTATATGCAACATGAAGATCTCAGCTGTATCAAGAGAACTAAGTAGTCTCAAGTTTTCCAAAGATTTCTAGTTCTTATCCAGCAGCAAAAACAGAACATTTATTTTTAAAACACTGAATTTTCAAAAACAACAACCACAAAACCCAGATTAATTGATCTTTCAAAAATAGCTCTTTTAGCTAGTCATGTGTGGGAGTGAAAGTATAAGAAATAAGGACTATTCTCCAGCATGAAGCAATGAAAGGGTAAGGGGCACATTTTCTCCAGGGAAGAGATGATCTAAGCATCATAACCCATGTGAACAGTGTGAGGATTACTTATAAAAATATTAATTACTTGGTGTGATGTTCAATTTTACATATGAACTTGACGGGGTCAGAGTGTGCCCCGATATTTATTCAAACATTATTTTGTTGGGGTGCTTTGTATAAGATTAACCTTTGGCTTGATAAACTAGTAAAGCAGATTGCTCTCCCAAGTACAGGTGGGTCCCATCCATAGTTGAAGGCATGAATAGAATAAATGGCTGATTCTCCTGTGAATAATAGTGAACTCCTCCTTCCTGACTGCCTTGAGCTAAGACACTGTTTTTTTTGTTTTGTTTTGTTTTGTTTTGTTTTGTTTGTTTTGTTTTGTTTTTGTTTCTTCCCTGCTTTTAGTCTCAAACTATAACATCAACTTTTGGATCCTAAGCCCACCATCATTTGGACTGAAACTACACTATTAGGTCTCCAGTTTGCCAACTACAGATCGTGGGACTTAGTCTCCATTATTGCATGAGCCAGTTCCTTATAAAACATCTTTTTATATATATTTATATCCTATTGGTTATGTTTCTCTGGAGAACCTTGACTCAGCAATTGTCAAAATTGGCAAATCCATCTAGTGCCTTTAAGATTTGTATATAAGAATGTTCCAACTAAGCATTTACTGGTCAAGTATTTCTTATATTATATGTAAGTAATCTTCAATGCACTGTTTGAAGTTATAAAAAATCACTTGTTCTCTGTTGTTAAGAGCTTGCAATAGAATTGGACACTTTGGACATGTACACAACTAACAATACTGCATGCCAAACAATTATTGGTATAATTAAGAGATCCATAAACTACCAAGGTACTTAGGAAAGGAAGTGATTTAGTCTATTTAATATGAAGACTCAAACATACCTCCTCCTGCATCAGTAAGATTCCTTCAGTAGGAAGTTTTGATGTAGACATGGAAAACTTGCCAATGAAGAACAGTAATATAAAAGAAATAGTAAGTTAGCATAGAGCCTTTGCAATAGTTCTTCTCTTAACATTTATTTGTAACAGGTTCAGCTTCTCTTATCCCAATCCTGTAGAGCCTTAGGATAATCTAGTAGGGCCTTGTCTAGTCTAGACAGTGGCTTTCTATTTACTTAGATTGGCACAACTCTGAGTTCCTTACATTGAGTAGGAATCAGACTGACCATAAAAGACCACAGACTTCTGGTACCTCAAATGATATACATATATATGAATAAGATTCATGAAATCTATTTCCCTCGAAAGGCAGACTATAAAACCTCAGAATTTGTGTGAGAGATTATATTGTACTAAAGCATAAATGACAATATAATCTCTCACACAAATTCTGAAGTTTTATAGTCTGCCATTCGAGGGAAATAGATTTCATGAATCTCATTCATATATATGTGAACTGAAAAACTAAAAATTCTCTCATGCAGAGCTACAGGAATAATAAGTGAATATCATATTACTTTAACCACACTGACTATCCTACCATAGCTGCATGATACTGGAAAATACTAATACTTGATTTTTCAGATTTAAGAAATAACAACCTTTGTTTTATGGACATCAACATACTGGTTCTAAAGTATATGCGAAAAGGCATAAGACCCAAAATAGGCAACACAATATTGAAGGAGAACAAGGTTGGAGAACTGACTCTACCTAACTTTGAAAATTACTATAAAAGCTACAGTAATCAAAGCAATATGGTATTGGGAAAAGAAAGGATAAATAGATCCATGGAACAGAACAGAGTCCAGAAGTAGACCCACATAAATATAGTCAGCAACCTTAGACAAAGAAGCAAAGACAATACAATGGAACAAAGGTAGGCTCTTCAAAAAAATGATACTGGAACGAGTGGATATCCACATGCATAAAAATGACTCAACACAGATCTTACACCCTTCACAAAAGTTTACTCAAAATGGATCATGAGCCAAAATGTAAATGCAAAACTATAAGACTCCTAGGCTATAACAAAGGAGAAAACCTAGATGGCCTTAGGTATGGCCATTGTCCTACACCAAGACATGATCCATGAAAGAAATAATGGATAAACCAGACTTCATTAAAATTAAAAACTTCTGCTCGTGAAAGACAATGTCAAGAATAAAGAAGAAAAGCCATAGACTAAAAGAAAATATTTGCAGAAGACACATATGTCAAAGGGCAACTATCCCATATATACAAAGGGCACTTTAAACTCAACAATAAGACAATGAACAACCCTATTAAAAAAGGACCAAAGATCTTAATGGACACCTCATCAAAGAAGATTTACAGATAGCAAATAAGCATATGATAGGATGCTCTTCATCATATGCCATCAGGGAAATGCAAATTAAGACAATAGTGAAATACCTGCACATCCATAAAAATGGTCAGTACCAGAACAGTGAAAACACCAAATATTGGTGTGGATGTGGGTCAGCATCAGAAACCATATATTGCATTGGGAATGCAAAATGGGACAGCCACTTTGGAGTACAGTTTGGCTGTTTCTTACAAAATAAACTTTCTCTTACCATATGATCCGGCAATTGCACTCCTTGACATTCTCCCAAAGGAGGTGAAATCATGTGTCTACACAAAAACCCATACATGGATATTTACAGCAGCTTTATTCATAATTTCCAAAACTTGGAAGCATCAAGATGTCCTTCAGTAAGTATCCAGAAGATGGAATATATTCAGCAATAAAAAAGAAATTAACTATCTGGCCATGAAAAGACACAGAGAAAACTTAGATACTTATCACTAGGGAAGAAGCCCATCTGAAAAAGCTACGTACTATTTGATTTCAGCTAAATGGCATTCTGGAAAAGGCAAAACTATCGAGGCAATAAAAAAGATTGGTGACAATAAAAAGATGAAGATCGATGATGAACAGGCCGAACCCAAGAGGATTCTCATGTGAGAATGCATAGAAGCACATCCCCAAACTCTTATTTGACTGATATGGAGAATTTGCTAAATATTTTGCATATTGATTTACAGAACAAATCTTTCCCTGCTAGGTGTTAGGCGCTGCTCTCAGCATGGAGCTTACTTTCCAGAAGGGAAGGCAGAAGATAAACACGTAAATACATTATCACACTGCTGGGTGTGGTAGTGGGAGGAGAGAGCAGCAAGGGGAAGAGAGAGCAAAGATAGTAGGGTATTTTTGTATAATAATCAGCAGAGATCAGCCTGAGATGGTGATGTGGAGAGGGACTGAGAGAGTGAGCAGAAATAGCAGTTCAAGCAAATGCCTTGAGGTAAAAACAACTTAATGCTCTGAAGCTAACAGGTTTCCCATGAGTTTTCTTTAAACAAGAGACAAAAGATATTCAGGTTATTAAACAGCTGTTAGAGCATGGCTAGTATGCACAAAGGAGTACATTGTCATCCATTGCTTGACTATTTCTTCATATGCAAGAGAAGGGCTTCACTTATCTAAAGATTTATCTTTTTGTTTTTGTTTTTTTTAATTTTTTAATGTTTATTTATTTTTGAGAGAGAGAGACAGAGTGTGAGTGGGGGAGGAGCAGAGAGAGAGGGAGACACAGAATCTGATGCAGGCTCCAGTCTCCGAGCTATAAGCACAGAGCCTGACCCCGAGCTCGAACTCACCAACCATGAGATCATGACCTGAGCTGAAATCGGATGCTTACCAACTGAGCCACCCAGGTGCCCCAAGACTTATCTTTTTGGATGGCCAGATGGACAGACTATAGAGGCTCATCTGTCTAAAGCAAGTCCATACTCAAAGGAATTCCAGGTCCAATTGGTTCTCAGAGCAGCATGGCAGGTTTGTGTGGGGGGCCTTTGTTTTTCCTCAAAGACTCACTTGCAAAATTACCAAACCCTGCCTTCTTCTATTGCAATCCCTTGATTTTATAATGGAGTGTACTCTTTTGTGCTATCTAAATTGGTATTGTTGCCTTCCATCTGCACTGACACACTGTATGTCCATCTCCCCAAGTAATATGGGTGTTTTATGATGCACCCCAAGTCTGTGCAGGAACCGACCTCTTCCTCCAGTTTACCAATGTCTTCTCTGCCCTTACTACCCTTCCGGTTCTGAAGCTCAACACTAAAAATTATGACCAAAAAGCAGACAAGCAAAGAAGAACCTTTTTGAAATCCTATTTGTATTTACAACTAAGTAGTGCTTCCTTGTAGTTTCACATATCCAGAGGTTTGACCCTGTTTTATTTTCATTTTCGAAGGACTGCAACTGATTTCTTTGTAATGTGACCAGCAGTCCACAACCTTCAATCTCTACTTAATACTGTTCTCTTTGCCATCATTAAACTTTGTTTCAATAAGCCTCAAAACTATTGACTAATTTTATTTCATTCCATTCTCATAGGAAAGCTCTTTTGAGACATAGTCAAGCCACCCTCGCTGCTTCAGAATAAACTATCCAGATAAAAGGGCTAGAAGCAAAGTAGAATGAAAAGAACTCCCTGACTTGCCCTTTCTGAACTTTTATCCCTCCCCAACACTTCTACCATTCTTTCTTTCCTTATCACTAGTTGCATATTTATTTTCTCTCCTTCCTTCCATCCTCTCGCCTTTTCTCTTTCATCTTCCTCTCATTCTCCCTCTCTTTCTCTCTCGGTTTCCTACTCTCTTTCATCTGCCTTTCCCCACTAGTTTGTAAGCTCTGGAGATAAAGGATTTTTTCCCTGTGTTATATATCCCACATCTAGAATTGTGCCTGACTCAATAAATAAATGAATAAATTTATAGAATGAATGAATTAAAAACCACCTGGAAATCCTATCAGATGACTGCACAGTCGTGCTATGCAGGGTTGTCTATGCGCTGAATGCAGAGCTTGTCTCTGTTGATATTGTGGTTCAAGGGCAATAATATTCTCTAGGCAAAAGATTTCTCTGAGCAGAGTATCTCTTTAGCTCTCTGATATTCCCAGTCATTGCAGTTTTCGTTGTTTGAAACGCAGTGAATTAAAACCTATAAATTCCTAAAGACAACCTTCTTTACCTGAAATGGTAAAAGTTTAGTTGCCCCTGGCAAAAAAAAATGTTTGAATTCATCCACTTAGATGAATCTTCTTTGCCTGAAGACACTCTTTTATATGTTTCATGTATAGAAACATTCTTCTTCTCATTCAAGAACATCTTTCTGAAGGAGTAGTTGTAGAAACAAAGTTTGCAGATACCTTTGACAAGATGCATTCCTCATCATTGTTCACTGTAGGATCCAGCACCTGTGTTCAACCAAACAAGGCTTGGCCTATAAGGATACCAGATGTTCTGCAGGCAGATACTCAACATCCTCCAATTTTTTCCAGAACATGATATCCTTCTCACCTTCCAAGGGAGGGCACTTATTGGTATGGCCACAAGATGACCTTCAGAGCTCTTGTGGTTGAACAATGGTATGTGGAAAGGCCAATACAACTTAACTGTACTTGAAATTTGGACAGAAATTTATTTTTTACTTGATTAGATTTAGTGATTTAAGGCAAAACTTAGAGTTTATCTTTTTTTTAGAGTTTATCTTTAATTACTACCTCCTTCCCACCTCTTCCTCAGCAAGTTTTATATATCTAAGTAATATATATATGTATATATATATATGTATATATATACACACACATTGTATATATACATATTTGCTGATATTAGCCATATCTTCTGTCACACATACATTCCCATCTCACATAACAATCACAGTGACTATTCACATATAAACTCAGTAAGACAGACCTGATGAAACCTCTTGCACCAGCCCCCTCACATTCACCACAACTAGTCCAAAGATCATCACTCAGTTTCTTGAATATCTTTTTTTTCTAAATTTTTTTCTTAACGTTTATTTTTTTGAGACAGCGAGAGACAGAGTATGAACAGGGGAGGGTCAGAGAGAGAGGGAGACACAGAATTCGAAACAGGCTCCAGCATCCGAGCTGTTGGCACAGAGCCCGAGGCGGGGCTCAACTCACAGAAGGTGAGATCACGACCTGAGCTGGAGTCTGAGGCTCAACCGACTGAGCTACCCAGGTGCCCCAGTATCTTGAGTATCTTAAGTAATATTTCAGCCCAAATGAAATGCCTCTTCTTTATGCCTTCTTATGTTTCAGTTTGAAGCTCCAGGCTTCTTCCCTGATATTTGTGGAACCTAGGACAGAATTACGATAAAGGGCCTATCTTACAGTTAACCAAACTATAAAGTTAAGGACACAACTCTCCAGACTGCAAGGTCTGCCCAGCTGTGAGGAGTTAGGGCCCAACTACAAACTTAGAGGGAAGAGTCTACACAAGAACATCCTAATTTTTGACACCAACTTCAAATTTGCAAGTTTCTCAAGACCACCCTCAATTTTAATCATTTGCTAGAAATTATTTGCTAGTTGAGTCTTAACAATACTCAACTTACTGAAACTTATGATACTCATATGTATTACAGGGAAAAGATACATTAAAAGTATTAAGGAGGGCACTTGTTTCAAGGAACACTGCATGTGGTATGGAAGTGATGAATCACTGGGTTCTACTCCTGAAACCAATACTACACTATGTTAACTAACTAGAATTTAAATAAAAAATTGAAAAGAAAAAAAAATAGCTATGGAAAGACATAGGGAAAAGTTTGAGTGAGTTCCAAATGGTAATTTCCACTGTCCCCAGGATGCATTACTTTCCTAGCACTGAAATGTGACAATATACATAGGATATAGTCAGTCTGGGAATCTCCTGTGAACCAAGACATCCACAGTTTTTATTGATGCCTCATTATATATGCATGATTGATTTATTGCCCATATGATTGACCTTAATCTCCAGCAATCTCATGGAGGTTGGGGTGGTATCACTTGGCCCAAAGCCCCCACCCTAAATCATATAATTTCTCTTGCTGGTGTGGCCAGCTCCTCTTCTTACACTACTGTGTGTGGATGGCCCCACTCTGGTAAGATCTAAGTATGATGAAGATTGCTAGAAATGAAGAAATTTTCAACTGGGGCATCGTTAACTGAGCAGATATGCTTAAGGGTATTACTATATACCAATCCCAAGAACAAGAAGCCATTAGTCTATAAGATTATTTGAGGGTAGGAGACACACAGTACCTAAATCTGGGGTCATGGGTAAAAGAAATATATAAATAATAGTCCCCAGTGTTCTGAAATACCAATAAACATAGTAGAAATGGGAGGAAATGACAATACTAAAGATTCCAACATTCTCATGTTTTATGGAGTACAAATTTAATTTTTGGATATAGGCAATTTCTTTGAGATAAATCTATCATAAGAGACTTTGGAGTTATACAAGTTTCAACTCCCATTTAGCTGAATTCCAGCATTTAGAGTCATAGCAGTTTCAAGGAGCTGGAAAAAATATTGTTTACAGGAAAAGTGAGCCATATAGGTAAAGAGTTGGATTTGAAAAACATATGCTATAATTAGAGGTACGGGCATTGGCAAAAGAGATGGAATGATAGGTGCTTCCAGTGTGGCCCTTTAAGTTAGATTTTCCTACTTTGGTTAGAGGTGTAAGGGACAGATGTTGACAGAGACTCTAGTGTTGGCTTCATAGGCATGAACTCTGTAGTCCTACACATATACCAAATTACAATTTACCTTTTCTAGACTGTGTAGATTAATTATTTTTCTTACTACAATAAAACTTTACAAGTGTTTACGAGAACACTGATGACATTACTGTTGGAGATACTATGTATATAAATTTGTATTTATATATCTATTTCTTTAGGACACCTTCAAATATATTTACTTACTAGATAAAAGAATGCATGCCATGTTAGGAGTTTCTTATGCTTATGGATACAAATACGAATTGGTACTGCTATTTCAATGGGGCACCTGGTGGTTCAGTTGGGTAAGCATATGACTCTTGATTTCAGATCAATCATGGTCTCATGGTTCATGAGTTCGAGCCCTGTATCAGGATCTGTGCTGACAGTATGGAGCCTGTTTGGGATTCTCTCTCTACCTTTCTCCCTGCCCCTCCCCTCTCCTGTTAGTGCTATCTCAGAATAAATTAATTAATTTAAAAATATATATTAAATTGGTACTGCCATTTCAAGTGCAATATGATGACTATGTCCAAAATGTTTCTCTCATCAGGCCACAACTTGCTTCTCATTCAGCCATGAACATAACATTTTAATAACAACTCATTTCAACATATATAAATGTCAACATATAATACTTAGTTGTTTGTTATCTTTTGAAATTTTATTTTTTATTATTTTCATTTCAATTTTATAACTGTCATGTCTTGGTTACTAAAAAATTATTCTCCTTTTATACATATAATGACTATTTATATTGTTTTTCTATTGAGGTATAATCTACCTATTACATTACTTTTAGGTATGTAACATAAAGATTTGATATGTGTACATACATCTTGTAAAATGATCGCCACAATAAGTCAAATTTACATCCATTCCCATAAGTTAAGTGTGTTTTTTTCTTGTGATGAGGACTTTTAATATTTACTCCCTTAGCAATTTTTGAATATGCAATGCAGTATTATTAACTATAGTCACCATATTGTACTTTATATCCCTTTGACTTATTTATGGTATAACTGGAAGTTTTTACATTTTAACCCCCTTCAACCATCCACCTCTCCCCCCATCCCCAACCTCTGGCAACCACCAATCTGTTCTATGTACCTATGAGCTTGGTTTTGTTCTGTTTGTTTAGATTCCACATATAAATGAGATCATACAGTATTTGTCTTTGTCCAGCTTATTTCACTTAATGTAACTCCTTCAAGTTCTATCTATGTTGTTGCAAATGGCCAGATATAATTTTTTTACAGCTAAATAATATTGTACACATACGCACACACACACACATCTTTATTCATTCATCCACCAATGAATACTAAAACTGTTTCCATATCTTGGAATAAGATTTCCATGATTTCCGTATCATTGTGAATAATGCTGCGATGAACATGGGTATGTATATATCTCATTAAAATTCTGTTTTCATTTTATTTGTGTATATATCTAGCAGTGAAATAGCTGGATTGTACGGTAGATCTATTTTAATTTTTTTGGAAACATCCATATTATTTTCTGTGGTTAGACAGACTAATTTACATTCCCATCAACAGTGTATAAGGGCTCCCTTTTGCCACTTATGGAGTACAAATTTGCCTCCTCCCCGGCACCTGCTCTCTCTTGTTTTTTTTTGTTTTGTTTTTGTTTGTTTGTTTTGTTTTGTTTTTCTTTTTCTTTTTTTTTTTTTGATGATAGCCATTCTAACAGGTGTGACATGATACCTCCTTGTGATTTTGATTTGCATTTCCCTGATGATTAAATTGAAAATTTTTCAGTATATTTGTTGGCCATTTGTATGTATCCTTGGAAGAAATATCTACTCAGATCATATGCCCATTTGTTAACTGAATTGTCTTTTTTTTTCTATTAAGTTGTATGTGATTTTTACATACTTTGGATATTCCCTGTTTATTAGATATGCAATATGTTTTCCCATTCCCTAGCTTGCCTTTTCATTTTGTTGATAATTTCCTTTGCTGTGCAGAAATGTTCTAGCTTGATATAGTCTCACTTGTTTATTTTTGCTTTTGTTGCCTTTGTTTTTAGAGTCACATGCAAAAAATTCATCTCCAAGACTAATATCTAGGAGCGTATTGCCTATGTTTCCTCTAGGATTTATATGGTTTCAGGTCTTATATGTATTTATTTATTTAATGTTTATTTTGAGAGAGGGAGAGAGAGAGAGAGAGAGAGAGAATCCCAAACAGGCTTTGTGAGATCATGACCTGAGCCGGACACTTAACCACCTGAGCCACCCAAGTGCCCCCAGGTCTTATATTGAAATCTTTAATACATTTTGAGTTAATTTTTGCATATGATGTAAAATACTATTCTAGATTCCTTCTTTTGCATGTGGCTATCCAGTTTTCCCAACACCATTAATGGAAGAAACTGTCCTTTCCCCATTGTATATACTTGGATTCTTTGTCATAAACTAATTGCCCATATATGCAGAGGCTTATTTCTGGGCTTGCTATTCTGTCCCATTGGTCTGTGTGTCTATATATTTCTTCTTTTATAAAATGCTTGCTGTTCCTCTGGCCAAATTTTATATGGTAATATAGGGTTTTGCTCACTATTTTATATATTAACTCATGAATTACTTATTTAATGTTAGAATTACATTATGTTCCTCAGTTTGTTATTTGTCTTTGATTTTGATATTCATCTAATTTTCAATACCATCATTTAAGGTTTATAGCTAGACAAATCTATTAATCATCATTCCCACCGTATATTACCTCTGTTGATGCTTAGAAAAGTTTTCTTTATGTTAAACTTTTAAATATTCACTTATATTTACTTCTAATTTTGTATCTCTATGTTCTGAGTTTAACTTTTCTTTTAAATCACCTTTTTTAATAATGAAATTTTAAATACATATTATAGAAAAAACTTTGGGCCCCTCATGACCCAATTTGTTTTCCAAGATACCACAATTAAAACCAGAAAACTTAATGAGCAATATAGAGCTTTATCCTAAATCTCCTCAAGGAGATTTTCTCACATAGTCTCATTAAACATCCTATTTATTCAATTCTCCAATTCTCTAAATGTTTCCCTCAAGGCAAATGCTAAAATTTCTCTTTGATAGTTTCCCATCATTCTGAGCTCTTCACCCCCAACATACACCCTTATGTCTCTTTTCAGAACATCATTCACCTGCCTAACTATTGTTTCTGGACACTCAGTCTTTTTTGTCTATTTGTCAAGAGAAGCATGTAGGACGTAGTAAAAAATATAAATCTTCACTTGATCTCACAAAGTTCCTTCTAAAAAATGTCATAGATAATAGACATCTTTTTTGTTGCATACAATTGCTAGCATTGTTTACTGAGATTACTATTTCCCATCGACCTATCTATTCTGTGACTGTAGCATGTCGTAATTATTATAGCTTTACGAATATTTGTGCCAACTCTCTCATTATTCCACTGCTTAAATTGCCTTATAATAGTCACTTGTTTGTTGTTCCAAATGGATTTTGAAATATTTGTTTGATTTTAATAAATATCCATTTGGAGTTTCAGGGAAATCATATTAAATTATTACGCAAAGTTAAGATAAATGCATATTTTTTAAATAATTTTCTCCAATGCATGACCATGCTACAGCTTTCTACTGAGATTTGTTTTATTTCTATTGGTTTTTATTTATAGTCCTAAATAAAATAGAAATAAATTAATAGGAAAGATGAAAATTTGCTAAGATAAAAATTTGGCAACATTGAACATTTTTCATTGCTGTTTATATAATTTGAAGCACAATGTGATGTGATAGTTACCTTCACAACCTGATAAAAGATATGGTGTTGTTATTCAGTCCATCCACATTGCTATTATTTTGTTTAGAGTATTGGCTTATTTTTTAAATTACCTTTGCTCAGAAAAATAGCAATTAACCTCTCCCCAAATAATTCTCACCAAAATTTTATAGAAATTATTGTAATTATCTATGTATAGGAAATATCAGATAGAAACAGGAAACAGAGGAAAGATTTTGAGAAAAAAAATGTGATTATTTTACACATGAAATATTTAATAGAATTATTTGAGTACATTTTACTTGAATGCCAAGTAATTTGGAGAATTAGGAAAGTAGAATTAAATCAAAATATAATTCGAAACTTGGTGCTGTTATAAAGAAAATTTTTTTCCTTGTTGTTCATTGTTAGTGCACAGAAAAATAATCGAGTTTTGTGCCTTGATTATATCCTGCCACTTTGCTGAATTTTATTATTAGCTCTAATGGTTATGGATTCTTCTAGGTTTTCTACATGTAAGATTATATTATATGTGAACAGAAAATACTTTTACTTCTTTATTTTAAACTTGGATGCCTTTGATTTATCTTTTTTGCCTATTTGCTGTAGATAGGATGTTCAATGCTTTGTTAAACAGAAGTGGCAAAATCATACATTCTTGCCTTAACCCATATCTTAGATGAATAACTTACAGTCTTTTACCATTAAATATGATGCTGATTGTGGGTTTTTCATATGTGGCCTATATTATGTAGAGGTAATTCCTTCTATTCATATTTTGTTGCGTGCTTTTATCACAAAAAGGTATTGAATTCTGTCGAATGTGCATTCATCATTGATTGGCATGATCATGTGGGTTCCCCCCACCCTTTCTTTCTTTCTGTTAATGCAATATATTGATTGATTTTCATATATTGAACCATCCTTGGATTCTAGGAACAAATCTCACTTGGTCATGGTGTAAAACCATTTTAGTGTGCTGTTGAATTTGGTTTGCTACTATTTTGTTGAAGATTTCTGCATCAGTATTCATCAGAGATATTGCTTTTTATTTTTCCTTTCTTCTAGTATCTTCATCTTCATCTGGCTTTGGTATTAGGATAATACTGGCCTCATAGAATGAATTAGTAAGTGCTCCATTTTTTGTTTTTAAAAATAGTTTGAGGGGTGCCTGGGTGGCTCAGTCGGTTAAGCATCTGACTTCGGCTCAGGTCATGATCTCGCGGGCCATGAGTTCGAGCCCGGCGTCGGGCTGTGTGCTGACAGCTCAGAGCTTGGAGCCTGTTTCAGATTCTGTGTTTCCCTCTTTCTCTGCCCCTCCCCTATTAATGCTCTGTCTCTCTCTCTCTGTCTCAAAATAAATAAACATTTAAAAAAAAGTTAAAAATAGCTTGAGGGTTTTCTCCCTTGCACTCCCCCATGATCTTCTGTTAAGTTTCTCAAGATCCACATATGAGTGAAAACATATGGTATCTGTCTTTCTTTGCCTAACTTATTTCACTTAACATAATACCCTTCAGTTCCATCCATGTTGCTGCAAATGACCAGATTTCATTCTTTCTCATTGCCAAGTAGTATTCCATTGTATATATAAACCACATCTTCTTTATCTATTCATCAGTTGATGGACATTTAGGTTTTTTCCATAATTGTTGAAAGTACTATTATAAACATTGGGGAACAAGTGCCCCTATGCATCAGCACTCCTGTATCTTTTGGGTAGGTTCCTAGCAGTGCTATTGCTGGTCATGGGATAGATCTATTTTTAATTTTTTGAGGTGCAGCCACTCATTACTTCCTTTCTTAAACTCTTGTCACCAACTAGACCTCAAGACCTAGCCTTTACTGACCATATACTTATACCTACTAACTTTTATCTTACATTTACTCCTAAGCTTTTCTTTCTGGCTTTCCTCTTAACTCAGGCAAATGAAACCTAAATCCACTCGTCAGATAATGGCGACTGTCCTGACAAAATCTTCTGCTGGCCCAGACCTCCTAGACCATTTGATCTATACTTAACTCATGCCTGCGCAAATGGACCATGGAATGACCTCTGGAATGACCTACAATTACCTTTACCTCATTATAACACTAAAATCTCCACCGAAGGAAGAGCCTCAGCCTAACTGACATAACATAAAATGTATGTGTAAGCATGTTTCCTTAAGGCACACATGCAACCTTATGCCGACCTCTACATATGATGACAAGGCTTTCCTATCTAAATATTCATCTTAACCCTAAATAAAAGGAACACATTCACCCTCTCTCTAGGAGTCATGGCTTTGGAAGCCATTCCCCTGTGATCTCCTCTGGCTACAAATAAAAGTTTTCTTTATGTGACAGCTGACCTGGGTACAGTTTCTGACTCACCAAGGAGCAAACTCATGTTGGTTTGGTTACACCCTCTCTTCTCCTGTCTATGATTACGTGCATACGATGTAACCAACACTATAATCTTTCTGTTTATTGTATTTCTTGATTAAAAAGGAGAAACGAACAGGTGTACTTATTATTTTGCATGCATTTTTTCCTGAGCTGCTTTTTTTAATATCTCTTAAAAATATTACTAATTCTTGTTTTTTAGTGGTGCATTTTCTTGCTAGAGCTCCAATTGTTTTCAAGAAATAATTGAAAGATAGTAATGACTGGATCCACTTGATAAAAAAATAACCTTAATTTTTGAGCCAGAAGAATGTGTTAAGATCACCACCATCTAAATGTATAGATTAAGTTTTTGTTTCTAAACAAACACAAATATCCCCAGGCATAATTTCATTGTGTCTTTATCCTCTATTACTCTGAGTGAGGTAAAACGAAATAAATCAAATAAAATCAACTGTAAGAAAAAAGTAAGCCTTACAACTCAGTCTTGAATCAATTAGAGTTCGTAAGTAAATTATAAAGATGCATTAATCAGCTAAATATAAAAGGAACTTCAAATACTTTCAATATTAGATCATGATAAATAACTACAACTTTTTTTCAAAAGTGGCTTAAGTTGCTTTTCTGGAATTTTACAGACAAAGCTAAAATGTCTTTTTAATAGGAGTTTATATTTTCTACCACTAGACAAATAAGAAGTCTTGGGTTTTTAATGTCTCCGGTTTTATTATTTATACATTTCAGCGGCATATTTTACTCATGACAACTGAAATGTTCAAAAAGAAATATGCAAAATAGATCTTCTGATGACAATTCATTTTATTTGAAAAGATCATATGCCTTAATCCCTAAAGTAACCTCTCAGTGAAAGGCTGAAATAGTACAAGATTTGGATGTCATGTTCTATCAGAATTCAGCACTCACTTATTTTTAAAACACGTTACGTTATCTTTTCATTTGTGGTATTCAAAATCACTGTGAAATTCCCCTCTAAGTATTCATAAAACTATTTGATCATCTGAATTCATTTCACATAGCTTAGCAACAACTTATAAAAGAAAGTGGTAGAGAATTGGGTTCAATTGAATAATTGTAACAGGCAAAACGGTAACTTCCTTATTGTCGTTATACTTTCTTATTTTCTAGCACCTAAAATACAATATTTACTTGATTTTTCCACAGGTAGGACATCATTACCATCTATCCAACTGGTTATACAAATTACACTTTAAAGGATGCAAATTTCATTTTAATATGTATCTATTGATTTCATAAATCATTGTATTTATAATTAAATTGTCATTCAACGGATGCAGGGACACAGAAAAAAAATGCAACAGCTTTATAAGCTTTCTCTAAGCCATTGCCCACTAGCTTAAAAAGCAGTTCAGTCTTGTTTACATAAAATAAATACTTCTTTAGACCTACTATAAACTATGGATTTACAGTTATATTATTTTTCTCATTGATTTCTCTATTATACTAAGGACCCTGCTGTGATTCAGGATCTGCTTTTAGATGCACTTTCATCAGTTTTTTAAGTATATTTGCATATTTCAATTCAATTACGTTAAAATTATTTTTAATCTAAACTGCATCTTTTAGTTCTTTTTCCCCCCTTTCTAATCTGAATCATTCTGCCCTTGTTTGTGTAAAAATTCATGCTGACTTTTTCATTTTTTTCTTATGATTTGAGAACCAACTTTGATCTATCTAATTAAAACTTCTGTGAGGGACAAAACATAAAATGACTGCCAGGAGGCAGTCTGAAGTTATTTGTAAAGATTCGAACATCAATGATCTAACTTTCCATAGCACCCTCAAGTATTTGCAAAACCAAGTAAACAAATTGCATGATCTTTCCGAAGTATAATTAGTACTCAGTTATACTATACTCTAGTGCTTTGGTAAGCCAATCTGATACACAGCCATTCTAAGATGTTAGCAAAAGAATTCTGACGATAGGCTGTCTATAGATAAATATTGTGTGGGTGGAACAAAGGACTTTAAAGAAAGGAAACAGGATAAAACAGATTGCAAACTTTACTCCCACTTAGAAAAAAGGAAAAGGAATAAAAATAGGAGGAGAAATGTAGGCTGACATAAACAATAAATAGAGGAAAAGAGCCAAGTCCCAGAGGAATGTTGATAGGAATGAAAATAGAGATACTTAAAAAAATGTAAATCTAGAGCTATTGCTTAAATTTCCTGTCCATAGATAGCTTATTTCCTTCTATGAAGCTCTGCAGTATTGCTGAGTGAGTAAGCCAAATGTAAATGAGGCTATTGAAGCATAAATGGAGACCTAAGAGGTGAGAAAATGTTATGCTAATAATCAAAGAGGTCTCTGAAGGTCATGGAGAAAAAGTACATAAGGGCTAAGATAGAGTTATCCATTTGGTCTCTGGGACTTGCTAGTAATTATTCTAATACGTAGGAAAAAACAGATTCCTAGTACTTATAAAAATGCCTATTTATATAAAGTGAATAACATGTTTTTCTAGAATAGAAATTCACTGTCAGTATAATTCTTTAGGACTATATTAAATACTCATTATCTCCATTGTATCAGAAGGCATATCCCTACCTTTAGACATTTATAAACACTTAATTTTGGGAATTTAAACTCAAGAGTGAAGAAATCATTGAAAAGGTAGTTCTAAAATAATAATCATTTTTCTGTGTGTTGAAAATGTCAGTGATTATGTAGTTTTTATACATCCAATCATGGACTAGTCTATACCTAAACCTTTCTAAGACATGATATGGCTGTGGATGCATTTTGTATTGGGAAATGCTTTATTGTTTAGGTAATAAAATGAAAGAAATGTGCACCTAGAGATACACCATATTTTATTCTGTTTTGTCAGTCAAAAATTTGAAAGGTTTTATGTTGGGTTTATCTTGGCTTTGTGTACAATTTCTTAATTGATAACTATAATAATCACTTTGGAGCATGCAGGCCAGTTCCGAGGACACAGAGGGGGTCCCACAGGACCAGCCAAAAGGGTCCTTGGTCTCAAGCAGGACAGAAATAACATGCAAGCCAGCAGGATGTGAAAGCAGAGTTTTATTGAAGATAGAGAGAGAGAGATAGCTGGAGCAACCCCGGGGACTCAGAAAGGAAAGGAGGGTATCTCATTTTTGCTTGGGGTTTGGGGTTTTTATTGGCAATTGATATATTCTGATACACATGTCCTTTCAGAACACATGACCTGTTCAGAACAAGTACAGGATCCAGGTGTCCTTCATAAGTCACTCATTCCATGAGCCCAGGGGTCTCAAACTTGAGATATCTAGCTCCAGTGGTCTGGAATAGGCACACAATGGATCCGCCTGGTCATTCCTTAGATACCATCTATTGTGCTGGAAGACATCAAAGATGTCAGTATCTCTTTGTCTCTTACAAGGAGGGCAAACAATGAGCCCTGTGTAGGGCTGCAGTGCGGGTCCTAGCAAGAAGAGAAGCAGGAAATGAAGCAAAGAGAAAACCAAAACAGCTTTTTCTTTCATGAGGTCCCTTCGGTTTCCCTGTCTCAACTTCAAAGATTATATTCATAAAATACAAACTGCAAAATAAAACATTGTTGATGTTTTCTTTTGAACTTCCTTAATCATTAAAGTGGATCAATTGCGTAGATAATAAAATCAGGGTAAATGCATTTTAATTTGGGTTAAAAGATTCTCGTGTCTAATGGCCATAATATTACTCCTGTAAAACGATAAGATAATAAAAAATGATTGAAAGAAACAATTTTAATTAAAGTGGAATATAATGATTAAAAAAGCAAAATGAATATATTTCTCCCATATAAGAAATTAATTATGGGAAAAATAAGTGAAAGCCAGGAACACATAAGCCCATAAGTGAAGTATGCTATAGTTTCACCTGGTAAAGAACGCAACAAAATATCATTACAAAAGAATGCACTTTTGTTCCATAAATCAGGGTTTCTCACATAACCAATTGTGCTGTTTATGCCACTTACATTTGAACTAAGAATTCCAGCTTCTGTGAGTTAGAAAACATCATAATTCTGTATTTTTATATTTTACATTTTTTTTAAGAACATCACACTATTTTTCAAGCAGATTTATAACCTGCTTCACTTTTTGCTTTCCCAGCATTGTTTGTCCACTTCCCTGTACTCCACCCGTTTGGAGAATGAATAGCACGCTTAAAAGTCTTTGCAGCTTTGGCAAATGGAACTTGGTATTTCATTTTAGTGTATATTTCTTTGATCACTGGTAAATTGAGCATGTTTTCTTTTCTTTTTTAAAATTTTATTTTAGAGAGACAGAGAGAGAGCATGAGTGGGGAAGAGGGGCAGAGATATATAGAGAGAATCCCATGCTCAGGGCAGAGCCCGACATAGGGCTGGATCCCATCACCTTGGGATCATGACCTGAGCCAAAAAAACAGGAGTTGGACGCTCAACCGAGCACTAAGGTGCCCTGAACATATTTTCATATGATTATTATTCATGTGATATTGAGAGACTAAGAGAAAAATTACCAGGTGTACTCACAACTGCAAAGAAAAGACCTCCCCCCACCCCCACCCCCACCCCGTTCCAGGAACCACCCGGTTGTGGTCTGACCTAAAGGCAGGAACCAATCAAGTTATGGAGTTCTGCTGAGTGGTTTGAAAAAAAAAAAAGCAGGAACCAATCAAGTTCTGCTGAGTGTTCAAATTTAAATGTCAACCAATAACAGCTCTGTAACCGCAAAAAAAATCACTAACTTGTTTGTGCCTGTCTATAAAAGAAGCTGTAAGATCCTCGCTAGGCGCCTCTTAGCGTCACCGGCAACGAGTGTGTGGAGGACCGGGTTCGAACCTGCAATAAACGACCCTTGCCACTTGGCTTTGACTCTGGACTCTGGTGGTTTGTTTTCGGGGGGGGGGTCTCTAGAATCGGGGCATATCAATATTTTCTTCCTGAAAATTGGTCTTGCTCTTTGCTCACATTTTGTGTTGAAGTTGAATTTTTTTTCTTAAGTTTTCATTTTAATTCCAGTTAGTTAATATACAGTGTTATATTAGTTTCAAGTGTACAATATAGTGGCTCAGCAATTCCACACCACACCCAATGCTCATCACAGCAAGTGCCTTCCTTAATCCCCACCACCTATTTCACCCATCTTCCCATGCCCCTCCTTTTTGCTAACCATCAGTTTGTTGTCTTCAATTAAGAGTCTGTTTCTTGGTTTGTCTCTCTCATTCTTTTTTTTTCTTTTTTTAATTTTTTCCTTTTGTTCTTAAATTCCACATATGAGTGAAATCATATGGTTTTTGCCTTACTTTTACTGACTTATTTTGCTTAGCTAAATTATACTCTAGCTCTATCCATGTCCTTGCAAATGGCAAGATCTAACTCTTTTTTATGACTGAATAATATTCATATATATGTATATGAATGTATATGTATATGTCATGTATATGTATATGTATAATATTCATATATATGTATATGTATATACCTTATACTTTATACTTACATATATATGTGTATATATATACATACATACGTACATACTTACATACATATATGTATAAAGAAGAAGTGATATATATTCCCCTCCTTTATTCACTCATCAATGGATGGACACTTTCATATGGGCTGCTTCTGTATCTTGGCTATAGTAAATAATGCTGCTCTAGGAGGGGTGCATGTATCCCTTTGGATACATGTTCTATTTTTAACTATTTGAGGAAACTCTATACTGTTTTCCACAGTGGCTGCACTAGCTTGCATTCCCACCAACAACACATGAAGTGTTCCTTTTTCTCCACATCTTCACCAACATATTTTTTTTCTTGTGTTGTTGATTTTAGCCATTTTGACAAGTGTGAGGTGATATCTCATTGTGGTTTTGACTTGTATTTCCGTGATGATGAACATCTCTTCGTGGGTCTGTTGGCCATCTGTATGTCTTCTTTAGAGAAATGTCTGTTGTTTTCTGCCCATTTTTTAACTGGTTTATTCAGTTTTGAGAAGCTGAATTTTATAAGTTCTTTATATATTTTGAATACTAACCCATCATCTGTATGTCATTTGCAAATATCTTCTTCTCCCATTTGATAGGTTGCCTTTTGGCTTTGTTGATTGTTTCTTTGGCTGTGAAAAGCTTTTTTTGATGTGGTCCTAATAATTTATGTTGGCTTTTGTTTCTCTTGCCTCAGGTGACCTATCCAGAAAAAAAGTAGCTATGGCCTATGTCAGAGAAATTACTGCCTGTGCTCTCTTCTAGGATTTTTATGGTTTCAGGTCTCACATTTAGGTCTTTAATCCATTTTAAATTCATTTGTGTGTGTGGTGTAAGAAAGTGGTCCAGTTTCATTCTTTTCCATGTTACTGTCCAGTTTTCCTAACACCATTTGTTGAGGAGACTTTTTCTCATATATTATTTCCACTGCTTCATTATCAGTGTACAAAATTCTCTATTTTTTAACATGTGCTGACCCAATCTAAAACTCTTCAGTTCCGGTTTTAACTATGTGTGAAATAATAGCTAGTAAATATTCTTGCATAAGAATGATTCCTAGTTTGAATTTAAAGGAAAGGCAATGTTCATCAACAAATCTTGCATGGTATTTATTTAAATTTCTCTTACCTTAATTCCAAGACATACTTCTGATCCCACACAATTTACCAAGAACTTAACTATTTTGTTAATATTTGTTTTTGAGAAAGGAAATTTGAGAAATTTATCTGGGAAACTAAGATTAAGTAAGTAATCAAGGCATCCTTTATATTATTGTGAAAGTTTGTTTATTATATAGAAAACTATGTTTGTGTAAATTTATAAAAAGACACATTTATTATATGTATTCATGACTTCAAGACAGACAAGGAAATTAAACTTGTTCTAGAATACCATTCAATCAGGATCTTAAAAATTATACACTACCCACCATTGTGCCTATCATGGGGAATTAGAAATTACCCCCACCTTTTAGCAGTGAGTGGTCAGAGACCATATAAGTGTGTGCGTTTGTGTGTGTGTGTGTGTGTGTGTGTGTGCGCGTGTGCTAGGGTTTTTCGCTTGTTAGTTTTTTTTTTTTTTCCTAGAAGCAGATATTGAAATATAAATTGGAGTGTAAAAGAATTATTTTGGTATACAAATGTCATGTGGAAATGTGAATGAATGATAGGGAAAAGAAGGTAGTCCTACAGGGTTCATTTCAGTTGGCTATTGTGATCTGCAAATAGAATTTAATCCACTGAGAAAACTCCAGAAAGTGGAATAAAATCATACCTCAAAATTATTTCACTTGAGAGGCAAGGGAACTATATATTTATCCATCCACTCTCAGAGTGTGCTGAAACCTCAAAACACTCCCAGCACTAAAAGTTCACAGACAAAAGGCTTTTGTGCTTCCAGAAAAAGTCCTAAGGTACAAGGATCGGCCCTGGAAACTAGGTATAATATACTGAACTACTTGTAGTGCTGGGCAGAGCACAGCAATAAAAGCCACTGTCTTTACCTTACGTTAGTCAGGCCTTATATTAAATGCCCAACTCTCTTAATATTATTGCTCCTTAAATGTTGGTTGTAATTAAAAACAACAACCAACCACAAATTATAAGATGATATAACGAACTGCTACACTTGGTCCTGAGGTTGGCCATGGCTGATTTTCTTTATATTCCTCTTCTACTGCTCCTGTTAAATTTCCCTCAGTTCGAGTCGGCACTTAAGCTAGCCAAGAGCACTGGCACAGTGTGATAAATCATACCTTCATGCCTGAGGGTTCCAATCCTTTGGTTACTATGTCCTTGTCAGAGTGTGTTTCCTGCAATTGTCATTTAAGATTTGACTGACTGAAAGCACTAAGAGGTCCCCCAAGGAATCTCCTTAGCTCCAGATATACTACCATTACACAATAGCAACACCATACCCTTGTGATAATTGTGGTCAGGTATTTTTGCCAGTATAGTAACTTTTTTTTTTTTTTTGAGAAAGAGGGAGAGAAAGAACAAGGGAGAGAAGTAGAGGGAGAAGGAGAGAACGAGAGCAAGGCAGAGAGAGAGAGAGAGAGAGAGAGTCTTAAGTAGGCTCCATGCTGGGCATGGAACCCGACATGGAGCTTAAACTCACAAGCCTGAGATCATGACCTGAGCTGAAATCAAAAGTTGGATTTTTAACCATCCATCCAGGTACCCCTTTTTGATTGTTCTTTGATTGGCATGAGGAGCTCAAGATAACTAAGTTAAGTCGATAATTTTAAGTTTCGTGAGATCCTTCATATGTTCTTGAGTAAACATGTCCCTCCTCTCAGAACTAACACCTCTAATCCAGAACGCCAAAAGTTGCTCAATGAGGTAAAAATTAGTCAATTGTGTCACTGGTAACAATGGTGAAAAGGCAAAAATATTCTATCAGGAATATTACAGGTATTATTTTCAAAGCATTCCATGGACATTGTACTCATTATTATACCACCTTTGCCATATTGTGGATTGCTTTCCCAAGGGACTGTTCATGATCCTATTAAAATAAATCTGTCAACTTGTCCCTGAGTAAATTTGCTGGCAAGGGCACCACAGACAGAGAAGGAAAACACAAACACGTAGCCATACCCATATCAAAGCAAAAATTGCACAAGACAATGTTAAGCGAGCAAGGAAGGCCTTATTTAAGATTACTACAATAGGGAAGGGGACTGAATTCAAGTCCACGAAAACAAAAGACTGGAGCGTTTTTATGCATTGGGATTATCTAGGAGAAAAGTATTAGAGGACCGTAGGGGTGGGGTTGTCAGTGGTATATGTCCAGCACATTGAGTTATTCCTCAGATTGCAAATGTTTTTCTCTGTGTTCAATCTTTCTACATTTGCTAATTGCTGCTAATTGAAGTTTGGCTCCTACCCTCCTTCAGCGACTAGGTAATAGGAGAATTATCTCCTTTGATGTTTACATTTCAAAGAGATCGTTCTTAGGTCCTTAGACATTTCCTGAGTTACAAAACTGGAAAGAGTTGGGGAGAAATTTTGCATACACTTCAAAGGGACAAAACAAAAATTTATAATTGAAAGTTTTCTAAAGTAAATGCTATAAAAAAAAAAAGAAAGAAAAGAAAAAAGAAAGGTTAGGGGCTGATAGTCTGGAAGAAAACTGTCTGAAGTTTAGCCAAACTGAGGAGAGATTTAAGGTAGGTCTTGATCACCCAGGATATATATCAATCCAAAATGGATGAATTATTTGCCATTCAAAAATAGAAAGGATCCAATGTAATCAATCGATCACAGTCTACACATTGGCTAACTGAACTCCTCAAAGGAGGAGGCCATACCTAAGGCTTAGTCTCTACTGCCTATTGATTGAGCGTTCAGCATTCAGCGGCAATATTACAGGCTCAGTTGAGAGGGAGCCCATGTTGTTGGGCCCAGGCATATTCACCAAGCTAGCTATTATGGTCTTTCTTTTCATTAGGACTGCATGTAACTAAGGGTAACTAAGCACAGGATATTTTCTTTGTCTTCTATTTCTTTGTTTGGTTTTGTGTTTTATTATTTGGTGTTTTAGCAAAGCTACAATTAGTAAACATGTACTACATCTTTGCTCATGTATTGCAGGCCTATTTGTAGGACTAATTTTCCCCTGAGTTGTTCGGCCAGTAATGCTTATACTGACACTATTTTATAGATAATTTTGAACAATTAACTCAATGAAGCTAATTTCAGGGCTGGGAGATGTTTCAAAGCTGTGCTACAGTGCGTTAATGGCCATGGGTTTTTTTGTTTTGTTTTGTTTTGTTTTTTGGTTCATTTTGACTCCTGGTGCATAGATCTTCCAACTTTCAACTCAAAGTACAGAACTTCCCCACGCTTGCATTCCTAGAAACCTAGAATTAGCAATAGGGTTTAATTAATTAATTAATTAATTAAATCCTATCACAATAGGAATACATGCGCATGCATGATGATTTCATATTCAAGAATGTTTTTGATGTTTTACGTTGATGTTTTTGATGCTTTGTAATATTCTTCTATTTAATAGTCAAAATTCCAAATAACCCAAATGTTCATGATCAGTTGGATTTATCTTTAAATTTTTGTATATTAGTACACAAGCCATGAAAATACATGAACTACAGAGAAATAACTCAAAAATGAGGGTGGATCATGCAAACAGCATGTCAAGTAACTATGGTTAGATCCAAATGAATAGATGTTATATGATTCCAAGATAAAGTACAAAGCAGCCAATGCGGCACTTGGGTGGCTCACTTGGTTAAGCGTTTGACTTTGGCTCAAGTCATGATCTCACAGTTTGTGAGTTCGAGCTCCGCATAAGGCTCTATGCTGACAGTTCAGAGCCCGGAGCCTGCTTTGAATTGTTTCCTTCCCTCTCTCTCTGCCCCTCCCCCACTTAAGCTCTGTCTCTCTCAAAAATATTTAATTTTTTTTTTTTTACTGTTTCTTTATTTTTGAGAGACAGAGAGAGACAGAGTGTCAGCGGCAGAGGGGCAGAGAGAGGGAGAGACAGAATCAAAAGCAGGTTCCAGGCTCTGAGCTGTCAACACAGAGCCCGATGTGGGGCTCAAACCCACTAACCGTGAGATCATGACCTGAGCCGAAGTCAGACCCTTAACCGACTGAGCCACTCAGGCGCCCAAAAAATAATTAATATTAAAAAAAATTTTTTAAAGTACAAAGCAGCCAAGACTACGGTATTGTGTCAGAATTCAGAATAGTGTCTATTTTGAAGAAAGATAGAGGGACTGTGATTGGAAGGAACATTAAAGGGAATTCTAGAATGCTGGCAAAGGCCTATTCTTTACCTATTTCTGATTACACAGACATTTCTGTGAAAATCATGGAGCTGTATGATCGGGTTCTATATAGTGTAACAAAAAAATTTCGGAAATTAAGATGTCACAATTGCACAAGCAAGTCATTCTATCTCAAAATATGGTTAATAGTTTTTTGTGGTTTTGTTTTTAGTACTTAGTACTTTTAATTGGTCACTGAGGTCTTTTCTTTTGCACACAAAACTATTAGGGATTTTGCCATTTGGATACCTCTGAGATTACACTGTGGGTACACATGGCTCCAGATACTTGATGAGACGCAAGGTCAGAAAAATAGTGATTTGGGTCAATTATATGATTATAGAGCTGGTATTTCCAAGAGAGTTCCAGAGGTCTAATCAGCCCAGTAGTGACTGAAGGGCTCAGAGGCTTGCCTGCCCAGAGTTTACTTGGCTATAGGGTTTCTGAAGTTCCTGATAGCAAACTTAGCCTTACTGCCCATTTCCTCTTGGTTTCTGAGGTGCTGGCTGTACTTGGCTAAGTGCTCAGATCAGCAAGGTATTCCAGTCTTGATCTGCCCTGAGCAGATCCCCACCCACCATGCCAGTAGTGAAGGTGTCTTCAGTCTCCCCAGAGGGATGTAACACCATCATGAAGCCCCATGTATTTCCTGGACCAGCTCACATGCCTGAAAAGACTTAGTCATGCCTGAAGACTTGGTCATGACTTGGTCATGGAGCCAATGTGGTTCACTTTAAGCAGGAGGCAGTTGCAAGGTTTCCTTGATGAAGAACTTGTACAGGTTGGTTCAGCTTGTCAGATGTGATGTACCTACTGGAGTCATCAGGCAACTTGAAGTCCAGATCTCACTTTCCTTGCTCTGAAGAACTCCAAAGCAGCAACATCCATGCCAATGGTGACCTTACTGGTGTTACTGGCTATCTTGATTTCATTCTTCAGCAGCTGTAGGGCTTCTTTCTTTTCTAGGATGTTAGGAGTAAGCATGCTTCCATCGCCTACATTTGGTGGAATCTTTCCCATATTTCTTCTTGATGACATTCTTGAGGTTGTGGTGAACCTCCGTCTGATACATATGGTTTTCTTGACATTTACTGCACCAAATGGGAGGATCTTAACTCCTGTATGGCCCGCTCTTTGCCAGCACTGTTGATCATACCAATGACTTTAAACTTGCCAGCCAAGTCAACAATGTGGAGCTACAGGGGCACCCCGTTCCCTATTCTCAACAGCTCTAGGTTTGAAGATAGAGACACCCCTCTGTCTATTCCATCTGTCTTCATCATCAGTTTCTCAATCTTCTCTTGTTCAGGTTCTCGCTAAGCCAAGTAGGTGCGATAGTTTTGTTGATGTGCTCAACAGCCTTTGAGACGCCTTTCCCCTTCTAGCGTGTTTACATCATTGTCAAGGAGTTCTAAGGCCTCATAAACACCAGTTGTCACTTTTGAGGTACAGAGATCAACCTGAACGGTGGGATTCCCATGAGGGTGAAAGATCTCTCTGGCATAGATCTTGAGAATAGACATAGTTAACTTCTGGCTGCTGGATCTCATCATCAGGGGAAAAGGAAAAAGGGAGCTGTAGACACCAAGGGTGACTATTAAGCTGCAAGGTCTGGTGCACCAAGTTCCCCCTGAGCCCCTCTCTGTACTGTCTGCCCCAATGACCCGTCTTGCTCCCAGGGACCTGATCATCTTATTTTTAAATGGAAACTTACAACATAAGGCCATTTTATAACTCAATAATATCGGTCTACTCTGTCAACACATGTAGAATTGTCAGAATACTTGCACTTAAATAGTGCATTTCATTATACCTTTTCAAATACATTGCCAAATATGTATTTTAGGAACTAATAATAAAGGGAATGCAATTAATAGTGGGGGTACTTCAACAATATTAAATGTTACCATGTATTTCTAGAATCAAATCCAAAATTTACTATTTTCCAACCAAACTTAAAATACTTTGACTTTGGGGGTCTAAGTGGCTCAACTGGTTGAGTGTCTGACTCTTGATTTTGGTTCAGGTCATGATCCCAGGGTCGTCCTGGTATCTGGCTCTGCACTGAGCATGGAGTCTGCTTAAGATATCTCTGTCTCTCTCTCTCTCTCTCTACATATATATATATCTCCCTCTCTCTCTCTGTCTCCTCTCGCTGCCCCTCTCCTCCACTCTCACTCTCTCTAAAATAAATAAATAAATAAATAAATAAATAAATAAATAAATAAAATTAACAACAACAACAACAAAAAACCCCTTTGACTTTAAAATAAGCAAAGGGAAACTTGGAGAACAGAATAATATACAAAAATAAGATAATTAAAGCTTATGATAGCATAATAAAACACTTGGTAAATTCGCAGTGTACGTAAATGATTCAGTTGATTAAGCTTCTGCTTTCAGCTCAAGTCATGATTTTGTGGTTTGTAGGACTGTCAGCATAGAGGCTGCTTGGGATTCTTTCTTCTTCTCTCTGCCCCTACTCCACTTGCATGTATGGGTACTCTCTCTCTCTCAAGATAAAAATAAGAAAAAAAAAAACACTTAAAAAAGAAAATAAGTCATGGCAAATTCCCATTATTGAATTGAAAACTTAATTGTCAATTTAAATTTTTTTCAATTTTTCATGACTTTTGGAGATAATCACTATTTATATTAACATTTCAGTTTTAGGAAATGTTGCCTACGTAAGATCAATACCGACAATTAAGGAATCATTATCACCATCAATTTTTTGGCCATTTATATGTCTTCACCCTGTAGTCAGAACACCTTTTCAGTTTTATTAAAAATGTTATTATCAACTGAACATTATTATTATTTTATTATGGATCTTGTTTTTAATCATATATAATAGGTTCCATTATTAACAGTTAATTCTTGTAATAAAAAAGGGAAAATTATGGTTTTTTTAATGTTTATTTATTTATTTATTTATTTACAGAGATAGAAAGAAAAGCAGGAGCAGGGGAAGGGCAGAGAGAGGGAGTCAGGGAATCTTAAGGGGGTTCTGCACTGACAGGGCTCAACTCACAAACCATGAGTTGAAATCAAGAGGCAGATGCTTAACCGACTGAGCCACCCAGGTGCCCTGGGAAAAAATGGCCTTAATATTTTGTGCAATATTAATACAGATAAACAAACTTTATCTTTTTCCCCATCCTTTTTGCATTTAAACTCTATATTTTTTTCAACGTTTTATTTATTTATTTATTTATTTATTTATTTATTTATTGGGACAGAGAGAGACAGAGCATGAACGGGGGAGGGGCAGAGAGAGAGGGAGACACAGAATCCGAAGCAGGCTCCAGGCTCTGAGCCATCAGCCCAGAGCCTGACACGGGGCTCGAACTCACAGACCGCGAGATCGTGACCTGGCTGAAGTTGGACCCTTAACCGACTGGCCACCCAGGCGCCCCACTATGAATATTTTTTATGGAAGAGATGTGTCTCATAAACAATAGATGCCGAATTTTTTGTTTTTGGTTTTACCCAGTCTGACATTGTCAGTTTTAATTAAAATATTCATTTCTTTTACTTTGAATGCAGTTATTACTTACTTTATGTCTATAATATTTTATTATTTTTGACCTACCTGAGGCTTTGTTTCTTCTCTACTTTCGCTTCTCTTGGATTAATAAAATGTTTATTATTTTTATTATTTCATCATTTTCCTTCTATTTACTTGTTAGACACAATTTTTCAATTGGTTAGCTGTTAATCTAGTATTTAACATGCATTTCAGACAAATGATGCATTGATGCATGCCAGTAATTTATCAGTACCCAGGTAGATCAAGAAGCTTAAGATTATTTCAACCCATTTACTACTTTCTTACCTTTTAATACTCATTTGCATGGTATTTAATTCTGCATATACATAACACTACAAATACTAAATGCTTTGTACTATTAATATTAATTTATATTTATCTGTTTTCTCTTTATATATAATGTATACCCACATTCCTTCTTTGTGAATATCTTATTTTAATATTTCTTGCATTGGAGATTTGTTGGTGATAAATTATCTTTTTTTATTTGACTAAAATAATCTTTACTTCATATTTCTTTTTATTTTAAGTGTTATTTTCACTGGCTAGACAGTATCAGGTTGTTCACTATTTTTCTTTTTTTTTTTCAGCACATTAAACATGCCACTACTTTGTTTTCTGGCTTCGTTGTTTTTGCTAGAAACTTAGTTGTAAGTCATATTGTTGCACTTCTGAAGTTACCTTGCTTTCCTTTCTTCTTTGAGTGTTTTTGAGATTTTCTCTTTGTCCTTTATTTAGAGCAGTCTTATTGTGATATGCCTTTTCCCCTTTGTTCATTTTATGTTTCTCCTATTCAATAGCTAAAGAATTGAACTCAACATTATCAAGTTGATGCCAAATATTAAACACAGAGCATAATTTTGACAAAATAGCAAGAAATTTCAAAAATAGTACACCTTGGAAAATTTACCTGATAGGACATGTGGTATTTAAAAAAAAGTTTTCCTCTAATTTGCAGATCTTCTTGAATGTTTTCATTTATTGGGGGTAAATGTCTAGAAATGGCCTAGCTAAGTAAAATGCTAAGTGTATGTTGTGTAAGAAACTGCCAAACTGTCACAGTGGCTATTCCATGTTACATTCCACTAGTAATTTATATGGTTAATGGGATAGCACATTTATTATATTAACTCCCTGAGTGTTGTACTTCATATGCCACTAACTTGATATAGAAGTTTATTTCCCAAAAATATTCAGTAAGTGAGGAATAAAGAAAATGAGGCACATAATTGCTCAAATACAGGTTATATAAAGATGATTTATACTCTTTATATTCATTCATTCACTCATTCACCTTTTCATTTACTTGACTAGATTAATGTGCCTTTTCTGTGTTTGGTACTAAATGAGTTGTAAAGGTTTGAGGAAATGATATATTCTTTGGAGGGAGGCAGATTCTATATAAAAGTTTACAAAATCCTTAGGTCACTAAAATAGATTATAGATTTTTAAGTGCTCTTTGTGTAGCTTGACCTTCCTGAAGATAAGTTCCTAAACATTGACAAGTGGATGACAATCTACAGTTTCCTCATGTAATCTTTGTTATATTATAGGTGAGATCATTAGTAGGAACAACTGAATTGGCAATATTAGGGATTAAGGAGTTAACTTTTTAAATTAACTTGTATTCAAATACATGTTAATGTTTTAACAATAGGCAAATAAGAAAGAATATGAGCAATTCTTAAGGGAAAATGGAAGGACTGGAAGAAGTTAAAAACATTCCCTAAATAGATATGTAAATAGAAAACAAAGTCTGAGACCCTCAAGATGGATTTAGGGATTCCAATTTTCATGTAAAAAGAGGTTTAGATTACCAAACAGATATTTGAAGAGGGAAAGGAAAAACCTCCGAGAAGAATTTCCAAATGCAGGAAAACACCAAGAATCTTCAATTTGAAAGGCACAAGTGAGTAATAGAAGAATGAATGGTGTTCATATGAAGACATGTCTGAATAAGCTGATAAAACTAAGGGGCAAAAAAGGTTACTGAAGTAATAAGGAAGAAAGAATAATTATTTTTTTAAGAATGAGAATTGAATTAATATAGAATCTAATCAGGACCTATGAAAACGATATGACACTGGGATAATAATACAAAATTATTGAGGGGGCATATTTTGGATACAGAATTTTAAAAATGCTTAAACCATTAAAAATATGAGACATAAAAATTATTTCAGGGGCGCCTGGGTGGCTCAGTTGGTTAAGCATCCAACTTCAGCTTAGGTCATAATCTCATGGTTTGTGAGTTCGAGCCCCATGTTGGGCTCTGTGCTCATAGCTCAGAGCCTGGAGCCTGTTTCAGATTCTGTGTCTCCCTCTCTCTGACCCTCCCCAATTTATGCTCTGTCTCTCTGTCTCAAAAATAAACATTTAAAAACAATTAAAAAAATATTTCAGACATGGAAAGTTTTAGAGTATTTAGTTCCTCTGCATCTAGGCCTAGGAAAATAATTTAGAAAGTAGTTTTATTTTCAAAAACTCAAGAAAAAGTGAAGATATGAACTCTATGCAAAAAAAAAAAAAGTCCTGAAAAGGTACAATTTGAATATGAATCAAATTGAAATAAAATACATTTTAGCAAGAGAGATAATAAAACAAAACAAACACTTTTGTTCATATGCTTGAAATATTACTTTGTTATGTGGTACAAATTTGGTTTCAAAAGTTTTCTTCTCTTTGCAAGCCCATTCACAATACTTGTTTCTGTAACTCCCATTAATTAATAAGTCATAATATTGTAAATCTGTGGTTTTGGATCTTAAATTCAGAATCTTCCTGCAGACCGATAACAGTATTTTCACATTCAGGCTAAAATAGAATGTAAATGTTCTAAATTCCGGCAACTAAAAAATAATGATATGACTATTAGAAATTGGGATATTTATGGAGAGTGAGATTATATGGAAAGAAACTTAGGTTATATGGAAAGAAACATAGATAATTCTATACTATGTATAGAATTCATGTGGAGAATTCATGTGGAGAATATGTGGAGTTAAGAGGAAAGTTCTACAATTTAAAATGTAAACCTAATCAATGAAGAACAAAACCTTTCTGAAATATTTGTAAGAAGAAATAGAATATAAGTTGAGTGATTGCATAAATGTGATGACCATTCTCTAATAGCAGCATGTCAATGGTCACCACCTAATTAGGTAAGTCAAGAAATGGACAAATGAGTCTAGGTATCTGCAAATTATTATTACAGACTGCATGTAGCCCATCTAGGCAGAAAATAATTCTTTAAAAAAATTAGGCATCGCAGGAGTGCCTTATACAGTCATGCTTGCCTACTGTACAACCGGGCATAAAGCAGGTTCATTGTATTTAGGAGAAAACTAACCGTGGTGCGAGAGTTCATCAACTCAAATAAAACCACGTGTCACCTATCCTTCTAAATGTATGACTCTCAGGACTAGTTACATCACAGATGTGCTACACAACCAGTCCTAGAATGACATGAGTCTTTGTCTACTTGCTAAAACAAGTGTACAGATGTGACCCTGTGTTGTTCATTTCTGCATCCAAATCTAATAAAGAAGCATCGAATTAGTAATATACTACGTAAGTGCCTGTATTCCAGAGGCAAGTGAAGGTCAGAAATGTAAAATAGCACCACTAAGATATGTTAGTGTTTTGTTTGTTTGTTTTCTTGTTTTTGTTTTTTGGCTTAAAACACAGAAATTTTTTGTCTTCTAGGTTCTTGAGGCCAGAAGTCCAAAATCAAGCTATCAGCAGGGCTATGCTCCCTCTGAAGGAGGTTCTGAAGTATGATCCCTGCTTTGCCTCTTCCAGCTTCTCAGTAGCCCTAGGCATTTCTTGATTAGGACACATCACTAAAATCTCCGCCTTTGTCTTTTTTTTTTTTTTTCACATTTCTAAAATTGCTAATACAGATATACCATACATCTAACCATTCCCTATTTTTTTTACAGCATCATTGAGATATTGCTATATAACATGTAAATTTAAGGCATACAATGTGATGATTGGATGCACATATAATTGCAAAATGAATAGCACAAAAATGTTAGTTAATATTTTTGTCCTTTCACACCTTTTATTTTTTTTAGTGTAATTCTAATAGGTGTGATTATGATTAGTTTCTCACATATTTACATTTTTGATTTAGGTAAGGTGATGAAAATGTTTTCTTCAGTAAAATATTATGTTTATTACATTTCATTATATAATAAGAGCATATTCTAGAGTGTACTTTCTTTTTTTTCAACGTTTATTTATTTTTGGGACAGAGAGAGACATAGCATGAACGGGGGAGGGGCAGAGAGAGAGGGAGACACAGAATCGGAAACAGGCTCCAGGCTCTGAGCCATCAGCCCAGAGCCCGACGCGGGGCTCGAACTCCCGGACCGCGAGATCGTGACCTGGCTGAAGTCGGACGCCTAACCGACTGTGCCACCCAGGCGCCCCTACAGTGTACTTTCTAATGAAAATAATGTATATCTAACAACATCCTAATACTTATATCTTCTCAAATTAATAATAAAAATTATATTTTAAATTTCCTGAATACTTAGCTACTCAAAGCGCTTTTTCTTGACATTCTCTAATTCTAACAGCAACTCTTGGATCTAGAAACAATAGTATCATATTATTAAAAAAGATAAAAACTCGGGGTGCCTGGGTGGCTCAGTCGGTTAAGTGTCCGACTTTTGGCTCAGATCATGATCTCACAGTTTGTGAGTTTGAGCCCCACATCGAGCCTGCTCTGGATTCTGTGACTGCTTCTCTCTCTGCCCCTCACCTGCTTGCTCGCTTGCTCTTTCTCTCTCTCTCTCAAAAATAAATAAAACATTAAAAGAATTTTAAAAAAGATAAAAACTCTTAAAAGTTAATAGAACTTTCATACATTAAATCAAATAGAAGATGGCAGATCCAGGACTTGAGTTTATATTTTTCAGTTCTAATACCGAAAAGCTATACGAAAGTTGTGATTGTATTTAAAAACCAAAAAAATAAAAATAAAAATAAACAATTTCAATAACATGTTATGCTATGTTTTATAACATAGATTTATTATTTTTGTACAAAAATAAAAGAAACATAAGCCGATAATATTTTAAACAAGCTCTATTATGAATATCAATATCATCATTACTTTTCATTAGTGTCTGCTAATTTAATATTGTTAAAATTTTCTTTAAAAATAATTCTCTTAACAATCATCTCAAATATTTGCAATTGGTTTTGTTATAATAACTAAACTATCAAAATAAAGTTATTTTCAAACAATATGTAGCTGCAAATATGTATGTAATTTATATATGCCAGTGTGCTTCACAACTTTCCTATAGCTTTTTGGTTCACTATTTTTAATTATTTTTTTTTCTTTTCACCTCTTAGTCATGCTATAGTATTCAGAAGTGTTTTTGTTAAGTACTAGAGTCTGCAATGTTAATTACTCAGTAAGATATTCTAAGTTCATGCTGACTTAGAATTATTATGTTTTTGATTTTTTTTTAATATTTATTCCTTTTTTGAGATAGACAGAGACACAGAGCATGAGCAGCAGAAAGAGAGGGAGACACAGAACCTGAAGCAGGCTCCAGGTTTTGAACTATCAGCACAGAGCCTCATGTGGGGCTTGAACCCACCAACTGTGAGATCATGACCTGAGCCAACGTTGGGCGTCCAACCCACTGAGCCACCCAGACACCCCTAGAATTATTATGTTTTTAAAAGCAACCAAGTTACAGCAAGATGTTTCCAAATCATTTCATTTAAATCCATCGTCGTAAAATTTCAGCCAATATGGGAAACTTTAAAAATTGTCACAAATAGGATAAACTGATGATTACCAGAGGGGAGGTGGGTGAGGGGATGGGTGAAATAGGTGATGGGGATTAAAGGGTGCACTTGCTGTGATGAGCACGGGGTGTTGTATGGAATTCTCACTATATTATACATCTGAAATTAATATTACACTGTATGTTAACTAACCGAATTTTAACTAAAAACTTTTGAAAAAATTCTCAGGAAGTTATTTTTGTATTGTGTTGTTTTTAGTAATTCCTTGATCATTCTCTACATTTGAGTGAGATATACGTCAATGAGTGAGATATGCCTCAATTCCATGTGGCTGAAGAAGAACCTCTTTTAAGTTTGTAAATGTTTCTGAAAAATTGATAATAACATTTGCTGTACTTTAATTGCAATTTTTAATCTTTCATCAAAAAATACAACAAAATAGTAAAAAGTATTTAGAAAAAGTTCTTTGAAGAATCATACTTCAACGTGTACAATAAAAATCTACCAAATAACCTCTGATTCCAGAAATGATTTACATTATTGCTATACCTTATACATTACTATCCCAGTAACTTCATTGATTTTTGAAGTCCTTTTCAAAGTTCTTGGCAACTAAATATTGTGGATGAATAATGCAATAATTTGCTAAAACACCTGGTGTTTCTTATTTAAGTTGGCCGTAAACCTATGTTACCTACTAACCCATTAGTGTTCTTCCATCTGTTGTACAAGTTATGTCATTGGAAAAGGGGGTATTTTTTCCTGTAAACTAATTTTAAAGGTTTCAAATATTGACAAGCTCTGCATATTATAGTATGTTATTCCAAATGACATCTCCTCTGTTACTTTAAAATTCTTTTTGAACTGTGCGTATGGTAGCTTAATTTATTATATACTTCACTTTTGTATACCTGCTCATTGAATCATCTAAAAAACAGTATCTTTGTTCAATAAAAAGGAATAAATTGTATCACATTTGAACTATCTTTCATCATAGTACAGATACCTTCACATACAACTAACAGTATTAATTTTTCTCTAATACTGTATACTTGACCATACTTTGTATTATTTTTGCTTTTTATAGGAAAGAAAAGAAACCTTGACAGTAATGGATTTAAGACTTTTTTAAACATTCTATTGACTGAATAACACTTTTTGAAATGTATTTATGTTTTAGAATTTTTTGGTTATTGTGTTTCTTTATTAAAATCTGCATGTATTCTCAATATTTTTGTTGCTTAATTGGGAAAAATATGCTGGTCGATTAAATAGAACCATGATGTTCATTTTGGGATGCAGTGATAAAACCCAAGAATGAAAACTCAACCAAATAATGTAGACATTTTTCTCTCTATATAAAATATTTTAAAATAAGATCTAAAATCACCTTTGTTGTACATCAGTGCATGGGGCTGTATTGACAACATATATCACAAGCGGTCCTGCTATGGTGAAATGATTTGCCAAAATGTTGAACATTATCTATTTCTCTCCCTCCTCCACACACATCCAGACACATCCACAACACACACGCATTGCCCACGCTCTTTCTAAATATGAATTACTTACGAGCAGATCCTTTGTCTGCCTTCCCCATTAAGCCAGCACCTCTAAGTCTGAGAAGGACACCTTGTAGGTGCTCAATAAATACCTGATAAATAAATAAATGACTTCTCTTTGAGCATTTTATTTCAATAAATATATTGTCCTTCTAAGTGAATTCTATGTAATAGCTGAAGACACAAAGTAATTACAAGATTAGAACAATTCAAGCTGAACCCTGAAGTGTGATTAGTAGTAGCAATGTGTTACGTGGTTATTTTAATTTTGGCCACCAAAAAAAAGACAGCTTTCACATAAAAAATAATTTTTATAATTTGAATTTCTAAACTGAAAGTCAAATGAGTTTATTCTCATAAGGGTACAATGTGTTTTCCACTCAGAAACTTTAAAAAATTGACATTTTTAGTCTCTCGTGTAAGAAACAACATAGGAAACAGCATTCAGAATGAGCCAAGGTACCCTTTAGCAGAAATGTTGAATTATAGTTTGCCGAAGGAATACCAGGATTGCTCACGTTTGCATATTTAGATTAATAGTACATTTCTACAAGGTTTGTGCTGTAATTGGAACTTAAGTAACATTTGTAAAGTGTTATCTGTCAGAGCCTGAAGAGACCCAAAGAGAATGTATGTCATTATGCAAAATTACTAATTAAGTACAAGTAATTTAGCAGATAATTTACATGCTCATCTTATAATAGAAATTATTTAGATTTAGGGTTCTCTTTGTATTTCTAAAGTAATCTTGACCCAAGGGATCACAGACTGTTAGGGAGAGGTATAAATTATGGAATGAGACATATGTTTAACTGATTCATAGAGCTTTTGTTGTGGCTAATGATTCCTCTAACAGTAATTGCATAAGGGAAAACATTTTCTTTTTAAGTAAATAATGTTCATTTCCTCTTAAATCTACTGTCACTTGACAACATTAATGTGGAAAAATTTTTACCTTCTTGATTAGCTCTCCAAGGATATCCAGCAGCTTTAAATTAATATTGATCAAACAGAAACCATCATATCTATCAAAATGTTCTTATGAATGTGGATGCATGGAAAAAAAAATTCAATAGGTTCTGGAAAAAAACGCTCTCCTGAAATATACTGTAAATATATTGAGAATTATTAATATGAGGAAATTATTCTGGAAAGTGGGATTTATTTTGTGGAATACTATGTCCATTGACCAATCTTAAAATTGCAATATTAAAGATTTATATCTATACAGTCAAATTGTGGGCATATTGCATTAATAATTGTTACCTTAACACTACAGCTTTGGGGATTAAACAACCTGCATTCCCAAAGTGACTTTTATCCAAATCATGTGAAAAAGGTTAGGAACTCTATTTACTCACAGCTTTCGTATGAATATCCTAAAACAGTGTTGAGGCACACTTTAATTTGGGTGACAACTCTCTCAAGTTCTTCTATTTTCTTTTGGCTTAATTTATTGTTGGCTTTTAAATAACTATTTAAAAGTTTAGTGTTTAATTATTTGATATTATTTTTTCTAATTGCTATTGATGTAGATATTTAATGTATATATTTCACTCTATCAAATTCCTTTAGCTATATCTCAGATTCTGATAGGTCTCGTTTATGTTTTGAGAAGTGTTACAATTTCCAGTTTCATCCAACAGTTGTTTAACACTGCATGTTTAATTTCTAAGTAGATGAATTTTTTTTCTTTTTCTATTTTGTTATAAATTACTAGCTTTATTGAAAAGAGTACAGAGAATTCTCTTCATCTTATTTCTATGTTTTTATTTTTAAACTTTTTTTATTTGAGAGAGAGAGAGAGAGAGAGAGAGCACTCACAAGTACAAGCAGGGCAGAGGGGCAGAGGGAGAGAGAGAGAATCTTAAGCAGGTTCCACACTCAGCATGGAGTCTGATGCAGGGCTTGATCCCACGACCCTGGGATCATGACCTGAGTTGAATTCAAGAGTCAGATGCTCAACCAACTGAGCCATCCAGGCATTCCTTATTTCTATTTTTTAGAATGTATTTAAGATTTCATTTGTGACATAAAAAATGGTCAGTTTTCATGAACACTTTCTGTGCATTTAAGAGAAGTTAGTATATCTGAGTTAAAATTACAATATATAAAGGTTAAATTATTGATAACAAATATTCAGTACTTCAAAATGGTTTCAAAATTTTTGTGTATTTGATCTCTTTGGGCCAAGAGAGATGTGTTAAATTTTACCTTTATTAATTGTTTTTGTCTATTTCTCCTTGTACCTGCTGTAGATGCTGTTTAGTGAAACTCATTGTATTGCTTACATAAAAATTCATGACCATTATAGTTTCACAGAGAAATATTTCTTAAATTTAGAAAATTATAATTTCATCATTTTATACTCTCTTTGGTCTAAGATTTTCTTTTCAAATATCAAGATTTAACCTGCACTTACTTTCAATTGCATTTGAATAGGACATATCTGTGCATCTTTTTTATTTTTATAACTTCTTAAGGTTAGTTTATTTTTTGGGGATAATTTTTAGACAGTAAGAAGGTTTTTTTTTTTCCTACTGGTGATAAAAGCCCATTTAATTGTTGCTACAATTGATATATTTATCTTCTAGTTTCTTACATTTTGAAAGCTTTGTTTACATAGAGATATATAAATTTGTTGTCATTTATTCTCTCATCATATATTTGGAGATTTATAAAGATTTGTAGTTTTAGATTAATGGTTACTTTTATAGTAATGTTTTTTTAGAGTATTCTTGGTCTTCTCACTTTTTTTGGATTCTGTCCATTATTCCCCTCTATGACCAGTATTGAATTTCACTCAAACTTTTTCTTCCTCATCCCCTTTACCTCTAAATCCAGTTTGAAGTAATGTCTCTTACTCCTAGTGTATACTTATAAGGCAGTTAGTTAAATGATTCTACTTTCCACATGCTCTCTCAATTTTATGAATTGTGAGATTATTAAATTATTATTAATAATTAATATTAATTATTATTAATAAATTTATGAATTTATTAATTGTGTTATTTATCTAAAATGTCAGACCGTTTAAATTACATGTGCTTTATCGGTGTTCCTTATGATTATCACTTCTTACAAATAAATATATATCCAATGTTTATCACCAGTTTAAGGTGATGTCCTTAATTGTTTTCGTTTTCTAAAAATAATTTTCTAGTTAATTTCCTCAGGAAGGACTTATGGGAACAATACTCCCTGAGTTCTGTCATATTCTTAAAGTTTGTAGATGGTCTTCAGACTAGAAGTTCAATTTAGATGGTATATCTTTTGATCAGAGTTGTTTCCTTTCGATTCTTAAATGAATCACATGGTTTTCTGGCACATGAGTTTAGTGTTGAAAATTAATGCAATCTGATTTTTTTCCTTTATAACTCAGTTCATTTGAATATCGAACTGGCTTTATTCAACAATTCATGAATGTCGTCTAACAAATAGAATGAGTTGCACAAAATGGAAGGCTTTTAAAAGCAGAAAGGGGATGAGGAAAATAATGTATTGTTTTGGGCACCTTCTTTTTGAGGATTGAAAGGGTGTATCAGGTGGATATCATCACTAGTGTTGAGGTGGTAATTCTAGGTCAACTTTTAAGGGTTGCAATCCTGGGAGAGGCTGAAACTCAGACTAGGTATTAAGTCTTGGTTTGCTGATGTTGGGCTTAGCACAAATGACTCCATTTTGGGCCCATTGTCTCTTTGTTTACAATTTCCCCTCTTTTGATCAGACTCTCAGCTTGAGATGTGATCAAAAATAAGGCATTTCACACCACTCTCAGCTATTGCTCTATATTTCTTACAGCTTTTACTGATCTTCTATGAAAACATCACTCTTGCAGCAGGGGAAGGCTTCAACGTATCCATACATATAATAAGAAGAATATATTGATAACCGATACTAGGTGGGAGTGAAAGAGAGCCAATTATAGGTGCCCAAAGGGGCCAGAGAAAGAAGGATTGACATGGAAAGTTGTTTTTGCAAGTTTATGAACTTAACCAACCACATGTTGGTGGTATACTGTTTTTACATTTTTGAAGGAGTCTCTCTACCAATGTTTATTCATAATTTGAGTCATCCTAAATGCACCATGGTAGGTGAAGGTATGTAAACACCAAAAAATGGGGTTTTCCAAGGAAGTGGGAAGAAACAAGCCTTCTTGGGTTTCCTATAACTCCCATTGCCCTTTGAACTTTAACCATAGTTTTGCTTTTCTTAATTTCTCTGATTCAGGACTAGACTGTTGCCATGTTGTAAGGCTATCAGGAGGTCAAAAGTCTGGCCACACGAGATCATTTTTGCAAAAGCAGAACGGAATTCAACACATTTGCTACAACCTTCATAGATTCTTTGCTTCTGCCTTTGCATGAAAGTCCGCTAGGGCATTCTTCTGATACTCAGGTTCAGTGTTTTTAGAATAGGCTTCAATATTGATGACAACAGTTTCAGAAGATAAGAGAATAATTTGTTGTCTATTTTTGATTGTGGTTCCAGTGGTCATAAGAAAACCCCTTTGTTTCTAAAACATCCCCAAATTATAAATGACTCCAATGGCATATCAGTATAAATATTAATGATTTGTCCTTTTTATAATTGGCACGTTCTAGTGAGGGTTGGGGCTCTATTTTTTGGTCTGATTTAGCTTATGTGAGATTTCCCCTCTCAAATAGTTCATATCGGGTAGTAGCAGGTTACTAACAATTTTCCAAGTAACAGCTTGGAAATACTTTTTTCTTTTTTTATTTCTACAATATAACCCACCCACAGAAATGACCATATCAAGATTAGTCAAAGACATGTCTTGTAAATCAAAATGTGGTGTCACAAAATAGGATATTATTACCTCGCAGTTATGGGGCTGGCCTTTGTCAGGCAAGGGTAGCAATGTCACAGGATTTATAATGTTGCAACGTTAAGGATTTAAATTAAATGGTGAAAGCAGAAGGATGCCATAGGAAGTTAGTCTGCTTGGAGAGAAATGTTGAGTCAATTCAGAATTAAGAAGACTTTTGGACAGCGCGTGGAGTTTGTAAGTAAATGTCATTTTCTAGGGTTAAATCCACTGAGGCTTCTACTAATTTTGCAGCTGCAGCTCTATAGCCTTAAGGCAGTTTGGATATGCACAAACAACCACTCAAGTTGTGTACTATAATAAGCAATAGGCCTATGTTTATTACCATGTTCTTGTGTGAGCATTCCCAGGGCTTGGTTGTCTCTTTCATACACAAATAAGGTGAAAAGTTCTGAATGGTTAGGTAACTTTGGGGCAGGCAGTTCTTTTAACACTCGTT
Organism: Acinonyx jubatus; assembly: GCF_027475565.1. NCBI lineage: Eukaryota > Metazoa > Chordata > Mammalia > Carnivora > Felidae > Acinonyx > Acinonyx jubatus. The sequence continues at coordinate 89,396,498 of NC_069382.1, read as the reverse complement.
TTAGTCTTACAAAAGACCTGTTCATGTTTCTTTTCCCAAGGAAGAAGTTCAGGGACTGAAATTTTAGTAAGTTTACAGAATGAAACAAATAAAGAAAAATTAGGAACCCAAGGTCTGCAATAGCTAGCAAGACCCTAGAAATCCAAGAAGCTGTTGCTCGCTTGTGGGCCTGGGAAATTCGTGGATGAGCTTAATTCTTTTTGGAGATAGCTGGAATCCTTTAGTATTTAGATTATGACTTAGGTAGTAAACAGTGTCTCAGAACAATTGCAATTTCTCTTTAGATACTTTGTCTCTTTTTAGTTAACTATTGTAGCAAATAAACAGAATCCTTTATGGACCAGTAACTGAGTTTAGCAAAAGATTGTCTACATATCCTAAAAGGGTTGATTTTTCTGGGGAACTGGGTGGTATTTAAATCTTGGTGGAGTACTTGAGAGAAATAATAAGGGGCCTCAGTGAACCCGTGAGTCATGACTGTCCAGGTATATTGTTGATTGTTCTTAGTAAAGGCAAATGGATATTAGTTGTTAGGGCCTACAGGGATGCTGAGAAAGGCTGAAAAAAGGTCTGTAACAGTGAACCATTTTGAGCGTGGTAAGACTTATAACAAAAAGCTTTTCAGCTTTGGAAGAACTGGGGAATAAGGAGATAGCTATCTTATTAATAGCTCTCAAGTCCTAGACAAATCGCCATCCCCTCACATTAGGATTTTGGGCTGGGATGGCTGGTGTTAGAGGGGCTGTTTCAGGGTGAACCCTTAGACAATTAGGTCTTCCATTATTGTTGTGAAGCCTTGTATAGCCTCAGGCTTTAATGAATATTGAGATAATATGGGAAGAGGTTTAGTTATATCTATCTAAGTTTTTATAGGTTCTTCATTTTTATTCTCCCTATATCAGTATTGGAAGTAGCCTACAGCTTTTCAGTCACCTTGATCACGTTTGCAGACTTTTGTTGGAATTCTTCCTCTTCTATCAAGGGCCGATTGTAAGGAACATGAAAGTTCAGGTCCAGGTTGGTCAGGAACTCTGAGGTAAGGTCTCCATTGGAGGCAAAATATATTGGCCTTTCTCATTTAGAAAGAGCTCTACCTTTATAGTTTGGAGCTGTATCACATAGCAAAAAAGGATATTTTTCAGTAAAAGGTGTCAGAGTCATTTGTTGAGTCAGAAATTCTCTCCAAATTCTACTAGATAGCCTCACTATGGAAACCTTTTCACTCTGAAGGATTTTCTTTGAAAAATTTGTTGTCCTATGAGAGTGAAGTTTCAAGTAGTGAGTGTAGCTTTCTGATACCCACTATAAATTGGCAAGGTTTCCCATTAATTTTAATTGGAGTTCCCCCTTAGCTGCTTATGGAATTATTGGTATCCGTTTACAGAAGGACCTCTCAAAGTCCCATCAATTCTGGAAGAGGCTCATATGGGGGCTTTGCGTTAGGGGTAGATATGAGGGCACTCAACTCTGTATGAACTAAAGTATTTGCACAGGACCTTGGAAACATTCTTTTCCCCAGTGTCCCAATTGACTACAAATCAGTTATCAGTCCGTGGGTCAGTGTTTTGGTGATGGGTCCCTAGCAGGTACAATGTGAGAGGCCCAGTGTTAACTTAGTTCTCTGGCCTTGAAGCTGTTAAAGTTGGAAGGCCAATAGTTTGGTGGACTTTTGTTTATGATCTTGTTCCAAAGTCCTTTCAAAGTGTCCAGCTATGGTCATGTGTTTAGTCAGACTGGTGATCCCTTATCTTATTTTCTGCCTTTTTATCCACCCACCTACCTATTTACAAAGAGCACATCTGGAATGTCATAAGAAGCTTCCAAACAGGCTTGAAGTCTGACACAGATTCATCTTTCTTTTGTTTGCATGTTTAAAGAATAAACCAATTAATGTGGGCAGGGAAGGAATCATCTGTAAAATATTAGTTGCTATTCTGAGAGGTTTTTCTGGTCCATGAGGGGGCCATGTTGAAGAGTGAGGATCTCAAAAATCCTCAGGATTTTGCCATTTTGCTTCCTGCATCAATTTTTGGGCTTCACCAGATCCTACCAGTATGCGCTCAAGTTCACAAAGTTCTGGCAGCCCAAGATCATAGGCCCTGACAATTACTCTAAATTCTTCAGAACGTTTTTGGGGATCCTTCTCGGGTTTAGGAAATTCTTTAACCATGGCCTGTAGTTCACTCTTTGACCAAGGAGTAAAAGATACCTGAGGAGGATTGCCTGCAACCTCAGGCAGGTTTCTTTTACAGGGTAACTATTTAATAGTCTCTTCAGAGTGGAAAGGCAGTTCAGACAGAAAATTAGTAAAAAAGTGAGTACTGGGTAAAGGAGCATGGAGAGGAACAACAGGAGTTACATTAGTCTTAAAGCTTTTGTTTTAGGTACCTCTTGTATCTTTAATTTTTCATTCTACTTTGGCAACAAATCTTTCAAATAGTCTATTTTGGAATCTTGAAGACTTTTGGAAGTTTCTGCATACCAATAAAAATAGGTATCCCATTCTATTCATTTAATTCAGGAATCTTTGCTTTCAAGTGCACTTCTTAAATAGATAATCTTGTCTAATTGGAACATACCCCATAATGGCCATTGCAATTTGAGGCTGTTTTTAGAAAGATTTTGCCATTTTTGTAGATATTTATAGCTTTGGAGACCATGGTTCTTACACATAAAACAAGCAGGTATGCCAAATGTGGCAAGCCTAACTCTTTGGAGTTTAAGGATTCCATTGCTTGTTCATCTTCTTTTTCCTTTTTTTTTTTTTTTAAGCTAAGCCTTTGGGTCTTTCAGAACCAAACTAATACTTAAGGGAGATGTGCCATTGGGCTGGAGATTGTGTGGTGTTTTACAGGATACCCTGTTGCTTGGAAATATTCTTGAGGTGGGCAGGTGACCTAATGACCTAGTGTCAGTCTGACCTGTTCTGTGACCACCTTATTCTAACATAGGAGTCTAGAGTTAGTTGAAAGGTGTTCTAACATCTTTTTAGTGTTCAACCCATGCCCACCAACCTTTATAGCCTTTTTTTTTTGGCTTTCAAGATTCCCTTTAGCAATAACCTTTATCTACACAGAATAAGACAAAAAAAACTGTGCACATTAACATACCAGCAGTAACCAACAGATGTAACTGTGGCCTGGCCAGGAGAAGGCCCTGTGCACAACACCAGAAATTCCCCACTGTGGGGATTAGGGGTAAGAATTCGATGAGCAGACTCCAAAGAATGGCAAGGGAAGACTGATTGCAAATAAATGGGGAACTGCACCTGTCACCAGCAATTCCCAACATGGAATGTGGAGAATGATGTCAAACAAACAGGGAATTATAGACTAAATTGTAGCACTTCCCAGCATGGAATCTGGGCATAGAACCACAGGCTGGGGTTTCCAATCAAATGGGGAATTGCTCTCTGAACTACTAGCAGTTCCCTGTGAGGAATAAGAATTTCAGTCAAATGGGGACCTGACTGGAAAGCCAATTAGACTGGGAGCTCAATGCAAAGAGGGCAGAGCTCAGGACCAAGAGGAACGTAACCATGGCCCTTGGACACAGAGGACTCAAAAGGGTTTGTGGGCACCACCGTTGTGTTTCGTACTGTCCTCAGTGCTGTGGGAAGTCTCCTTCTGTCCTGCTGCTGCCACCAAATCTGTTAAAACACAAAATTCAACTAAGTAAAATTGAATATCTAATTGACTTTATTCAACAATTCATGAATCAGGCAGCATCTCATCTAACAAATTAATTCTGAAGAACTGTACAAAATGGAAGTCTTTTAAGAGCAGAAAGGAGACGAGACAAGGAAAGTAGTGTATTGTTTCAGGCAAGGTCACTTTTCTTTGGAGAATGGAAGAGGGTCTATCAAGTGGATTACCTCACTAGTGCTGAGCAGGTAATTCCAGATCAACTGGCTAAAGGCGAAAATCCTTGGAGAGTCTGAAGTTCCAGTTAGCTTAGGAATTAAGTCTTGGTTTGATGATGTGGAGTTAATAACTCCATTTTGGGCCTGTAGTCTCTTTTTTAAGAACACTAAATCCAAAGAAAGCAGAAGACAGAAAATAAGAAAGAATTAAAACAGAAATAAACAAAACACAATACAAAGAAAAAATTGAGAAATAATTGAGAAAACTAATGAAACCAAATTTGATTCCTTTAAGAAGTAAACAAAATTTTTCTATCAATATGCCCAAGAGAATTGAAAATACATATTTACAGTAAAGTTTGCACACAAATGTCACAACAATATTATTCACAATAGCCAGGAAGTAGAAACAACGCAAATGTTGAATGAATAAACAGAACGTGGAATGTTATTCATCCACAAAAAGGAGTAAGTTACGATGCATGCTGCAACATGGATAGAACTTTGAAATACCGAACTAAGTGAAAGAAGCCAGGGACAAAACGCCATACATTGTATGACACCATTTATATGTAATGTTCAGAACAGGCATATCCTTATCTACATAAATTAGATTATGGTTGCTGGGTGCTGGAAGGAGGAGAGAATAGGGAATGACTGCTAATGGATGCATGAGGTTTCTTTTGAATGATGAAAATGTTCTGGAATGGGATAATGGCGATGTTGTACAACTTTGTAAGTACACACAAAAAACTGAAGTGCACACTTGGAAATTGCAAATGTTATGGTACATGAATTATAGCTCAAAAAAAGAAAAAGATATCTATAATAATTTTCACAGCTGCATTATTCACTTATAGTCCATATAGGAGGGAGTAGGAAGGTATTGGTAATGTACTGTTTCTTCGCTTGAGTGGTGATCACATAAATCAACTTACTTTTGTATTATTCATCAAGTTATATGCTTAAAATTTCTACATTTTTCTAGATGCACATTATATTTTAATACAGATTTATTTTTTTTCACTATATGAAGTTTACTGTCAAATTGGTTTCCATACAACACCCAGTACTCATCCCAAAAGGTGCCCTCCTCAATACCCATCACCCACACTCCCCTCCCTCCCACCCCCCATCAACCCTCAGTTTGTTCTCAGTTTTTAAGAGTCTCTTATGCTTTGGCTCTCTCCCACTCTAACCTCCTTTTTTTTTTTTCCTTCCCCTCCCCTATGGGTTTCTGTTTAGTTTCTCAGGATCCACATAAGAGTGAACACATATGGTATCTGTCTTTCTCTGTATGGCTTATTTCACTTAGCATCACACTCTCCAGTTCCATCCACGTTGCTACAAAGGGCCATATTTCATTCTTTCTCATTGCCACATAGTACTCCATTGTGTACATAAACCACAATTTAAAATAATTGAAAAGAACTAAGTAAATATCCTTCATCAATATGTAGATCTTTCCCCAAACTTATTCACCCATACTTGCTTAGGCAAATGCCGCTCTATGTGTGTACTTCCTTACCCAATACCCAGCAGCATATTTGGTAAGATGCATCAACTTGCTGCTGGATGTGATTTCTCTACCCCATATGTCTTCTTCTTAAGGACTTAAAACTTGTTTTACTTTTTGGCAGGACAGTTCCCATCTAGTGTTCCTTCTAGAATAAGATCAGATCTCCCACAAAAGAAATATATCCATTCCATATCTTAAAACATGAAAAAGCATAGGTAGGGAAGATAATGAGCTTTTGTTTAAAAAAATAATCAAATATTTAAAAATAACATCCTAAATGTTTGAAGGTGAGCTTCTCTGACCTTCTCAAAAGACTTGCTTTTTTCTCCCTGAAACACTATGCCATGTGGTCGAATTTCAAAAAAGTTTCTGCTGCCCCTGTAGTATAACATCCTATTCAGAGCCTTCCTTGACCCTTGTGAGGAAAAAATAAAAAAGAAAAGAAAAATACTTCCATTTTGAAAAGAAGATCTCTTACTTACTTTGATCTTGCAATAAATCCTCATCAGTTTTTTTTTTTTTTCATAAACCAGTTGGAAGATTTCTTTTACCCCTTGCAATAGACAGCACACTATCTGATAAAAAGTTAAAGCTTTGAATGAGTCAGGGATTAACTTGATACTCTAAAGAAGTTGAAATAAAACCAGTTTATTTCCAGCATGTCGACTTAGGGAAACAGTAGCATAAGAAAAGGATTAAAAGATGCACAGGGACAAAAGAATGCCAGGTCTCCTCAACAATGGTGAAGATTTACACCTGACTTTAAGAGTAATGATGGGGGCGCCTGGGTGGCGCAGTCGGTTAAGCGTCCGACTTCAGCCAGGTCACGATCTCGGGGTCCGGGAGTTCGAGCCCCGCGTGGGGCTCTGGGCTGATGGCTCAGAGCCTGGAGCCTGTTTCCGATTCTGTGTCTCCCTCTCTCTCTCTGCCCCTCCCCCGTTCATGCTCTGTCTCTCTCTGTCCCAAAAATAAATGAACGTTGAAAAAAAAATTAAAAAAAAAAAAAGAGTAATGGGAGGACAAGACAGGTTCTTAACCAGCATGACATGATCAAATTTGCATGTGAGAGTATCATTTTGGTTCAAATCAAAATAAATATTAGAATAAAATAAGATTACCACATAATCTCCGTGCCAATTGCTTTTAACCAATTGTAATCTATACAATGTAAATGTCATTTGTGTAAGTACTATCTATAAAACATTAATGAACAGAGTGGTGAATAATACTAGATTATTGTTTCTAACACCTCCCTTGGTATTTTAGTAAAATAGCAATGTGTCAAAATAGTCTAGTTGTGATTCTAATATTTGGCTTGTATTGCAATTGAGGCACTTCTTTGATTACCAAAGATTTGCTGGAATTACTATTATAAAGGCTTACTTTAATTTCAAGGAAATAGGATTGGCAGTATGTCAAACTGTGGTGCATTGGCATGCCACTGGCACATGTACAAAGATATGATGAAATGTAAATCAAAATTGTGATTCACTATAGACTGTCAGATATGATTTCCTGAGATAAGAAAATCCCAATGGAAATATCAAATTAAATACTCAAACACACACACACACACACACACACACACACACACACACACCACAATGAATCATGAGCAATATTCACTCTACATAAAAAATATATATATAATATCCACTATTTCAGTGGCATTGCCTTTGGAACTCAAATGTGCTATTGGTACTTAGCAGAACTTCAAGATGAGTATATTTTTAATATCTAAGTGATGTAAATATAAATGGCTTAACAAAATCTGATGCAATATCATTGTACAAACTGCCAATATTTCTCAGAAGCTAAGCATTTTCCCTACTATGGCAAAGAATCCCACTAGTAGAATAATTTTTCTTCTCTTGCTTGATGGATTCAGTTGTTTCATTTAGGGAACTTAAAAATACTTAAGAGCATTCTGTGAACACTAAGACATGACCATGAGACAAAACTAACATATAGCTATAATTATTTCCTCTGAGCAAACCTGGAGAGTAATCTGACCTTAGATTTAAATCTAATTGTAATTATAACTCACAATTTAGTACATCTGTATTTTTTTTTCAAATCTAAATGTAATTGTAACTCAGAATTTAGTACAGCTATATTTTTAAAATATAGGCTGCAGGGCTAAAATGACTGAAAATTATACCACATTCATGCATATAGAAATAAATATATTGAAAAGCTGTGGGTAAGTCCAATTTTGTTAATTCCTATAATTTAAGTGTACTAAATGACCTAATAACAAATATTTTAGTAAAGCAAACTAGCACGTATTAATTTATCTTTGTGGTTAAGATGGTTTATATATTGGAGTTATATTTTATAAGCATATAATGTTTTAGACTTTTCCCAAGATTTATTCATGATATTGTCAGTAGGAACTTTCTTAAAAATTCCTTATATAGAATATATAAAGTTGGTGATATGGGAATACCTTAGAGATATTGTGGGTTTGTTTGTTTGACCACTGTAATAAAATGAATGTCCCAACAAAGTGAGTCAAATGATTTTTTTGGTTTCTCAGTGCATATAAAAGTTATGTGTACATTATACTATAGTCTATTTAGCATGCAATAGCATCAAAAGGAAAATACAATGTACATACTGTAATTTAAAAATACTTTATTGTTAAAAAAAATGCTAACAACCACCTGAGCTTTTAGCAAGTGATAAACAATGATCACAGATCACCATGACAAACATAAGAATAATGAAGAAATTTGAAATATTGCAATTATCAAAATATCACACAGCGATATGAAGTGAGCAGCTCCTGTTGGAAAAGTGGTGCCAATAAACTTGCTCAATAAAGGGTTGTCACAAACTTTGAACTTGAAAGAAACACAGTATCTGCGAAGCACAATAAAATGAGGTATGCTTGTATACACAGTACTTTAAGTCTTTTCCCTCTGGTGGTATGATTCTAAAACATTAGCATGCATGAAAACATATGTGGCTTAGACTACCTTATATTAAAAGTCAAGAAACCAATACCTATTAAATGTAGATTTGTTTTGAAAAACTCTTGACCATTTATAATCTGTTGACAATCATTTTTTGGTGAAAACCCATGTGGGTGGCTAAATTGAATCTGACCTTTTTAGTTAATATCTTCAGCAGATGCTTAATTTAGACCTAATAGAGTATGATATGTAAAAACCTAAGTCCCATTACCAAACAAAAAATAATTTCATCTTATACACAAAAGATTGCATAATTTGTTCCTTAGGATTGTACAATTTGAGGTAGATAGAAAAAAAAAATCACCTTTTTGACTCACATTGAAATTACTAGTAAGGACAAAATGTAATTGTAAGAACTGTTTGTAATCAAACAATTAAAAGAAAAAACAAAAAAAACAAATAAGTACTGAAATTCAAAATTAAATATAAATAATAAAAAATTTTGAGGATTTAGTCGATACATACTCCTACATCCATTTCTACTCTTGGATCTTCCTGTCCTAACTGTAACTGTATTCTGGACAGAACTTGGAAAGTTGATTACTTCCTCAATTCTAGTGGCAGATCTTGTTTAATCTTTACATCAGTAATGGACAATGAGAACTGAGGAGGAAAGTTATTAAAAGGTTTCCAGGAAAGACACCACCTTCTGAATGTTGTGTCTCAGTAGGACAGGAATTCCTGCAGCCATCTTGACACTTCCTGATGGTAGAGCTAAGATATAATGGGGCAAAAGCCAAGAGACTCCAAAGTGGTAACAGAAGTCTTAGTATACCATGCCTGAAGATACTTTAACTGAATATTTTGTTAGGTAAGATTTCCTTTTCTAGTGTGAGTTGGAATTTCCTGTCAGCTAAAGATACCATGAGGATATTTAATTTGTTCTACTCTTTAAAATGCAGATTTTTTTAAAAAAGTTTTTTTTTATGTACTGTTTTATCTACCAAAAAAGTTATACTATAGGAGGTATATTTTCTAAATACAAGTAATCTAATTAGAAATCCTCAATAGAGGATTTTTAGCTGAATTTTATTTTAGCAATTAAATGCAGAAGTGTTTTAAATATAGTCCATTATTCCTCATGAAAACTTGGTCTATATTAGTGGTTCTTCTCAATCATGGTCCCATAATTATAAAAACTGTAGAAGAAGTATTAATTCATGTGGAGTTGGTCTTTTGAAACATGAAGTATGAGTATCTTCATTTAAAAATGGAAGTTGTTTTCAGTTTGTTTACTCCTAAGAGAAACATATCTTTAGAAAATTAGAAATACTTAAAACTTAAATAAAGCATCATTTACACATGTCTTTACCATGAGAGATTAAACCTCATTTGACCTTTTCTCAACGGATTTATAAAAACTATTATGAACATAAATTTACCAATTCTAAACCACTTTAAAGTTTATTTTTACTAACTATAGATTTCCATTTAAAAATTTAAAAATATTTAAAAACTTAAAAATTTTATTTATTTTAATGTTTATTTATTCTTGAGAGAGAGAGACAGAGAGACAGAGAGAGAGGCAGAGCGTGAGCAGGGGAGGGGCACAGAGAGAGGAAGACACAGAAAACTGAAGCAGGCTCCAGGCTCTGAACTATCAGCTCAGAGCCTGATGTGGGGCTCAAACCCACGAACCGTGAAGACCATGACCTGCCCTGAAGTTGGACGCTTAACCAACTGAGCCACCCAGGTGCCCCAAAATAATTTTAAATGTTTAAATAAATGTTAGAAGGCACATTTATTGAATTGGCTGTGCATGCAAGCAGGCATCCATACAACAAAGTTGGCAATGTGTGTGTGGAGACGGAGGCAAGAATAGAGTTGCTCAAGGCACCTATAGAAATGAGCTCTTACTGGAATGCTTATCAGAAAAGTAAAGATTCTTATTTCTCAAGACACTTGGGCATAATAATTAAATTTTCTTCAAAGAATGAACTTACACTGCCAACTAGGATTACTCGATACTATCACACACACACACACGCACACAATTGAGAAAGCAAACATTTAAATAAATTAATCAGGAAAATCCACGGGATTATGTATTTTTGTGAGCTTAGTCATTTCTCACAGTAAATATTAAGAATAAGCAAATTCTCCTAAAATGGTAGAATATTGTGTCACGAAGCTACAGCTACAATTCATCCAGACATCTGATCTTATGTCCTATTAATTCCTTGTGCACATAGCAGAGAACTCAGTTCCCTGATATTATCTCAACAATCCATTTACAAGCATGATGAAATATTGTTCAAATATTTGAACACTTCGATAGACTGGATTATCCAGAAAGAGATGTCAAGGCTTGACACGCCCACTACACTTCCCAGCCCTGTTGCCTAGTCTCCTTCTCAGTAACGCTGTGCTTTTGAAGTAAATACTTCACACGGTGATTCACAGGCCCAGTGAATTACAGTAGGTATGAGTGTTACAGAGATTCTTACAGAAGCTAGGTATTTACCAAACATATTAATAAAGGTTGAAAAGGAAGACAATTTTAAAGGATTTACTATAGGCTGTTGATAAAATACTCCACAGACAGAAGTTGTGCTTAGAAATTGTTGAGAATATAAAACTCTGAAAGTAACAGAAGATAACACCAATTAATTATGTGTGTGTGTGTGTGTCTGCATGTATATTTGAATGGTTCAAAGTGTTTTGAATCATGACATCAAAGCCATCTGAGTAAAAGACTAAAAAATCTGAGTTAAAAATTGAACTTTGGAATGACCCTCAAAACTACAAACAAAGTGGAAATATCGGGGGAAAACAGTCTAACATTTTGTCCTTAGTATGTAAAGAAATGTCATAAATCCACACAAATGAAAAACAACCCAAAAGAAAAACAAACTAAAATCATGAAACATTAGTTCACAAATATGAAAACGCATATGGCCAACAGATAGAAGAAATGCTGTTTAACTTTTGTATAATAAAAAAAAAGTAACCATGAAATATTCTGCTTTATGCATCATGTTGAATTAGATAACAACTTAAACATAATCCCTTGTTCTTGGAGAATATGGAAACGGACAATCCTCCACACTGATAATGGAAATGGCACAAATTTTCAGGAGAAGATTTGGGCAATATTCATCAAAGTTATTTTAAAAATTGCTCACCTTTTAAACATTAATTCCGATGAACTACATATTTTTGTAAGAAAATAATTGGATATATCAGCATACATAAATTTGCAAGGATGTTGATCTCCAAGCTGTCTATGACAGAAAAAAAAAAGGGGGGGCATAGGAAACAATGTAACAATCTTGATACATGTGTTTCAAGAGGAAATTCATTACATTATGGTACAAACATTGAAGGAACAAAACTCATTAAAATTATAATGCAGATAATTATTTGTGGATATGCAAGTTGACTATAGCATACTGTAAAATAAAGAAAATAATTTATAGAAGTTATAATATGATTCTTTTTTTGTTAAAGTATCTATGTGTGTTGTATAAAATTTGGGAAGATAATGCAACAAATTTTAACAGAAGATTTGTCTGCATAATGGTATCATATGTTGCTGTAAATTTTTTCGTTTTCCATAATTTTTTCATTGTTCAAAAGAGACTTTTAATTTAGAAAATGTGCCAGAATAAACATATAGTTATATGAAAATAAACAGAAACAGATTTTCTCATTCTCTCATAGCTAAAGTATTGCCAAAGAAAATATTTTAATATATCTTTTGTATTGATAATATAAGAAATGGAAGATTTGAATATATGGTTACAGGAAACCACTAAGCAGATAAAAAAATAAAATAAAATAAAACAGCAACAACAAGAACAACAAACCTATTCTCCAGACACCTTTGGTAAAACAGAATTTTAAAAGTAATTATTCAAATGTAAATAAATAACTCTTGTCTCGGTTTCCAAGGTGGATTTCAAATAGCACATGATAAAAATCAATATAATAAAGCCCTTTTTAAAAAAGTATAAAACAAAGTTGAATAATATAGATCAAAGGTAGGAGAGAAAGAGAGAACTGGAAATGGCACCAAAATAAAACTTTTACTAGAAAATAGGTAAATTGATGAAATCTCAATTTGTCAGAAAATCAGTGAGCTTCTGATAAATCAAGGCTAAAACTGAATGTTAATTCAGTAGCACTCACAGTCTAATAAAAAGAGACACGAGTTAATAGAAATAAAGAAACATACTTTCTGAACCCTGAGATAATATCATTACATCGACCAATATAAAATATAGATTGAGAAACATTTGTTAAGAATTTCTATGTTCTCTATATAGGACTTTGATTAATATTGGTGCCTGGCAAAAAGTTAAGGCATAATCCTAAACTGTACAAATAGGAAGAGAATTAAGATAAAGCTTACTTTTTGTCACCTTAATTGGTACAAGTATATAACATAAGGAATGTTGAAGTTAAAGTTTTACCACTCAAGTCCCAATTTTGATCATCAACAAGTCCCTGAACTATAGCCTACCAATGGAAAGAACAGCAAAATATCCTATCAATCAGATTTGTAGGCAACATTAAAAACTCCATCATTAATTTCAGCCATCAGAAAAACAATCATATCTGTATATAAATTGAAAAGAAACTGAACTACTTCCTAGTATGTTAAACATTAATTCAGAATGAAATTACATACTGAATTTACACTAGCAATTCTTAAACCTTTGGTTTCATTTAAAAAGTTGAAATGAGAAATTAGAAAATTTCTGTTTGTGAAAATAAATCACTTTGTGATTCTTAGGTATAAGAACTATTTTTAGCATATTTTCACAGAAGAAATTAAAGCTAGCAATATTATTAAAATAAGAAAGAAAATATGATATGAACTCAAATAATTACCTCACTGCAGATGGTTCAAAATGTAATAAAAATATATCTAATTATTCTTATTGCTATGAATACTAAATCAAAATCAGAATAATACACAATATTATAATTAGAAGATGTGCCCCTGTGAAATGAATCAAGCTTCCGAGATTCATTTATTTTTCCACCAAAGAAAAAATAGCTTTATATACAAAACCTTTTATCACAAAGTTTACTAAATCAAGGGACCATCAGCTGGGATTTGAAATGTTTCTGAGGCTAATTCAGGCAGAGATCACTGTCATTTCCAAGGCTGCTGCAAACACGGGCTGCCGTGGTAAGTGTTTCTCTCCTAGGGCTTCTGGGCCAGGGCAATGTAGAGTGGCTTGGAGCCCAAGATACGGCCATTCATCTCAGCCATTGCTTTAGTGGCCTCCTCAGGAGAGGAGAAGCAGATCAAGCCAAACCCTTTGCTTCGCCCTTCTTCCCGCATTATCTTGACTCTGCTAATTGATCCAAATGAAGAAAATTCCCTCCACAGTTTCTCATCATCAATGGTGTCATCGAGATTCTTAATATAGAGCTTCATGCCTTGGCACCTCCGAAATCTTTCCTGTTTCAGCTGCTCAAACACTTGCTTTAACTCGGCCTGTCGCTCGGATTTCTTTTGCGCCCGGCCTACAAAAAGCAGCTGTCCGTTTATATCCTTTCCATTCATTTCTTCAACGGCCTTTTTGGCAGCCTCATGGCTATCAAAACTCACAAAGCCAAAGCCTTTGGATTTCCCACTGGAATCTGTCATCACCTTCACACTCAGGGTTTTACCATATTTACTGAAAACTTCCTTCAGTCTCTCATCATCCATGTCATCTCCAAAGTTTTTGATGTAAACATTGGTGAATTCATTGGCCTTGTTGCGGAGCTCGGCTTCCCGATCTTTACGGTTTTTGAATCTGCCGACAAACAGCCTGCAGTCCTTAAGCAGAGCCCCATTCATCTCCTCGATGGCCCTGTCGGCTGCGATCTGGTTCTGAAAGTGCACAAATGCATAGCCCCTAGATCCTTGGTCATCACTCATCACCTTGGAGGAAAGGATCTTCCCAAAGGCTGAAAAATGTTCATAGAGGGTTTTGTTATCAATGGATCTGTCCAGATTCTTGATGAACACGTTCCCGATGCCCGACTTCCTTAAGTAGGCATCGCGCTGAGACCACATGAGGCGGATGGGTTTGCCCTTTATCGTGTCAAAGTTCATCGTGTCCAGGGCCCTCTGGGCATCGGCCAGCTTCAGGAAGTTCACGTAGGCATAGCCCAGAGAGCGGCGGGTGACCAGGTCCCTGCAGATGCGAATGGACAGCACAGGCCCCACAGTGCTGAACTTTTTGAACAGCAAGTCCTCGGTGACATCTGCGTGGAGGTCACCCACGTACAGCGACGCCTGGCGGTACTTCGCTGCCACATTCATCTCCTTGCTCCTCCCCACCGCGAGCCTGTCCCGAGGAGCTCTCAGTGCGATTCCTGCAGGAGGGGTCACCAGGACACGGTTTGGGCCTGGCTCGTGCGTGGTGGCCCCAGGATCACCGCTTAGAGGCTGTGAGATGGTGTTCAGGTACAGTTCCACCAGGTTAAGAGCAACAGCCTCATCAAAAAGCACCCCCCCACCCCCACCCCGGCCCAGCCCAGCCCCGCAACCAATTCGGCTCTCTTTGGAAGATGGCAACAGAATTCTGAGCTCTCCAAGAAAGGCTGATAGAACCAGACGCTTCTTGCCCACCAATGTGTGAGAGATCTTCAAGGGGGTGGGCTGGCCCCCAATCTGAGCGTTTTCTACAGACACTCGGGTTGCTGGTTTCTGAATAAAAAATAGGCCTCGCTCAGGCTGCTATAAAGTTACAGCCTCCGGGGGAAGAACTCCACAAGTGGCGCTCGAGGCGGCTGCCCGGGGCCGCGGAGCGTGGGCAGAGGGCGCGGGGCCGCGGCGAGACCCGAACCCCCCGAACCGCCCGGGGCGGGGGGGGGGGGGGAGGTTGCCGAGTCCTGCAAGCGCCGCCGCCGAGGCGCGGCCGGGGCCAAAGCGGGCTGCGGGCGCCCTGGCAAAAACCCCGGCCGCTCTCGGAACCGCAGACCCGGCGCGGCGCCCGGCGATGGGCGGATGGGGGGGAGGGGAAGCGGACAGACCGACGGACGCGGCCCAGCAAGGCTGCGGCCCGAGCAGGGGCTGGGGGCTCACCCGGGCTGCGGCCGGCGGGGGGCGGGCTGGCGGCTGGCGGGAAACCCGGAACTCGCGCGCTGAACTTCCCGCGCACCCGCTGCCAAGTGGGATGTTTTCTTTTTAATATTTTTTGAGAATGTTTGTCTTCCCCCCGCCCCTCTCACACATTTCCCACCTCCCTCGGACAGTTGCGCCGAGAAGCAGGAGGCGGTGACTGGGGTGGAGAGAGGCTGACTAGGGGAGTGGCCCTAATAAACCCACCCGCCTGCGGGGCTGTGCACGGGTCTGACTGAAGGAGCTTTTTCCGACTGTGGATCGGGGCTGGTCACTTCCTCGCTGAAAACCCTCCAGTGGCTTCCTTTGACTCTTGGATGAGGCCCAACATCCTCACCTTGTTGTACGAAGTTGAAGTTCTGCCGTATCGGTTCCAGTCTCAACTTGCTGCTCGGTTTCCCTTAATAAAATCCATGGCATGACTTTTTTTTTTCTTTTCTTTTTCTTTTTCTTCCCCAGGGCCGCCTTTCCAAAAATGTGCTTCTCAACCATCAGTTTAAATGCTCTCTGCAAATAGAAATTTTCCTTAAATGACTTCTGAAAGTTTGTATTTTGCTCTTAGAAACTTACACTACATTGCACTTTCATAGCGTTTGTTTAATTACAATCTGATGTGATTCCATGATGGTAGGGGCCATGCCCATTTTATTCCTAGTCCAATTACGGGACTTTCAGAAATGGGATGCTCAATATTTATTAAATGAATTGATTGCACGGAACGGATGTGATATTTAACCTGAGGCCGATGTTCACCCTCAGAGACATGAAGATGGTGCCCCTTGCCTCAGAGTGTTGTAAGGCTTGGATGAATGAATGTATCTGGAAATGTCTAGCACAGTATCTGACAGTAATAGCTTTTCAGTAGCATTGATTTTATTTACCGTAGCTTTACATAAATTCCTTAACATCATTCTCATAAAACCTTAAAATTTGCATCCTAACACATCTTAGGGATAGTCACCTGCAAAACTGAGTTGGGAGGACCACTTTATATAAGGCTAATTTAGTGCTTTTCAAACTTTAATGGGCATAGGAATCACCTGGGGATTTCGTTTGAATGCAGATTCTGATGTAGCAACTTGGAATGGACTGGAAATTCTACCTTTCTAAAAAGCTCCTGAGTGATGCAAATTCTGTTGGTCTGTGAACAATGCTAAATATCAAGACTTGAAGCTAAATTAGTGAGTCTAAATCTTTTCTAATGGTGACATTTTTCTAAAGTAAGAACTACAAAAAATATATTTCTCTTTCAGAAGATAATGACACTCTAGCAGTCAGTAATATATTATTTAAAAAAAAACCCACTGAAATTAGAGTGGGATTTTCATTATCAAATCCAAATTGCTTTTAACATATCTAAAATGGAATAATAGGTCCATGATTCTTCCCAAATTAATCCTGATTAATGGTTACTGTTTGTGAAATTTATCACTTGTTGTTCCTGTAAAATCATTAGTTCAAATAAGTAATCTTTTCTTCAACCATATCTTCAAGGCTACAATTTAAAAAGGGAAGAGTGGCACCCACTCACTCAGTGAGTGGCTCAGTTGGTTAAGCAACTGACTCCATTTCTGCTGAGGTCATGATCTCATGGTCCTAAGGTGAAGCCCCATGCGGGCTCTGTGCCGATTGTGGAGCCTGCTTGAGATTCTCTCTGCCTCTCTTTTGCTCGTGCATCAGCACGCGCCCTTTCTTTCTCAAAATAAATAAATAAAACAAAATTTTTTTAAACAAGGAATAAAGACCACTCATGTAGTCGGTAGATACATCAATGGATAGCAGCCACATTCCAGTACATGCTTTAAAAATTCAGACACTGTTTGGCATTGTATAGCATAAATAAAAGCGACCATCATATTCACTATTATCACCTTTTTAAAAAGTTTATTTAGGGGCGCCTGGGTGGCTCAGTCGGTTAGGCGTCCGACTTCGGCTCAGGTCACGATCTCACGGTCTGTGAGTTCAAGCCCCGCGTCGGGCTCTGGGCTGATGGCTCAGAGCCTGGAGCCTGCTTCCGATTCTGTGCCTCCTTCTCTCTCTGCCCCTCCCCCGTTCATGCTCTGTCTCTCTCTGTCTCAAAAATAAATAAACGTTAAAAAAAAAAAATTAAAAAGTTTATTTATTTTGAGAGAGAGGAAGAGAGCACATGCACGTGAGCAGGGGAGGGATAGAGAGAGTCAGGGAGAGAGAGAATCCCAAGCAGGCTGTATGCTATCTATGCAGAACCCCAATCACGCTCCGGCTCACCAACTGTGAAATCATGACCGGAGCCAAAGCCAAGAATCAGATGCCTAAACAACTGTACCACACAGGCACTCCAACGTTATCACTTTCTTTAAAAAAAAGAAAAAGAAAAAGAAAGTTCTTACCTATGTATTTCCTGTGAATTTTGTCACAAGACATTTTATTTCTAGGAAAACTGTCTAAGATCATATTAGGTCTTTGTATAATTGTGATTCAACTATAGCAAGATACCAAAATATTTCAAGAACTCATGAGATTTTCATTTCACTTTATGTGATCTTCACTCAACATACTGTGAAACGGGAGGAAAAGTTTCCAAATTCAGAAGTTAGTCTTACATTATTGATTCTAATCGTCTTATGTGCAGCAGATACTGAGCTCAATTTGTTACATTACCACTAATCATGATCCTTTCTATTTATTCTGTGTATTACACTGTTTTTATTTTTATGTTATAACCATCAAGAATTTTTAAGCATCTATGGGTCTTTCCTCTCTTTAATTCTCTAAATCTCTCTCTCTCTCTCTCTTTTTTTTTTTTTTTTTTTTACTTGTGTTCATTCACTAATTTCTTAATTTGGGTGGTCTTTCCATTTACCCTGTTTTTCCATTCCAGTTGCCATGGTGTTTGCCCCATTTCATTGTGTATTATTGCATTCGTTTTATTCATTCATCCTCTTTTGCCTAGATGCCAGTCTGTCTATATGCCAGTCCATCTTGCCTTTTGCTGCCAGAATTAATTTTGCTAAGATTCCTTCCACAAGATTTTAGTGAAAAATAACAAATGGCTTCCAAAACTTTGCAAAATCAATCCTATCAGAGCTGCATACATCTTTTGTCAAGCTAACCCTTCATTTGTTTTATATGCACATGCAGTTCTTTGATTATCCAAATTCTGTCATTCTTCAGCTCTGTTTGCGCCCATATTTTTTTTTCTCTCAATAGCCCAGCTGACCAGCACTGATTACTTCTCCTTTTGTGAAATGATTTATTTAACATATTCATTGTGTATATGAAACTAATTTTGGCATGAGTTCATTGGCTTTGATGAACCTGGACTTAAAATTGATATCACCCATGATGTTGTCTTATGCTTTTCTTAGCCAATTGTTACAGCTATGTATACTGCGGACTTGAATGTCCTCTTCCTCAAATATTCTGAACATATTTCATTTAAGTGCCCCTTTTTTGCCTCATTTTGAAGTAAGTTATAATTTTGTCTATGTTTCTTTTCACTCACTTGTCTCTTCAATGTACAGATTTGTTATGTGGGTGGCTCACAGAATTAAGTGGGAATAAGATGCTACTTTGCTTAAATGACAGGAAAACTGTTAGTGTTTCTATTCACTGATATTCATGTCAATGCAGGTCGTTGCTTACTTTGGTATTTATTGTGTAGAAATGAATAAATAGCGGGGCACCTGGGTGGTTCACTCAATTAAGCATCCAACTCTTGATTTCAGCTCAGGTCGTGATCTCATGGTCTAGTGAATTTGAGCCGGGCTCTGTGTTGACCCTGCAGAACCTGCTTGGGTTTCTCTCTCTCTCTCTCTCTCTCTCTCTCTCCCCCCCCCCCCCGCTTCTCTCTCTGTTTCTCTCAAAATAAATAAACTTGGAAAAAAAGAAATGAATAAATAGCTATTTTGAGTATTATAATGCATTTTAAAATAGAAATCAGTTGCACTAATTAGACCAAAGTAATTTCTGACACCTACATGAATCATTGCTCTGATGTAGTCAACTATTAATAAAATTTTCTTTATTTTTGCTCAAAGTGATCTTTATTGTCTTAATTGAAAGTAATTACGTGAGTAAAACTTGCTTACATTATACTCTGAAAGTGCCATGTTTAATATTTAGTCCAAAGTACATTGTATCTTTCAGATTATTTGAGTTCAATTTTACTTGACAGTTATGGTCTCTTTTCAGTTTTAATTGCTTTCTCATTTATTTTATTTTATTTTTTACCAAATGTAGTGTTAACTTCTTTAGCATGAGGTATGTGATTTAAATATCAGAGTTAGCCTTGTCCATATGGGACATTTGAAATGTCACACGCAATAACTAATGTATGATTACTAGTAAATCTTGATTAGAAGTTCAATCCAATCCAAAATATCACTTACTACTAAAAACATCAGGCATCATTGCAATTAAAACTGAATAAGACAGCATCTTTCTGCAAGAGTCTCATGGGTTTTATTAGGAAAAAAAACACAACAATTTCAAACAATGTAGAACTGGGGCACCTGGGTGGCCCAATCAGTTAAGTGTCCGAGTTCGGCTGAGACCTTGATCTCACGATTTGTAGATTTGAGCCCTGTCTCGGGCTCTGTGCTGTTAGCCAGAAGCCTGGAGCCTGCTTCAGATTCTGTGTCTCCTTCTCTCTTCGCTCCTCCCCTACTCGTGCTCTGTCTCTGTCTCTCAAAAATGAATAAAGGTTAAAAAGATTTAAAAAAATAAAACAATGTAAAATCAATCATCTACAAAAGGTAAAATAGAAATTTAGCACAGAAGATATATGAATAATTCTGCCTATAACGATTAAAAAAGCCTTTGCAGAGAAAATGGCGCTAAAGAAGATTTGGGGTCTTTTTGTGAACTCCAGGAAGATTTAGGTATAAGTAAAGTTAATATCAACCAGTAGCCACTTAATATTGCTGGAATACAAAGTGTGAAGAAGGAAGTGGCAGGAATTGAGGCAAGAGAAGACAAGGGCAATAAACCAGAGTTCTTCACATGCCTAGCTATGACACAGCCTTCATTCTAAATGAGAGCTGTTGGAATGATTGATGGAAGAATGTGTTTATACTATGTTTCAAAAAGGTAATGTGAAGGTAATATGAAAGACATGGAGTCATGGAAACAGGAAGCAGAAATGATGTAAAGATGCATAATCACGAACCATTTTGAATATGAACATGCATTTTAAAATAAAACTCTGTTATACTAATTAGACCAAAGCACTTTCTGAAGTTTTCATGAATCACTGCCTGAGGTAGGTGACCATTGGTAAAATGGTTCTAAAAATGAGAATATGGTGGTTATTAAGACACAACTTGTAGTAAGAACATTTATTATTTTTTTTATATTTATTTATTTTTGAGAGAGAGAGACAGAGCACAAGAGGGGGAGGGGCAGAGAGAAAGGGAAACACAGAATCTGAAACAGGCTCCAGGCTCTGAGCTGTCAGCACAGAGCCCGATTCAGGGCTCGAACTCACAAGCTGTGAGATCATGACCTGAGTCGAAGTCAGACACTTAACTGACTGAGCCACCCAGGCGCCCCCGTGGTGAAAACATTTAAATTTGTAATCTGATTGCCTTCAGAGCATGCCCAAACACCTTTAATTTTTGTGGCTGTGCCTTCCCTACTTTGTTTATATCCTCTTCTCCTTGATCCAGAGCTCTATTTCATCTTATGTTTGTCCCTCATTGCCAAAGCTTGGAAAACTGTTCAACTCTGCATTCTCAGATTCTTCTGAGTTCTGATCATTTCTCATAACTACAAATCCATCATATTTTTATGCCAAAATTTCTGAACCTCACCAAGGTAAAGTTAAAGAATAATAGAGGGAGTGGAAGTGTCAGAGCCCTTTGGCTAGCTCTCTTTTCTTAATGGAACCCGTTTGCTTGTCTTTTGTGACTTAACAAAGAGAGGGATTGAAGGGCTACTATTTTACTCTTCATACCAGGGAAGGTCTAGCATCATCCGTAGAGATGTTCAATTCATTACTGGTCATTCACCCAGGGATGATTTTCTGACACCTGTTGTGGGGAACTGTCATCTGCTTTGGACAGAGATTATTTTCTGCTCATCATAGTCTTGTCTACACTGCAGCCATCATTCAGTCAAATTCCTACCTAGCAAACAGTGTTCCAGACTCCATAGGCTTAACCTCGAAGGTCTCTGCATTAAGATCTGTAGGAGTCAGTGCAGTAGAAGAAATGATACAAGATTGACAGGGTCACTGGGAATTGATCATTAGGTGTTACTTATTTTTCCTTATTCCCCTTCACTCTTTCATGCATATTAAGAGTGCCTTATTAAGTAATGTGAGCAAGCAGTTACCAGTTTAGAGTGGATAATTATCATTCCCCTGCCCTGTGCCAGGCCTATTTCTGTAATTGGGTAAAAACATTTTATGATGCAACAACTTTTCTGCCTGGTCGCCGTTTCTGGCTCTATCTGCCAAACCCAAATACTCACAAAAGTCTTCCAATTATAAAGTCCATTTCCTGCAGTTTGCTAACTTCTGTCTTCAGAGCAACATCTTTTCCTCGGGTAGCAATTCCTGCAATCTTGCATAGGTGTGTAACTGCATTTTCTGATACTTGCCGTTATGCCAAACTGTCAGAAATAGTCAACTGGCATAGGAACTGTCCTACTTAGCTACTTTCTATGTGATATTTTCCTTCTCAATCCCATTACCACATGCACAACTCATACAGACTGATTTGGTATTTCATTTATCTGTCACTGCCCCCTGATACACACACACACACGCACACACACACACGCACACACACACGCGCGCACATACACACACACACGCACACACACATATACACACACACACACACACACACACACACACCATACCACCACCATCTCTAAAATGTAAATTCCATGAAGGCAAAAATTGTGTCTCAGTTAGTCACCACCATATTCTCAAATGCCTAGAATAAGAGCTGGCATACAATAGGTTTTCAAAGCATATGTTTTGAGTGTTGGTAGACAACTATTACTCATGGATCTCTTACAATTCTGCCCATCTTGTAAATAAGGTACTGAGGGTTTTTGCTCTGGACTATAGTTTAAATGAAGTTTATATAGCAAACGGCTTTGAAAGATAGAGATGGTGTTTCTCTCTGAAACAAAGTACAGGTTTATTCAGAGACTTGCAAGAGATAGGTCTCTCTTTGGAGCATAAAACAGGCATGCTTCCTCTCCATTATAAAATATTCAGGTTGTCTAAGCACTGGGTCACTCTCCTCTTAAGCAAAACACTGTGAGTGCAGGTATTATCTGGATGTTCACACATCACCATATGGGAATTTGGGTTTGTAGAACTCTCTCTTTCTCTCTCTCTCACACACACATACACACACACACACACACACACACACACACACACAAAACGCTAATATCCTTGCTAACATTATTACTGTGAGTAATAAAGTCTTTGTCTCTCACCCAGGACCATTGTTTATTTTACCATTATCCATAAAACTGTAGCAAGCTAAACTTGTAGCTTACAATAAAGGTGAAACCTCAGACTCTTCATAGTCCTTGACAGTTTTGATGATGAGGATGAAAACTGACATAGGCATAGCTTTTTGGAAAGGAAGGTTAAGGGCCTCACAAGCAGGTTAATGGGATTTGAGGCAAGTCTATGGGATTCAGCAGCAAAACATATTGACCAAATAATATCATCTATAGGACAAAAAAAAAAATGGCTCTTCGGTGTTTTGGCTGCTAAACAGGAGGAAATGGGCAGATGGCTTCAGGGTAATAATAAGGAAACAGATACAAATTCAGCTGCCCAAATGGTGCTCTGGTAAGGAGATTTCCTCACTAATCTGGTGATCAGCCTCAGGTCCATCCATTTGAAACAACTAATATTAAAATTAATCCAGGGTTGGCAGACGGTTCTGATATTTTCAGGCAACAGTTTCAGAAACTTGTATCGCCACTGAATGTAAAAAGAAGGAAATCCACGACCACAGTAGGCATTAACAAGAAAATCAATAGACTTCGGCCGTTTCTCATGGTGGATGAGGATGGGGTGGAAGATGTAAGGCTTGTCAAGGAAAATTGGCAACAGCGCATCATCTCCTGCCTCAGCTGCTCTTGTAGCCTATCATACCAACCTCAGATTCATTTGGCCACAAGAATAAAGTATCTCTAGTTTTTCCTTTGGTTTTTGGTGGAGACTGACTACTAGAAAACAGTTTTGGCCCCCCCGATTTTCCTGAGACAGAAGTATTCTTGTGAGAAACTATAGATAAGTAATTGGCCAGTATGGGATTTGAGGAAGGTGAGCCACTGGAGAATAAATCACTGATTAAATGAAATATATACAAAGTTCTTGCAGCAATCCCCTTTCTACTATTCTGGAAAAGTCTTTAATGTAACTCTTATATTAAAACAAGGTGTGGGGTGCCTGGGTGGCTCAGTCGGTTAAGTGTCTGACTTCAGGTCATGATCTCATGGTTCATGGGTTCGAGCCCCATGTCGGGCTCTGTGCTGACAGCTCAGAGCCTGGAGCCTGCTTCGGATTCAGTGTCTCTCTCTCTGTCCCTCCTCCACTCACGCTCTCTGTCTCTCAAAATAAATAAATTTTAAAAACAATAATAAAGTAAAACAAGGTGAAAACTTAAAGAGATATTATAATAACAATTGAGCAACAAATGCCTCAGATTTGTTCCTTAAAAAAAGTTACCACACTGTGAGGCAAGCCCAACTAAACCCAGCACATAAGCCCAGGAGCCCCAACTGCAAGTATTTTGCTGTGGCTATTTTATTTTTTTTTAATTTTTTTAAAACGTTTATTTATTTTTGAGACAGAGAGAGACAGAGCATGAACGGGGGAGGGTCAGAGAGAGAGGAAGACACAGAGTCTGAAGCAGGTTCCAGACTCTGAGCTGTCAGCACAGAGCCCGATGCAGGGCCCGAACTCACAGACCGCGAGATCATGACCTGAGCCCAAGTCGGACGCTTAACCGATTGAGCCACCCAGGCGCCCCTGGCTGTGGCTATTTAATAAGTGACCCCATGACTGAAAGAGATGGTGTTAGTCATTGGGAACATGCCACCTGATAAAGATCTTTGAGCAGGCTAAAAATATTGGAAATTCATTTAGTTGAAGCCCAAGCTACTAACAGACCACTTGAACCCAATGATAAATGTGAAGTTTTATATTTTTTTAAAGATTATTTATTTATTTTGAGAGAGAGAGAGATTGCATGAACCCAGAGGAAGGGAAGAGAGAGAGGGAGAGAGAGTATCCCAAGCAGGCTCTATGCTCAGAGGGAAGTCTGATGGGAGCACATTCTCACAACCATGAGATCATAACCTGAGCTGAAATCAAGAGTCAGACACTTAACTGACTGAGCCACCCAGGGACTCCCCCCTCCAAGTCTTATTTTATGGCAAGGTGCAGCTTTCTCTGTATGCCAAGCCAGATCTTTTTCTCTACCTTGAGCCCCACCTCAATCACTTTAATGAACAAGGTAATTAGTGATTGGCCCAAGTCTCCACTGTGCACAAAGGGAATCCACTTGTCAAATGGAATCATTCAAATATGTCGAAATATTTTAGGGTAAGGGAGAAAGTCAAATTTTGATTGCTCTGTTGGATATTGATTCCCAAGTCACAATATTACCTACTTTTTGCAAGAAGGAAGTGTCCTAATCCAACTGATAGGTGTGGACATTATTCATGGTAGGGAAGAAAAGCTGAATGGATCTTGTGGGTCATTAGGACAACTCAGTATCTGTTACTGCTGATTTTACAACAGGATTTATATTAGGAATGTAGGTGTTAGGTGGACATTCCTACAAATTTGGAAGATTAAAGATAATCCTCTTTGGGAGCTCTGCACTTCATACGTAAATAGCTGTTCCTTAATGAAACATCTGGGTCCCTCATACAAAAATCCATATTAAGGGTCATTCACTCATGAGATTGACAGCAATCAAACTGATGATTAAACTTCCAATACTCAGATCGCCACCAATGCTGCTTGAGTCCATCGTTATATGTTACATTTCATGACTTGTTTCTGAGGTGAGAAAGGTTAACTGCTTTGAGTTCTGCCCACTCCTGGACACCTCTATTGCGGTTACCCCTTCTTAGAGCAGTACGCATACTTTTGACACATTATCAGGTTGTAGGTTTACTGTTCAAGTTCAGTCTGCACCACTGTGACTGCACCATTGTGGCCTCTGAAGCTAAATTTCCATATTTTTGTTTTTTAAACCAGGAATATTAACAGTTTGATAATGGAATACCTGTTATCACAAATGCCACTAAGCAATGTGTTGATAATCATGCTATTCAATGGATTTTCCATGTTGTGTAATATCCACCGATATCTGCTATTATGGACAATTAGAATGTCCTTCTCAAAAATCAGCTCAAAATGATTCTGACTCTACTTTCTTCAACTGCTCCTGGTCTACCTACACCTTTAGGCAGAGATTTTAGTCGCCAAATATGACTGCCCAAAGCAAGTGATCATCTCATTTGGCCACTTCCTGAGTAATGATCAGGGTCAAGGGGGCGGGTTATATAGACTCATTATGAATAGTTGGCATTCCATTCTGCCCATTCCTGACCATGCTGCTGTTTTTTTCCCCTAATGTCCTCACCAGGCCTGAATGGTTAATACACTTTCCAAGTAGTAGCCTGGCCAAAAGGGGCTCAAGGTATTCAAAGTCTCTTCTAATTCAGTGACCTGGATATTCTTCTTAGACTGGAATATTTTTAGATCATAAAAATAATGACCATTTGTCAGTGGTACACTACTCTCCAAGTCCCTTCATTGTGCTCCATGCCAACCAAAATAGGGAGCACTGTCTCTCTGGTACCTGGCCTTTATGGATGAAAGGTCTGGGTGCAAATAGAAAATAATCGGGATGTGGGTTAAGGTACAGCTCCTGAAACGGGACACGGCAATTTGTGGCAAAATATAGGAGAGTATCAACCTAGGTACCCAGGGAATATCTCAGACTCCAGGAAGTGTGATGAAGAGAGGAACATCAGTGATCTCTGCCTTTCAGATTCATCCCAGACACTTGCTCACAAAGAAAAACACCCTCGTGTGCTGCTCCCAAATTGTTGAGAGCACTTTAAATTTAACCAACAGCTTTGTCTTCCGTCCCTGTCGCATGGCTTTGACCCAGGAGGCAAATGCCATTACCCTTAATCTCATTGTAAAGACTATTGAAAGCAGCAAGAGATGGTTTTGGCTCCTGCACTTTCCCATGCAAAACAACTGTCAACATCTCAGACGTTTTCCCTTCTTCCTCTTCCGTGGCTATTATTCAATCATTCCATGCGGTAGACAAATGCCACCGAGATGTTGGCACAGACCAAAAGAATAGGTTGGACTGGCTGCTGCCAGGAAGTTCCTCAAACACAAACAAAACAAAACAAAATAAAAAACAAACAAACAAACAAAAACTTGTTTGAACTAAACTAGCAATACTAAGATTCACCAGGCAGAGAGGAGGACACATCAGAAGCCCTGTCTACCTGTGACCTTGACTGATGCGGGTCCTATACAAGGGGACAAAATTATAATGGCACTTTCTTTCTAGGGGTATTATGTAAACCTGTAGGGATGGACTTCTGCTTAGAAGCTTGGCTTTCACTGGCCTTTTCCTGAAAACACGTTAATTTGCACCTTAGGAATGGCCTTAAGAGACTTTCAAGTGTTTAAGGAAATATTGCCAGTATATCATGTAGCTGTCAAACAGTTGTGGCAAGTTCTCCAAAATGAGGAAATTCATGGATACTCTTCCCAGAGAGGTAAATGATTTCTAATTTATGTGCAACCTATGGAAAATTATTCTTCTAATGTGAGTCATCCAATTAGAATTGGTGATATGATATTTGTTCCTGACTATCTGAAGTGATTAATACAGTATTTTGGCCTGGATGACACTCAGATCAGCTGCAACTTACCATCCAAGTTTGTTATTGATAACAGAATTATACAGACTTTGTCCTTGCAAGCCACAGCAGTTTCTGTGCAATCACATTTATATTCTACCATACCAGGGTTTAGTATCTCAGGCCAGATATAAAGGTCAATAAAGAAAAATAAGAAGAAAGTCATTTTCCATCCAAGGGAAGGCCTGATGGTTTGTAGGAGTTATTCAGTTGGTTGGATCTAGAACTCTGGTATAAATGGCTGAAAGTAATATTACAAGTTTGCCTCATCCTGTTGTTTGGAGTCTTGTTGGTAGTAGTCTTAATATCAACAATAAATATGGAACAAATTGAGTGAATTTGCTTCCAGCCTCTGTTGGTTGGATTGGCCAAAAAAGTAGTATACTCATGGGAAAGTTTGTCAGATGACAAGATGATATAGAACTCAGAAGTGGATATTGATAAGGAATGACTTTCCAAGGTTGTTTTGTGTTTTGGCATGAATTGCGAGCAGAGACACTGACCACCATTTTTCCAGACTTTCTAGGCTGTTTATATAGTGAACAGCCTTGGAAGGTAGAGATAGTGTCTCTATCCAAAGCAAAAACAAGCCTTCTAACTATCTTTTATAAAAGATGTCAGTTCCCTGAGCTCAAGTTCTCCTCCATTAATGAAACCTGTTCAATATTTAGGGATCACCTGACTCTTTTCATGTAACCCTTTGGGAACTGTGCTTGGAGAATGGCCAGAAGAAAATGTTTACACTCCAGTTGCTGTTACTGCAGTGAGTGATAAAGTCCTTTATATCTGACTCAGGAATTTTATATCTTCTGCCACCATCCATGAAACTGGGATGTTAACTTGGCAGGAGAGTACTTTGCAAGTCAGGTAAAATCAAAGCTTTCTCAGTTGTTGACACTGAACAAATACATGACTGAGTTGTGGATAACCTCTGCCATATATAGAGCAGACTTCTCATGACTTTTAAGGAAGGTAACACTTACTCCCTGGCATTTTTTTTCCTTTCTTCTCTCTTACCAGTATGTCTCTGTATTCTCATCCTTCACTCAGAACCACTTCTCCATCTCCGCTGGCAAAATTGTGATGCACTTAAATGTAATCAGTAAGTCTGGTAGCTGCCTGGTATGAGGCTTTTAGTCCCTTTCTTTTGTAATTCTCTATTTTGAAAGTTTCAATGGGTTTCCTTAGTCCTCTTTGTTCCTAATGCCCTTAGCAAAATTAGCATTAGGCTCACAACAAAATTGAAAAAACACTTGGGTTTAGAGTACATTTTTGGCATTTTCTACTCCATCAAAAACTTACATAAGAGTATTTTTTTAGTCTTTCTACCACAACCTTAGCGAAAGCTTGTAATGTCTCCATAGTCTTGTTTTTCAGCCTCTGGAATATTTCATTTTGGTCTCTGAAGTCAAACAACCTGCTACTTATGCCCTACAAAAGTCCTGGACTTTTACGACATGAATATATTGAGGAGCATCTGATTGTTCCTATTATTTCCTTTCTAAGATTGAAAGCTCATGATTGCTTGGTAGGTGGGGTACAATTCAGAATTCACTGGGATTCTTCCATTAACTTTACCATGGTCTACTTGCCACTTCTTTATTTCTCCAGGAATGAGACATTGATATATCTTTAATGTCTGGAATCTTAGCATTAGTCATCATGGACTTCCTTTCCTAATACTTCATGGAGAAAATTCTCTGTATAATGTAATAATACAAATAAATGTAAATACAAGAAGACATAGTCTTGGCTGACTTTGTAGTTGGAAATTCCCTGTTTTAAATCAATAGTCCTTCAGCTGTCCTAGTGCTAAGACACATGTCAACTTTGGTTTCCTGTATCCCAAAGGAAGTCATAACTTCTAAGGGTATATCTATAACTAATCTGTTGCAAAATTCTTCTAACAGTTTATAACAAATGCAACTTGATTTGGGGTAGTCAGTTACTACACCAGAGTTCAATAACCCTGAGGGAAGGACATCACAAATCCAAACCTACCATTATGTCCTACGAAGGCTACAACTATGAGCAATTACGGTCCATTGATCAGGAAGAATTCAGTTTTTGTCTATAACCAATCATAATCACCTTCAGATACACAGAGCCAGTCTCAAAGGGCAAACCAGAGTTCTTTTTTCATTAGTATCCCTTTCTTGTTTCCTATCTAGTTCTCTACTTCCTCAGGAGCCCTGTTTTTTCCTGTATCACTTCTTGTGGTCAAGTCCAACTAAACCCATTGACCCTGGATCCTGATATTCTTCCAAGAGGAGTACATACAAAACACATTTTTTTTCCATGTTAACTTTGATTGCCTCTTTATGTCATAATATATTTGTTTAAGTTTTTATTTAAATTCCAGTTAGTTAACATACAGTGTAATATTAGTTTCAGGTGTATAATACATTAATTCAGCATTCCATACATCACCCAGTGCTTATCACAAGTGCACTCCTTAACCTTCATCACCTATTTCACCCATCCCCCACCTACCACCCTTCTGGTAACCATCAGTTTGTTCTCTTTAGTTAAGAGTTTGTTTCTTGGTTTGCTTCTCTCTCTGTCTCTCTCTCTCTTTCTCTTTTCTTTTTGCTCATTTGTTTTGTTTCTTAAATTCCACATATGAGTGAAATCATATGACTTTTTGAAATCTCTGACTTATTTTGCTTAGTATTTAATACTCTATAGTTATTGTCATTGCAAATAGCCAAATTATGGAAATTGCCCAAATGTCCATTGATTGATGAATGTATAAAGAAGATGTGGTGTGTGTGTGTGTGTGTGTGTGTGTGTGTGTGTGTGTGTATATATACACACAGAATACAGAATATTACTCAATCATGAAAAAGAATGAATCTTGCCATTTGTCATAATATTAAAAAAAATTGTTTAACGTTTATTCATTTTTGAAAGACAGAGAGACAGAGTGTGAGCAGGGGAAGGGCAGAGAGAGAGGTAGACACAGAATCCAAAGGAGGCTCTAGGCCCTGAGCTGTCAGCACAGAGCCCGACATGGGGCTCAAACTCATGAGCTGTGAGATCATGACCTGAGCCAACGTCCGATGCTTAACCGACTGAGCCACCCAGGCACCCTGATGTCATAATATTTTTTAAGGTAATGCAATGCTAATGTTTCATTCTTAAAAGTCTGCTCCACCAAGTATGAGGATGGAAAGAAAAAAGGCTTAAAGAAACAAAGATCCTAGAAAGCCACACAATCATTTGGATAATTACGAATAATGAACTGAGTTAAGACAGTGGCACTGGGAGTTAAAATAGTTTCAAGTTGTTATATATACAAGAGCTAAAACTGGTATGTAATCTGAATTATAATTTTTTTTTGCTAAAACTACTCTAATAAAATTTTAGTATCTAACTACTAAATGCAACTATGTGTTGTTGCACATCATCTGTGTCCCCAAAACTGTATTTATATATGAAGAATTGAGTACAGAGTAAGTGCTCAACCAACAGCTATTATTTTTTTCAAATATATTTCATTATTCTCAGTTTTATATATTTTTCCTATTCATTTTTGACATCAGTCTTAAAAGGGAGATATATTTCTTATTGTTTTACATTTGGATATCAGACTCAGAAACTTTATATAAGTTACCTAGTACAGTGGCCCCTGCTTATTTGTGGTTCCACTTTCCCGAGTTTCAGTTACCTGCCATCCGCCACAGTCTAGAAGCTGATGATCTTTCTTCTGACTTCTCTTCAGAAGGTCAATAGTAGCCTCACATTACATTGCAATGCCTATGCCATTTACGTTTCTTCATCTCATCCTGTAGGCATTTTATTAGTTTATAACATCACAAGAAGAGAGAGGAGTCTAGTATAATAAGATATTTTAAGAGAGAGACCACATTCATTTAACTTGTATTACAATATTCTGTTGCAGTTGTTCTTTTCATTAGCTATTGTTAATCTCTTACTGTGCCTAATTTAAAATTTAAACTTTATCGTGCTTATATACATATAGGAAAAACATAGTATATATATAGAATCTGGTACTATCCTCAGTTTCAGGCATTTATGGAGGGGGGTCTTGAAATTATCACCCACAGATTAGGAAAGACTACTCTAATTGAAAGAGAAGAAAGTGAGGATTTTAATCTATGTATCTCTAATTGCCAAATTCATGCTCTTTCGATTATATAGCACTAACTTTAAATATGTGTTTGATGTCTCAGTAAACATGCCTATTTTTTATTGAGATTTAATTGACATATAATATTGTATAAATTTTAGGTGTACAGCAACATGTTGATTTGATGACACATTTATATATTGCACTATGATTAACATGGTAGTGTTAGCTAACACCTCTATCACGTCATACAATCATCATTTCTTTCTTGTAGTGAGAACAATTAAGATCTAGTCTCCTAGCAACCTTGAGCTTTATAATATAGTATTGCTGACTATAATCTCTATGAGGTCCATCTCGATTTAATAATAATTAATTTACTCTAGTAGGCATCTTGAAACCAAAAGCCAATGAAACCATAGCTTCAAGAAATTTTCAATTTCCATCATCACTTGAATTTGTTTTCCCACTCGTTGACTCAATCCAGTAGCCATTTACAATATTCTGTCTTCATTCTCTGTGCCTTTACTCCTGGTATTTTTTCTAATTTACCTTTCTTTTATACCTTGCTACCACATCTCTTCCTCCCATCAGTTAACTAATTAAACAATTTGCAAGACCTCATTGTGTGGGTTCCTAACAGACCATGTATCAAGGAGACACTGAAAAAAATGCATCAACAGACCATGGATGAGATTTCAGGGGATTCTGGGAAGATGTACCACTTCGATGGACAAGGACTTTGAGCTAATAAAAGCCCAGGGATGTCCTTGGCCCTCTGGACTTTTCACTCCGACACAGCTAAAATCCTTTCCAGCTGTTTTGTGCCCAGAAGAGATATAGGCTAATTTTAGATTAACCACAAAAAGTCCTCCACTCAGGAAATTTTCAGAGGAGATGATCCAAAAGGAAACAGATGAGAGAGAAAAAAATGATATTGAAAAAATGGCTATGTTCCAGAAATAAAATAAAACAGACCTGGAATCATTTTAGGTCAATCTGAGGAAAAAGGTTATTTCTCTGGTGAGGTAAGGCTAATCCTTTTTATGATTTTTTTTCTGGGATTGATTTTTCCATTTGTGAAGGAGAAATTTTGACATATGTATGACTGCAAAATTACCTGATATAACAATGAAAGCCCACAATTATTGAGTGTTTACTATGAGCCATATTCTAAGAGTGAATTACCTCATTTAATTTTTATAAGACAGTATGTGGTAGATAGCATTTTTAGCTCCATTTACAGATGAAGATGGCAAGCCACACTGACTTTCAATAACTTGCCTAAGGTCATATGGTTACAACTCTAGAAAGCCTGACTCTAGGGTCAGTTCTTGGCTTCATTGGCAAAAATGTTGTAGAAGTAAACCTTTCACTTCAGACACTGTTGAATGGCCATTCTGAGGTTGTTCGTGGAAAGGTAGTGGGGTGAGGGTGTCTACTCTGCCTCTGGTTTCCTCTGCAGCTTTCCTTTACATCGTATCCAGTACTAGTCAATAGGCTCTGATTCAAACACTCACTTGGTTTACCTATTTGCCTACAACCCTCTCTATAGCTCTTTAATACTTTTTAATAATCGGGCCCCTATTACTTGACTCGGGTTTTACTCCATACACTGGTGAGCCACTGAAGGATTTCCCTTGCCCTGAAGGCACCATCGCTTCCACTCTCCATGCACCTCACTCTCTCTAGCCCCAAACACTTTCCTCACCATTCCCTTAGTTTCAATCTTACCAACATGATCCTCATCCCCATTCCACATCTAAAATGCAAGATAGGTGAGGATAGACATTCAGCTCCTCTTACAATGAAGGAGAACTGGATGGTTAGAAGAGTAAGGTACACAATTTCTGTGGGCAGACATTCTAAGCTATGGCAACTTTTTATTGATTTTTTTATGTCATGTGCATTTTAAAATGTCCTCAACAGCCCTCTATCTATTCTTTCACCAATATAATTTGTCTTGAAAAACATTTCAACCTGTTATTTTTTTGCTAGTAAACCACAATTTATTTTGTCTTCCTTTATTGATTATTAGCAAGTACTTTTTGTTTTATTGATGCTTCAATCTTTTTATGGTCATTATGCATTTTGAATGAATTATTCATTTCACACACACACACACACACACACACACACACACACACAATACATTTCTTGATCAGACACTTACATCATCCTGTATAGTGTAGCGCAATTTGTGGTGAAGATGTAAAACTCAGTAATTTCACTCCCAAAGGAAAATTCTCCAGTGATTCCTATATTTCTCTTTCTCTGACAATCTCAGCATTATCTCTACTTCCTCTGTCTGTGAACCATATTTCATGTTTTATCTAAGTGATATTTAAGTGATATTAACTATTTTCTGCAATAACAATTCATGTGGCTCTTATGAAGCTCACAAGTGCTACTAAAAAAGTGCTGTTTTGAAAATCACAGTCTAATTATTATAATTGATATTTGCCCTTTGTTTAGCACTATAGAGTGACAAAATTGCTTTTTAATTTTTCTTCTAAGAAATGTCAAAAATCCTTCATGACTTATTTATAAGTAAGAGTAGATAGAACAAGCTAAAAATAGGGCTTATCATAAGACACATATTTGGAGGAACAAGGAAATTTAGCTTGGAAAACAGGAAATTCACACAGAATCTCATAATTGTTTTGAGAAACTGAGTTCCTACTTAATCTCTTTATGTTAAAGGGCAGGACTAGTAACAGTTATATAAGGAGCATTTTAGTACAATTTGGGAATTCCTTAAAAATTAGAGGACTTTAAAATGAAAATTAGGGTTTTCTTTGTAGTAACAACTATAAGTATTCAAGCAGAAGTTAAATAAATACACAACAGAAAAGAGATAAGGGGGGTTACTTCATGGGAAGCTGGAATAGAAGATTGCTAAGATTTATTCCTACATTATTATTTATGGTGTATTTATAATTTTGTGGAAGCATGAAATTAAAATTTAGAATCAGTGCTCAAAATAAGTAAAAGTTTAAACTGTATAGGAATGTTTCATGTCTATTGGGTGTTTGGTTATAGTAGAAAGATATTTTTAAGAGAATATTAGGTATTCAGTCCATATTGTTGTTTACTATGCATTTTTTCTATGCCTGTAGTATTTTCAGTAAAGATAAACTACAGATGCATATTCATAGAAATGTTTTCTTTTAAAGATTGATTAAATCAACATCATTAATAACTATTGCTAAAATTAAAATACGGCAGCAACATTTTATTTCCACTCTCTCTTCACTTTCACATGTACCAAGGAGCAATGCCAATATCTCTAATTCTCAGAACCTTCATTTAAATATCTTCAGATTACTTGAGTAAATATTCTGCTTGATTTTTGCAAGGGCAATTAGTATAATTCTTCTTGCAAGTATAAACTCTGGGTTTAGAAAACTAAAACTCTTTACAAATATATATGCATATATTTTATGCACAGATGTTTATGGATTATATATAGCTAAATGTTTGTGTGTGTATTTTTTATGTCGAAGAGAGTAAAAAAATATATATAGGAAATGTACAAGTGTATCCGAATGTTAAATCCTCCTTTATTTGAGGATGTGCTATTTCAGGTGATTTTTAATACATATGTAAAATGGTAGTAATCAACTCAGACATGCTTTTAGAAAATATTTGCTTGGTACCTGCTAAGCATTGTATTAAATGTGGGAGGTAGGGAGAGTGATGCTAGATACAAGTCTTATCTACAGGTGTATACAGCATAGTGGAAGGATATAAATATTAGATATAAATATCTAAATAAAAAAGTTATAATAAAATATCAACGCATATTTATTCATTATTAGTACCTATCACTCACTCTCAAATAGTAATAGATACTTACATTTGTTTTCATCTGTTATAATCACACCCAGAGATTCCTTGAGTGATCTAGGTAAAGTGAAAGTCTAAGAAATATTGTTGATTACATGAACAGCTAAATTGCTAAATTACTAGTATCTTTATGGTCAACAATTCTGATAAATAGTATTAGTTAACCAAATAAATAAAGACACAGTTTTGATTGCTTACTATATTGCAAATCTGTTGGTAAGAACAGGTTTCTGAAGCATGACATTTAGATTTCCCATGTAAGAATATCTGCTCTAGAGGCACCTGGATGGCTCAGTCCAGTAAGCATCTGACTTCAGTTCAGGTCATGATCTCAGGGTATGGTTCCGTTACTGAGTTTGAGCCCTGCAGCAGGCTCTCTGCTGTCAGTGGGAAGCCCGCTTCACATCCTCTGTCCTTCTCTCTCTCTGCCCCTCCCCTGCTTGCTCTCTTTCAAAAATACATAAACATTAAATAAAAAAAAAAAGAATATCTGCTCTGAAATACTAAGACCATAAACTACGGTATATTATTAGTTGAAAAGAATTATGAGCAATTTGTTTTGAATAAACAAGAAAATGGAAGTTTCTTACCTGTAACAAAGACATGTAAACGTATTTGGCTTATTGACTTACAGAGATTAAAATTGGTTGAGAAATCAATAATAAATTCCAAGTATTATTTTTTTTAATGCCATGCAAATCTCTTCTCCCTCACTCTTCCTAGCCCACTGTGCTGAAATTCTATCTTCTTAGCCATCTGATATTTATTGAATGAAAATAGTAAGGATCCCAAGACTAATTGAAACACAAAAAGTTGGAAGGATTTTATTTGGGAGGATGATGACAGTGTGGGAAATCTATGATTTCCTAAACAACTTACTTAAAAATGTTTTTCCCCCTAAGTTATAAAGTATTGGTTCAAATAGACAGATTTAAAATGTCCATGGATACCAGGGACAGGTAAATTAAATCCATTTTTCTCAACCACTGACTCCTTGGAGATCTGAAAGTCCTTAGTTTGAAACTTAGCTCAGCATTTATGAGCTGTGTAACCACAAGCAAGTCACTTCCTTTCTTTATGTCTCACTTCCTTAATTTGTAAAATCGAGTTGCTGCTCGCATTTCCTAACTCATACAATGTGCTTGGCATATATAAAACATTTAATATATCTATATATTTCTTTAAAACAATATTTCATGTTTTTACATGCTCTAACTCACTGAAAATCTAGCCACATGGTCATTCAATATAATGTCTAACAACCGGCCGAGCCTGAGTGGCTGGTAGGCAGAGCAGAGGAACTAGGGGTTCTCTACTGAAAAAGTGAGCTAATTTCATCAACATAAGTCTATCAGTCCTTCTACACTTCTAATTTGTGTGACAGGACTCGGATTTCATGGAAGAGGGAGAAACGGGGTGAGGAAAACAATGTCAGGGTGCAGCTGAAATGACCTTGAGAGATGTAGGTAATCATTGGAAACTTCATCAAAACTACAACTCTTGGGATATAGGGAGTCGGGAGACCAAGGAGATAAGAAAACTAAATGTTTGGAAAACACTGTGTTTGTTGGGAAAGAATAGAGTACTGTTATTAATCCTTTTAGTCCGAGAAGATTTTTAATTCAGACACCCATTGTATAAAATCTTTTATTCCCTCCTGTTCTATGACAATGGTAAGATAATGTAGACATTGAGTTTTGTCTGTGCTCATCTAGCATTGATTATTCTAATAATCACTGCAAAATGCTTTTATGTAACCAGAAGGTTTCTAAAAAACTTAAGTTACACAGCACAGTATTGTATATTAGGATGGGGTAGACAGTAAAAAGAGAACCACCCTTATCTTGAGTCATCTTAAGGGTGACTTTGTTTTATTTATTTTTTATTTTTTTAACATTTTTTGTTTATTTTTGAAACAGAGAGAGACAGAGCATGAGTGGGGGAGGGTCAGAGAGAGAGAGGGAGACACAGAATCTGAAACAGGCTCCAGGCTCTGCACTGTCAGCACAGAGCCCTACTCAGGGCTCAAACTCACGGACCGTGAGATCATGACCTAAGCCGAAGTCGGACGCTTAACCGACTGAGCCACCCAGGCGCCCCAAGGGTGACTTTGTTTTAAATAGAGAAACTAAGATTATGGGTAAACCCATCAAATACAAACACAAAGAACACAAACACATTAATATATCTGTCATTCAAACCAGGATATTCAGATAGGAAACAGGCCTATTATTTAGGACTTTGGAGAAAGAAGATCAAATTGTAACATGAAGCCCATTACCCATTTCCCTTCTCTTGCTTCCAGGAAAAAGTATTCTCAGGGTCTGGGTGTATTTGCCTGGGGACAGTTGCCAACACATTTATGCCCAGAATAATTTGACTTTGCTAGTCACCTCCAAATATCCATATCCAGGTAAAACTGGATAAAATAGACTTAGATTTCAGTCACAGGATTTTTGAAAAGCAGAATGTATTATGTCTACCACATTGGCCACACTACGTGGGTACAGTTCTATGAACGTAATGCTCCTTTCTCCTGTATGTTTCACATCAGTCCCATTCTCTATGATCTTCCAATACAAACAGGGGTTTTAGTTAATATTGATTCAAAAGCTTTATATTTTATAAGATGCCAGTAATCATCAATTAAATTTTTTCTTACACTAGTATTTTATCTGCTATCTACCATTTCTTTTATCCCAGTCTCTTTGCTATATATAATTCTGAGAATGGAGGTCTAGAAATAAGACAGTTTCATTCTTATTTTATATCTTTATTAATACTTGGAAAAAATTAAGACATGAACAAGTACCATTAACAAGTTGTTTTTTTTTAATTATAAAAATTATCAAGATATATATGCCAAGCCAAGTATTGAAACTGGAAATGACCCCAGAGATCATCTTCAACTTATTATTTTTTTAATATAAAACAAAACAAAATGATAATAACAATAAAACTCAAACCCAAATATTTATGTCACCTAGCTTAGCCGGATTTTTATAGAACCAGGACAAAAACTCATGCCCCACCATATCTATGCTTATCTCATTCCATGGGAAGTCTCACCTGTATGTCACTTAACTTCAAAGTTAACTACAAAATGAAGTTCTAGATAGAATGCTTTGTCAACATTGCTTAAAAAAATAATATTCTGCTTTTGAACAGGCCTGCTAAAATAAGGAATTTTTGTTTCAGTATGATGTTTTGGAGCCTTTACTTAATAACCAAGTGAAACTTTATTTTTAGGTTGAGGGACATTTTAAAATTCTTATGCTTTATTTAAAATACGTAAAGGTTGGGGTGCCTGGGTGGCTCAGTCGGTTGGGCATCTGACTTCAGCTCAGGTCATAATCTCAGTCTGTGAGTTTGAGCGCCGCGTCGGGCTCTGTGCTGACAGCTCAGAGCCTGGAGCCTGCTTCTGATTCTGTGTCTCCTTCTCTCTCTCTACCCCTCCCCCACTCATGCTCTGTCTTTCTATCTGTCAAAAATAAATAAACATTAAAAAAATTTTTTTAAATAAATAAAAAAATAAAATAAAATAAAATACGTAAAGGTTAAATGTGTTTTAAAAATATTTCCCCCAATGCCTCAGAATATGACATATATATAACATCAAAGG
The DNA here is from genome assembly GCF_027475565.1 of Acinonyx jubatus. Lineage (NCBI taxonomy): Eukaryota > Metazoa > Chordata > Mammalia > Carnivora > Felidae > Acinonyx > Acinonyx jubatus. The sequence goes on along the minus strand of NC_069382.1, from coordinate 89,357,581 downwards.
AACTTAAAATATCATTTCCCCCATGTCAATAAGCATGATATACTTAATTGATTAGAGCATCATGCTGTGGTGTGTGAGGGTAGGGGTGGGAAATAGTCATTGCCTCCATCTTTCACTATTTTAGAGAGTAGGGGGTTTATTAGACTCCCTCCTCAGGAGGGTTCATATCAGGCTAGATATTTTCTATTCCTCCTCTCTAGACTTCCTGGTCCCTCTTATGTAAGGAGAAATTCTTGATCTGATTGTGAAATTGGTGAGAAAATGACATCCACTGACACGTATCCCATGTAGTGTGTATACCTATGGAGAGTCATTTGCAATAAATCGAAATAGCAGAAGAAGCCCAGACTGTTTCTTACCCTCCAGAGCTACCAGGAATCCATTGTATCTGATTCTGTGACAATTGCTAGGATTCTGACAGGCCCAACTTCTTTTCCTCTTTTGTACTTTCTGCTCTGTTATATTTATTAGCTGCTTTGATCCCCCCATGTAGCTGTCCAGGTAAGTGTCTTCATCTCAGACACAATTTCTGCAACAAGAGAATCCTACAAGTTAGACTCCATTGGGTTAGTAGATGGATGGTGGACAGGGTAAACACAAAGAAGCTCCATGTTTGTGTGGAATCCAAACTGTGTTCTCCAATTTCCCGATAATAGGCACTCTTGTACATTTGAGTGTTACTGTGCTTTCATATGGTGTATTAAAAATGTTGGAACTGTATTTTGTTGTTGTTTGGCACTGGTATTCATTTCCGGTAAGAAACCTAACCGAGAAGGGGAACTGACTCTGCACCCATTTTGAAGAATATTGAGTTTATACATCTGAATCCCAACTTTCTTTTCTCCTCCTCTATCCAAGAAAAAAAAAAAAAAAACAAGTTTTAGAACATAATATTCATTAGTTGAATAAGGAATGTAACATCAAGGGAGTGATTTTTGTATTTTTTATTCTTAAAAGTTTAGAAGCGTGTTCTGAAGATGCACTTTGATGTGTTGGAGTGCGGGAGGGGATGAGAGGAAGGTACTATTCAAAATATGCTATATAATATTCGAACATGAATCTTCATTTTCAAACTTTTCCCTTGGGTTCACTTATGTCTAAAGAGGAAAAAAGGCAAGCCAGAAACTAGGATAATCTTACAATTTTAACTGCAAATATTTACATAATCTTATCTATCTATGCTAGCTTAAAATGTAGACAGTCTTCTAAAACACCAAAGAGCTATTGGTTTTGTTCCTTTTATGCTAGATAACTTTCTAAAATATAAGAGCTGAAACTAGCAAACAAGTTGTGTAGGATGGGTATAGCTGTTTCAGGTAGCATGCTTTTCAGATTAATTGGAGTCTGGAGACGATATCCTCAGACTCTTCTAGAAAGAAGGAAAGGCTCACGATATCATACAATTTAATCAAATAATTGGCCTATCGCTAGCAAATCACATAGGATGAAATGCCATGGATTCCTAGGTGCTAACTTTATCCTTCGTTTTACCAGATTTCTCTCTATATTTTCTTTCACCTGAAATTTCTTTATACTTTAATGTTACTTTAAAGATATTTTATGCTTTTCATAAACCACATCATATCTATTGTGGAACGACATGAAGCATAGTTGTTAAAATATGTTTCTGTCCAGTTTTAAAGACTTCAGCTTGCTCTTCGATGAGCTTTTTATGCTTTATATAACCAAACTAGTACTTCAAAATTCAATCAACTTTACTTTGCAAAACTGTCTCAGTACTTACTGTTGAAAGATTTTTTCTAGAATTGATTATTTTATAGGTGCCTACATTTGATATATTTAGCAGTATAGATGGAGTTTTGGAGAGGTGTAGAAAATATTTATTTTAATATGTATATAGTGCCAGTCTGTAACCTGAGTGATAGTATACTTATTTTCAATTTTAAAGTGATTTTCTTGATTTTTTTCTCTTAAGATTTTATTTGACAATACTTTCACAGAAAAAGGAACAGAATAAAATAGACTAATTTAAATATCACCAAAATACGCTTGCTTCTGTGTAAGATGAGTTTTTTTGCAAAGCAATCCACACAAAATGAGATGCAGATAAATGTCCTTGTTGCAAGATAGGTAATAGGGAATTAGAGTAGATAAGAGAAGCCAGAGAACGTTGTTTTATAAGAAGTTTGTTATAAATTTCTTTTGTTCCTGGAAGTTTCTAAACTCAAGTTTCAGAAACATAACTCTCTTGGTTTTTCATTTATCTTCCATAGACATACTTTAATATGTGTTTTTTCAAGATGCCCCAGAATGAAGTAGATCAACATTTAAGCCACTCTTGCTACAGATTTAATACAAATTCAATTTCATGTTTGACCTTTATTTTTATGACTGAAGTATTTGTCTCCATACAACCTTTCACCTTTGAGTAACTGGTTTTAAAGTCTTTAAAATGCATTAAATATCTAACTTGGAGCCAAACTACTTTCAAAAATTTAGAATTGCCAAAGTACTATTATTACTGAGTCATTAATGTTTTCAGAAATCTCCATAATGTCAAAATTGTGAAAAAAATATCATCATTAAGTATTGCTCTTCAAATAATTTTACAGAAATGCAGTAATAATTCTTTGGAGAAGGGCTCCCACGGGGTTGAGGCTCAGACCTCTGAGGATACGGTGCTATCCTATTCCGTTAGGTGGTAATTTTTCTAAGTGCGAATCTGATACCGTTTCTTTTTTTGTCTGTTTCTTTATTTGTCAGTATACTGTTGATTGCTTCCCCCTCTCACTTTTTAATTTTGGCACACTTTGTTATTCTGTTTTCTTTTAACGGTTATCTTTATTGGTTTATCCGAACATATCTTACATCCATGAAACACTGAGAAGACATGACGAGGCTGATTCTAGCAGTAACAAAATATGTTCGGTGCGGGGACAACCCTAAGAGGAATGGCAAATGCTATTCGTGCTTTCATTTTTCTGAGAGGCTTGTATCAGCAAAACCTAACATAAAGTCAGTGCTCCAGCATAGCCCCGCAAATAGAAAAAAAAAATGTTAAATAACTGACCCAGACCATCCTCCTGCTGTTCAGTATCCACATGCATCCTTGCGAGCATCTTCATACTTCATCCACTAACAACTTAGTCTGATAAGATGCAATGATCCTTTGAATAAGGGTCCTCTCACCTTCAAAAGTTATAAAGGTATCCGTCTCTGCCTGATGTTAATTCAGTCACGATCCTAACGGGCCTCTACCAGACAATTGAATGAGTGCCACCAGCCTTCCCATTGAACCCATACCAAAGTTTAACAGCTTAGCGAAACTGTGGTGAACCAGTTTACATACAGATCAATGTCTAATAACAATTTATCTACCTATCTATGCATTCACCCTATTTTCCCTTACTCTCTCCCTCCATGGCTCATTCACTCTTTAATTTTCTCACTATCTGGCTTTTTCTATATGAAAATCTTAAGGAATTTAGAAGTTGATGAAAAAAAAATGAGGGGTAAGAAAAAACACATATAGTCTATGTCTATATCAGCTAAAAAAAAAAAAAAAAGTTTACAAAGTGCATAGATTTCGTTTGTTAGGAAAATTAGACCCAGTGTCAGGAATTAACAATAAATTTCTTGACATTTTTGCTATCTTGTAGGTATTTGTCTTTTACCATTATTTTTTTCTTAAGAACTGGATTAAATGAATGTATTTCTAATTACGTTATCATTTTCTTTCTTCATTATCAGACAGGGCATAATTGATGAAGGTGTTGAAGTTATAAAGGCAAAACAGGAAACATTTTATAAATGATCCCACAGTCTAAGGTTCCACTTCTTTGGAGTTGAGCCATTGAACTTTTAAGAAAATTGACTAACATAATGTATATAAAGAATGATTCCAATTCAAACCAGCAGAGTCATTACATATAATCACTCCACTCTTAAAAGGTCATATTGAAGTCATAGAAAATATGTAAAGGAGAAATAAGTAAATAAAATAAGAAAACCATGAGGCATAGAAAAATAAGAACAGACGAAAAAGCTTGGAAAAACTCCCAGGAGAAAGCAGATGGCAGTTGGTCCAATTACATTAATTAGTTTTTATAATGAATAATGTTTATATAATCATACTAATATAAATGCTACTTATCAATGTTTAATTCTTAGAGGTACCGCATAGAAAGATCCTGATAACCTGAATTATAGCTCCAGAAGAGAATATAAATGTGACCTAAAATAAAATAAATAAAATAAAATAAAATAAGAATAATAAAACTAACACACTTAGAGAGACAAAAGGAATATTAATTAGCCAAATGACCTCCCATTTTATATTTGAGGTTCGATGTGTTCTAGCATTTACATAAATCAAACAGGAATGTAAATGAATTATATTTAAACTAATAAAGGTAACCATTAAAAGAAACAAGAATACCAAAGTATGCCAAAATAATAAAGTGAGAGGAAGAAGCAGTCAATAATATATGGATAAATAAAAGGAGAACTAAAGTAACATACTTGCACTTATAACAATTACTACTCAGTAGCAAGTGTTTAACCTAGAACAACTTGTCACCTATTCCTTGTCTTTTTGACCTTGACATATGTGACAGACACAGCAAATTTGTAGGCAGAATACCTCTCAATTTGGGTTTGATTGGTGGATCCTCATATTCAGATTCAGGCAGGATTTCGAACGAATGATAGCACAGCATTATTTCAGGAAGCATATGCTATCAGATTGGTACAATATTAGTTTGTTGCAATATTGGTGATATTAATTTTAATCACATATGTAGGGTAGTTTCTGTCAGGTTTCTCTGTTGCCAAGTTGCCCTTTCTGTGCTGTAATTAATTAATAATTTGTTGGGGATACTTTGGTAGTTTCCACTGTGGATTAGATAATATTGTATTGATTTCCAATTTCTGGACTTTGTTCACCTATTATATCTATATATGAGAATGTGCTTGTTCTTATAAAATACATGTGCCATTGAGAAGTAAAGGAGTATAGTATTCCCAACATAATCCCAAATAGTTAAGAAAAAATAAAATGTGTACATATAAATACGTACATAGAGACGGAGATGAAATTAATGCTTTAAAGTGTGAGAATTAGTGAATCTGAGTGAAAGGTATCTGGAAGCTCCTCATACTATTGCATTTTCTTTGTAAGTTTGAAAATAATACAAAATAAAATAAAATGTTATTAAAGTAAAAGGAAATTGTTTGAAGTTTGGCCCATGCATTGAGGATGGGGACAGGGAAATGAACTCTGCATTGTCTCTTATTATATGCATTAATTCTTGAAAGTAGGCAAAACAATTTAATAAAAATTTACTTTGGGGAGCCTGGGTGGCTCAGTCAGTTAAGCGTCCAACTTTGGTTCAGGTCATGATCTCACAGCTCATGAATTCATGCCCTGTGTCAGGCTCTGTGCTCACAGCTTGGAGACTGGAGCCTGCTTTGGATACTGTGTCTCCCTCTCTCTCTCTCTCTCTGCCTTTCCCCCACTCGTGCTTTGTCTCTCTCTCTCTCTCTCAAAAATCAATACACATTAAAAATTTTTTGAAACAAAATTTATGTACTTAGCACAATCCATGGCACATAGCGAAGACTGAACGAGTGGTCTGTGAATAGTGTGGTTATTATTCAAGAAGGAACAAGAGAAAACAGTTGTTCTCCATTGTTGCTAAAAGGAGACTTTGAGGATGCGATTTATGAAGTCATTGATGATCGATTGTCTTGGATAGAACTGTGGGGGCGCCTGGGTGGCTTGGTCGGTTAGGCGTCCGACTTCGGCTCAGGTCATGATCTCACGGTCCGTGAGTTCAAGCCCCGCGTCGGGCTCTGTGCTGACAGCTCAGAGCCTGGAGCCTGTTTCAGATTCTGTGTCTCCCTCTCTCTCTGCTCCTCCCCTGTTCATGCTCTGTCTCTCTCTGTCTCAAAAATAAATAAACCTTAAAAAAAAATTAAAAAAAAAAAAGAACTGTGACCCTCAGTTTGCCGGATCGACTGCAATCCTTTGAGCTACCATTATGGCACAGGTTACATGGAAGACATGAAGACACTAGGACTTGCATGTCGTAATGACCTATTCATGGTCTGAAAGAGATGCCAGAAAAGATCCCATCCCTTGACAATGTGGCGATAGTCCAAAATCAATTCTTCTGGTTTCCTTGAAGAAACTGATAATGATATGCCCATGTTCTTTCACATTCATTTCTTTGAAGTGTGTGCTTAGTGAATGAAACTTGGAAAACTTAGCACTTTCTACATGGAAAAATGTTCATTTTCTTATTTCAAACAAAGGGTATTGAAAATTCATATTTAATAAAGATAAATATGCAGAGGGGATTAGCATAAAAGGAGGTTTGCCATGCTTAAAGCCCATGTCTGCTTTAGAGTAAATCAAGCAAGGTAATATTGGTGGGATAAAATTAAGACACAAATGAAACTTGGTATTAATTTGGAATTCGTTATCATTTGTGTTGCGGAATGTAAAAGGGAACAAAGTAACACAAATAAAATAACAAAAAAGGAAAATATACCTAAAAAGAACAGAAAATGTGTAAAAATTAAGTAATAGCTCTTCATATGTGGGCAGAATATAAGTAAATAAATTTTACTGCCTTCAGAAATATCTAATAATTATACACTGTGTAGATATTTTTCACTTCAAAGTGTGATCTGAGAGGCTTTTCCCTCATCCACCCAGCGTTCACAGCGTAGTAAGAACTGTTTTAGGAATGTCTTCAGGGCTACAGCATTTAACCATTTGTAGCTTTTGAGTGTTGTTTGAAGTTTGTAAATAGTGCCATGTACAGAAAGCTAAATTTAGTGACTATAGTGTGAATAAGAGAGAATCAAAATAGATAATATGATTAGAGATAACAAACGTTATGAAATATGCAATGTTATGCAAGGTTGAAATTCTTGCTTAACTTATCAAAAGGGGACTAAAAAGGGGAAGTGCTAATTGGTTTTTAATGGAAGTACTTTGGAACAAAGGCATTTTATTGGAAGTCACTGCACTGAATTAAAGTGCTCAATACAATATACAGTATAAGCCAGCGGATGTTTGAACAAACTACTTTTGACATTTTGCGGCCATCCCATTAATTCATTTACATATTCAACAGCCATAAATTACATACCTGCACACACCAGACCCTGTTCTAGCAGTGATTAAGTTTTATCCATTGCTTTTGATTCTGTGTCAGACACTGTTTGGGGGAGCCTAATTCTTCATATACGTGGAAACTGAGATTTAGTTAAGTCACTTACCCAAAGTCCCGCAGCTAGAAGTGGTAAAAAACAGATCTGAACCTACGTAATTTGATTCCAGAGTTAACTACATATAAACAGTTTACTATACTTCCTGGGATATGATATATTCCCCCCACCCCACCCCCCAAAAAAACTACTGTGACAAAGAATAGAATTATAAATAGGCAATCCTGAAATGAACATGATCTGTATTAGTGTGCAAATGTGAACATTTTTTTTTCCAGAAGCAAAGGGAAGAAACAAGTAGTTTAAGGGACAGAATAGTGTAGGAGTAAAGACTACTCGTGGAGTCATATATGAATCAATCCTGTATCTATTGCTTACTTAATGAGAAATTTAGGGCGAGTTACTTAACATTCCTAAGACTCAACTCCATTATTTCTAGAGTGAGAAATTTAATAATAATTCCTACCAAACAGAAATGTTTTGGAGATTAAGTAAAACAATGCATGAGGCTAAAGCAGTATTAGGTACTAATGGATATTAGGCTATTCTGGGAGTTTCAAGACAATATCCCTCCTCTCCTCCTGAGTTCTGAACCAACTGAAAGAGGCAAAGAAAGACGGAGAAGAAAGTGACAGTTCTGTTAGTAATAAATCTGCTATTGGAGAATATTGGGAGCCAGTGAATTCCTAATACTGAATTCCACAAAGAAACAGTCTTTACCATATGTGTCACCGGCAGGACAGCGTATCTTCAGCTCTTCCTACTTGAGGAGTCTTCCTATAAAGTAGCAGGAAGGAACATTCCAGGATGCTTACTTCCTATGGACAGGTAGCTCACAACGAAAGGAGAAAATGCTCCAAGTATGCATGGTTTATCTGTACTAAGTGAACTGTTCAGTTAAGCTAGTCACCTCCCCTCTGAGAATGAATGAGGGAATGAAGAAGGGCTAGAAATGAAACTCTCAGGTTGATCAGTTAACATGGAAATTAGAGGCGACACGAGTAGAAATGTTAAAGGTACAATTATTCCCATTATTAATGCAAGAAAACTCAGGGGAAAAATCATGGAATCGCAGAAAATAAATGGAGTTTAGGTGAGTGCTGAAAAAGGATCAGATTTTAATAGGTATGAAAAGAGAGAGAGAGAAAATAAAAAGATACTGTGCTAAAGAACAACACATGCTGAGGCACTCAACAGTAAGGATTTGGTCTACTTCAGAATGGTCAGAAATTTAAAGTGGGAAATGGGAAAAAAGTTGGCAATGTGAAAAGAAATAATAGATAATGTAGAAGAGGAAGAAAGGGGGCTGATGTTGAAGGAAACAATGCCATTTCAATAGGTTTGGGCATTACCATGTATAAAAAGGGAATTAATCAAAATCTTTAAAAGAAAAAAATTGTTTACTTTTTGTTGTTGTTGTTGTTGTTGTTTTTAATAATTCCTAGAGCACTGTAAGATGAAAGAAAGGTAGCATAGGCTGTTTTAACATTCCACATGAAAGATGATAGTAACTCTGGGATTAAGTAAGATTTAGCACAATTTTTAAAAAAATAATATAGTATTTGAAATTTGATTGGATTGAGATGAAAAAGAGAGAGCTAAAGAGAAAGAGAGAAATAGTTCAATTATTGTTCCCTGGTTTATTGCTCCAAATATGAAAAGTATCAAGAATAGGGAAGAAAAATCAAGAATAGAAAGAAATATAGTGAAAATTAGCACAGTAGGCTTGAAATAACAAGACTTTAAGAATTACAAAAATGAGTTTAAATCCAAGTGCTATCCCTTATTATCTGTGTAATCTTGAGTTAATTACTCAAATTCTCTGATTCACAGTCTTAATATCTATATTGTAGATAACCAGTCAGAATATTTTAAAGGATTAGAAACATTATTAGTTCAGGACTCCCTGTTTGGGTCCTTTGGCATCTTGGCATGATTGAAATAACTTAAGAGATTATTAAAAACTAAAACATCTGCCAGGACTCTAAAGAAGTAAGAATACAACTTTCATGGAGCGCCTGGGTGGCGCAGTCGGTTAAGTGTCCGACTTCAGCCAGGTCACGATCTCGTGGTCTGGGAGTTCGAGCCCCACGTCAGGCTCTGGGCTGATGGCTCAGAGCCTGGAGCCTGTTTCCGATTCTGTGTCTCCCTCTCTCTCTGCCCCTCCCGCGTTCATGCTCTGTCTGTCTCTCTCTGTCCCAAAAATAAATAAACGTTGAAAAAAAAATTAAAAAAAAAAAAAAGAATACAACTTTCACTTTTCACCTAGTTGAAATGAGGATACAGCTTGGACATACTTACAGAAGGTAAAAATAATAATTATTTCTGAAATGCAGGAATTTTATAACTATCTCCTACTTTCACTTCCATTTTATTCCATTACTATAACAAATAGAGACATTATGGGTTGGATATCAGGGATCTTTCTACCAAGAAATTGACTCATGATGAGCCTACTGATGGGAAAAGGAATATATTTTTAGTAAGATATGCTCTTATTTTATGTTCTGTCAAGAACATAAAAAAAGGAGTTGATTTTTAAGTCTATTAATCAGTCTAGCAGAAGTATTTTTTTTTTAATTTTCTGAATTAAGATGTCTATAGGTGAGTCTCCATAGTTTATTTTGATTGGACAACACGGCTTTAGATTGAGCACTACACATTTCTTTGAAAATCAAATAATGTGTGCATAATTTATGCTACCCTCCATAGAAAATATCAAAAGTAAATTTAAAAAAAAAAAAAAAGCTTTATGGGCAGTAGTCATGGTATTCACCCTAGTTGAACTAACCTGCCCACAGATAACAATTATAAAATGTATGGAAAAAAGTTTTAAAAAATTATTTGAAAGCACTGGAGAATGATGACAAGATAGCACTAGAAATTTTTATTTTTGAAGGATAGGAAGTGTAAAGCTAATATTTTGAATTTACAGCTCTCTGCTATAGGACACTCCCCACTCTGCACACAATTTAGACAGCACAAAAGCAGAGGCTATTGGATGAAATGTCAGAATACAGATTTTCAGAGCTGGAAGATCAGATGGAAAGATCCCTTTAAAAGAGGGACCTGCATTTAAAATTTTCCCGAATACTGGGAAGCCCACTAAACATACATCGGGAAGACCCCAGTGGGTCTTGAATAAAACCATCAATAGAAAGCTCAAAGAACTGAGTGAAGAATCAATTTATTGCCAACAAGGATGGGGGAGAAGTTCATAGGTTAATTCTAAAAGAGGTCTTCTTACAACAGCAGACACAGACAATACATAAATGAATGTGCATGGCTAGAGTCCAGTAATTATTCACAAAAAAATAAGCAGTAGTCCAGATTTGGGTATCGTTTGCAGATTTCTGATGTAAGTTACCATCTGAAAGAATTTTCAGGCCAAAAACAAGCCAAAATGAAAGAAGTTGAACAAAGTCAAACAATAGAAGATAATTCAATGAAACCAAAAGCTGGTTCTTTGAAAAGAATTTTAAAAATAAAATAACTCTAGTTAGTATGATCAAGAAATACAGAGGTAAAATACAAAACATTGGTATCCAGAATAAAAAAGATTACATTACTACAAACCCTATAGAAACTACAAGGAGATAAGCCAATAGAGTGAACCACTCTGTGCCCTGTAAATTTTACAACTTAGATAAAAAGTGTGTGACAAGGAGTGGTGTCCTGTAAGCTAAATGAGTGATCAGCTAGGTCAAGTGCTGAAAGATTGCCATTGAATTTAGAAATGCGGAGGGTAGTGTGAACATGCCCAAGTTCAATGTCATACAGGGTGCAATTTCTGATTGGAGTAGATTCAAGAGAGAATGAAAGGAAAAGAATCAGAAGGAAAAAAATGTGTACTGCTTTTTCAGGTTGTTGTATAAAGGTAACATGTAAATCATCTTGTTTTATGGGATCGAGTATGGCAGCATATCTATAGTATCCCAAGATAAAACATGGATCGAGTGCAACCCCAATGCAATCCATTCATATCATAGGAAAAAATTGCATTTAACCCAACTTCAGGGACCTGTTGTCTGAGTTTCTACCCTAGTCCAACTTGGTCTGTGTCCTCATTTAGTTAATCTCTATTCGCTGCATCAACCAGTGGTCCCTTACTCTCTGACTTCATGAAATTGAGTTTAGCCAAATGAAAGGGAGGTAAGGGTGGGAAGAGGGAAAGATATTAAGTTATTTATTTTCCTAGCTCAGCATCCCCTTCCAGGCTTTAAGTTAGCAAAAACATCCTGGAGATGATAAGGGCTTTCCACTGTAGGCTTCTCCACCTTTCTTGCTTTCTTTTAACCCTGTCTAAACCTTTGCAAATAATCCCTTTATTAAAATATTCTAAGTTACTTTGTGTCTTTTTTTTTTATTACAGGGGGAGCCTTAACTAATACAATCTCACTATTTATTCTTGATAATTTTTACATGATTTGGTTAGGCATTTAAAATGTTTTTCTTACTGTAATGTTCAAATATGGAAAGGTAATTTACATTACTTTTTTATATGCTAAAATTATGTAAAGGATTTCAAATATTATATTTTCTCACAAAACATTATTTGCCAAGAAAATGTTCTTAGCAAGATATATATGGGTAATTTTAATAAATAAAGCATTCAAAATTAAAAACTTTCTAGGCATTGTGCTAATTAGGAGAATACAAAGAGTGAATTTCAACTATATATGTGAGAGTTTTAACTTTAGCAATAGTTTCTTTGTAACACTATAAAATAATTTTATGTATAATGACGATTTTTAAATACTATTTTGGATTTTGCTTCTTTTAGAACTGTTGTAAGAGCTGTTTACAGGCCACATAAAAATTCATCTCATTCCTCAAAACTGAGTTTTTAAATGGCTAAGCTATTGCCAACCATGAATATCCGTGTTTTTCACCAGATGTAATTTTTAATTACATTTGGCTCTTTCCAAGTAGCAAAAGCATCCTCAAAAAAAAAAAAAAAAAAGAGTTGTCATCAATGATAATATATGTAAAATTTGCCTTAGGTTTATTTACAAAACATAATAGCTTCATAATTAAAATATTCAGAGGCTGAATATAGATATCACGGAGTAAATCCCAGCTCTGTCACTTAGCAAGCAGATGACCTTGATCAAGGTATGTACTCTTTCTGTGACTTGGTCTCTCCTATAAAATGTGGACAATAGTAGGCTTTTTGTAAAAATTGAATGAATTTTTATTGATACAACACTTTATTTTTTTTTAATTTTTTTTTAACGTTTTATTTATTTTTGAGACAGAGAGAGACAGAGCATGAACGGGGGAGGGGCAGAGAGAGAGGGAGACATAGAATTGGAAGCAGGTTCCAGGCTCTGAGCCATCAGCCCAGAGCCCGATGCGGGGCTCGAACTCACGGACCGAGAGATCGTGACCTGAGCTGAAGTCCGCCGACCAACCGACTGAGCCACCCAGGCGCCCCATTGATACAACACTTTGAACACCAGCTAGACCATTCCAAATACTAAATAAATGTTAGCTGAAGGGATTTAAACATGCGTGTTTCTAAAGAGTATAGAAATGACAGTTATAGTACAACCAAATATAGCAACAGAATATACACTTTTGCGGGGGAAACTATTCATTTTGAAATATGTATTCTGTTATTATTATTATTATTATTATTATTAATTATTATTGTTATTATCATATAACTTTAGCAAAAACATACCAATTTATTTTTAGTGTGGTAGATACTTTTGGGGATTTTCCTTGTCAAAACATATTATTCCTAGCTTTAAATAAATCTAAATAACATAAAAGACAAAATAAGCACACAGGAAGTTTTATCTCTATACTTATATGCCATCTATGTATTATTTACATTTATATATGCTATCTACTATTGGTTGTTAAAGCAAATACCTTATTTGTCTGTATAATATATTAATACCATACATTATTTAAAAAAGTAATATTTGAAAATCTCTTGTACCCAGTGTTAGGGAAAAGCAAAATATGTAAGATTTGTGTTGAATATTAAATGCAAACACACACACACACACACACACACACACACACACACACACAAACGGACACCTGGATGGTTCAGTGATTTAAGCATCGAACTCTTGATTTTGGCTTAGGTCATGATCTCATGGTTCATGAGTTCAAGCCCCATGTTGGGCTCTGAACTGAAGGTGCAGAGCCAGCTTGGGATTCTCTCTCTCTTCCTGTCTCTCTGCCCCTGCCCTGCTCACTCTCTCTCTTTCTCTGTCTCAACATAAATAAATAAAGTTAAAAAATATGTTCTTTTGGATGATTCAAAATATCTCTGGATTAAGTAACTCATACGAAAGCAGTGGATTTATTTTAGGTATTTTTTGAGGACCTTGTATGGGAAATCATGCTATATCTTATGAAGAAAAAATAAAACATAGAAAAATGTCTCAGGTTTAGTATGAGACATAGATATCTTAATGTCTTAAGCTTTTGGTTTGTTTCTTATAGACACCAAGAATCCTGATGAGGATTCTTTGTTTTTACCGATAAGATCTATTTTTTTAAGTTTTTATTTAAATTCCAGTTAGTCAACCTGCAGTACAATATTAGATTTAGGTATACAATATAGTAATTTAACAATTCCATATAGTACCCAGTGCTCATCACAGCAAGTCCAGTGTTTAATCCCCATCACCTATTTTAATCATCCACCCACACCCTCCTCACCTGTAATCATCAGTTTATTCTCTATAGTTAAGACTCTGTTTCTTAGCTTGCATCTCTTTCTTTTTCTACCTTTGCTCCTTTGTTTTGTTTCCTAAATTCCACATATGAGTGAAATCATATGGTATTTGTCTTTCACTGAAGAACTTATTTCGCTTAGCATTATACTCTCTAGCTCTATCCATATTGTTGCAAATGGCAAGATTTCATTCTTTTTTCTGGCCGAATAATATTCCATTATATATATATATATATATATATATATATATATATATATATATATATAATATGTGAAATGTGATATGAAATATATGATATACAATATATAATGTAATAATATATACTATATATAACATGTTATATATAATAAGTATATATATTTCTTTTCCATTCATTAGTCAGTGGACACTTGGGGTATTTCCATAATTTGGCTATTGTAGATAATGCTGTTATAAACATCGGAGTACATGCAACCCATTGAATTAGTATTTTTGAAATCTTTGGGCAAATACCTAGTAGTGCAATTGCTGGATCATAGGGTAGTTCTATTTTTACCTTTCTGAGGAAATTCCATACTGTTTTTCATAGTAGCTGCACCAGTTTGCATTTCCACCAACAGTGCAAGAGGGTTCTCCTTTCTCTACATTCTTGCCAACACCTGCTGTTTTTTGTATTGCTGATTTTAGTCATTCTGATGGGTGTGAGGTGATATCTAAATGTAGTTTTGATTTGCATTTCCTTGATGATGAGTGACGTTGAGCACTTTTTCATGGGTCTGTTAGCCATGTGGATGTCTTCTTTGGAAAAATGTTTATTCATGTCTTCTGCCCACTTTTCAACTGGATTATTTGTGTTTTGGGTGTTCAGTTTGTTCTTTACATATTTTGGACGCTAACACTATATCAGATATGTCACTTGCAAATATCTTTTCCCATTCTGTAGATTGTGTGTTAGTTTTGTTGACTCTCTCTGTCTATTTTGATGAAGTCCCAATTGTTTATTTTTGCTTCTATTCCCCTTGTCTTTGGAGATGTATCTAGAAAGAATTTGCTATGGCTGATGTCAAAGAGGTCACTGCCTATGTTGTGGGATTTTTATGGGTTCAGGTTTCACATTTAGGTCTTTCATCCATCTCGAATTTATTTTTGTGTATGGTGTAAGGACGTGGTCCAGTTTCGTTCTTTTTCATTTTGCTGTTCATTTTTCCCAACACCATCTGTTGAAGAGATGTCTTTTTCCCATTGGATATTCTTTCTTGCTTTGCCCATATAGTTGTGGGTTCATTTCTGGATTTTCTATTCTGTTCCATTGATCTTTGTGTCTGTTTTTGTGCCAGTACCATATTGTTTTAATCACAACAGCTTGGTAATGTAACTTGAAGTCCGGAATTGTAATGACCCCAACGAAGCTTTTCTTTTTCAAGGTCGCTTTAGCTATTCAGGGTTTTTGTTGTTCCATACAAATTTTAGGATTATTTGTTTTAGCTCTGTGAATAATGCTGTTGGCACTTAGATAGGGAATGCATTAAATGTGTAGATTGCTTTGTGTAGTATAGATATTTTTAATAATATTTGTTCTTTCAATCCATGACCATGGAATACTTTCCATTTCTTTCTGTTGTCCTCTTCAACTTCTTTTCCAGCACGTCAGAGTAAATGTCTTTCATCTCTTTGGTTATCTTTATTCCTAGGTGTCTTATTGTTTTTGGTTCCAATGTAAATGGGATTGATAACCTTAATTTCTCTTTCTGGTGCTTCATTATTGATGTATAGAAATACAACTGATTTCTGTATGTTAATGTATCCTGCGACTCTGCTGATTTTGTTTTTTTTTTTAGTGTTCATTTGTTTTGAGAGAGAGAGAGAGAGAGAGAACAAGCAGGGGAGGGAACAAGCAGGGGAGGGAACAAGCAGGGGAGGGAACAAGCAGAGAGAACGGGAGACGATGGATCTGAAGCAGGCTCCGTGCTATTGGCACAGAGCCTGATGCGGGGCTAGAACGCTCAAACTGTGAGATCGTGACCTTCCCCAAAATAAAGAGTCGGATGCTCAACCAACCGAGCCACCCAGGCGCCTCAGCGACTTTACTGAATTTGTCTATCAGTTCTAGCAGTTTTTGATGGAGTCTTTTGGTTTTTTTTTTACATAGAGTCTGCAAATAGTGAAAGTTTGACGTCTTCCTTTCTGACTTGGATGCCTTTTATTTCTTTCTAGTGTCTGATTGCTGAGGCTAGGACTTTTAGCCTCTATGTAGTCTATGTGGTTCTAGCGATACTATGTTAAATAACAGTGGCGAGAGTGGACATCACTGTCTTCTTCCTGATCGTAGAGGAAAAGCTCTCAGTTTTTCTCCATTGAGGATGATATTAGCTGTGGGTTTTTTCATATATGGCCTTTATAATGTTGAGGTATGTCCCCTCTAAACCTACTTTGTTGAGGGATACAATATATTTTTACTCTTAAGTAAGCACACATATATTTAAAGCCAATCTTCTCTATAGAAATGTAAGTTTGTATTTGGGACATTAAGTTATTTTTCTATTCTTCAACACCATACAACCAATGCTAGTTTAGTGCCTTATCCATGGGGGAAGGAAAGAGTTGGTGGCAAATGTTTATGGTGAAGGAAGGAAGACTTAAAATTTTAAGAGAAGAGATGGTTTCTCTCTCTTGTGGTAATTATGTTAAGTTGCAGCTTGCTGTATTACTCACAAAAGGAATATATAAAGGTAATGTCAAAAGATGAATACTTAAAAGAAATTGTTTAAAACAAAAGCATACTAACTTTAAAGTATTTAAAAGTTACAATAATATTTTTATCAATATTGACTGTACTATATTTTATTTGTTCCAAAATACACAGGAGTGATGACAAAATATGATATTAAAAAAATCTAAGGAGACTGATGTACACAATTCTCCATGAGCAGAGGTAGAGGGAGAATGAATTCTTCTAGACTTTTAAAACTATACTTTTCTAGGTAATTAAGTCCTGATGTAATTACCAGGAAAAAGGTTTACAACTTTTCCTCCAAGAAACTCATTCTCTTATCCTCCCCAAATGACAAGAAAGTCAACGTGTTTCAAAAATGAGAATACATTTTCATAGCATTTTTTTCCCTCAAAATATTATTCAACCCATTCACAATATCAGCCTAAGAAATCCAAACACTTACCGACTTTTCATGTTATTGCTGATGGCTTAAAGTTAACATTCAGAAACTGTAATAAATAAACCTTGAGTTTTATTTGTTAACTTAATCATTTTGTGTGGAGTCTAGAATTCACAATCTTACATATTTCTCTGGACATATGCTTTATTGATTTTGAGATATATAAAGAAAAATAAAATGAAAAGCATATAATAGAGAAATAATCAACTACAGAAGTTAAACATATAGCAATTTCTCTCTCTATATATATTTGTAAAAATACATACATCTTATACATACATATATATACATATGTATGTGTATCATATTTTTTTAATTCTCATGAATAGCGTGTGTATTAAAAACTTTGCCAATATCTCAGGCCAAAAGTAGCATCTTATTCAGTTTCAATTTCTATTTATAATGAAGCATGATTCCTTAAGCTGATGCTTATTTGTCCTTTCTGTTTCTTCATTTAATTGTGTGTTCATATTGTTTAACCAATTTTATATTTGCGTTTAAATGCTTTTCATTTGTAGAAGTGCTTTTGTAAAACCAAGGATATTAATATCAAGGATTAATTATTGTAAATAATCATAACTAATATTAAGTAACATTTTACATATTTTTTCTCTAGTTTGTCTAACATCTCTATCAAATTATTCCTAAAACTTAGTGGCTTAAAATTGTCTTCTTATTTTGTTCATAATATTGTAAATCAGGAATTTAGGAAGGGCTTAATTGTGTGTTCACCTCTGACCCACATGGGAGTGGGATGGCAGCTGAAACCAGAGGACCCACCTCAAAGTTAACTTCTTCACTCAGAGCCCTGGCACTTTGATGTTTTCATCTGTCTGTTGTGATATCTCTCTTCTAAGACTTCTCCGTGGGCATGGCTTTTTCACAGTATGGCGGTTTCAGGGTGTGATTTATGATGGCTGACTTTCCCCAGAGCTAAAATTTAAAAGCAACTGTTGTAAGTTACCTGGATACTAACTGGGTCATTCACATACTGTTAGTGAGGATGTAAAATGTTATAGCCATTATGAAAAACAACTTGGTTGTTTTTTGGGTTTTTTGTTTGTTTGTTTTTTATAAATCCAAGCATGCAATTATCATATGACATAGCACTTGTATTCTTAAGCATTTAACCCAGAGAATTGGGAATTCTGTTTATACAAAAACCTGTGTACAATTCATTGTAGCTTTATTCATAATGATCAAATACTGTAAATAACCCAGACACATTGTGGTATATCCATACCATGGAATGTTTCAATCATAAAAAGGAACAAACTATTGAAACGGGATGCAAAACTGGGAACAACCTCGAGGGAATTATGTTGTGTGAGAAAAGTCAATATCAAAAGGTCACATAGCGTATGATTCTATTTATATAATATTCTTAGAATGTCAAATTATAGAAACCTAGAGCATATTTGTAATTGCCAGAGGTTAAGAATGAGGAAAAGAAATAAAGAAGGTGAACGTAGTTATAAAAAAATGTCTTGGGGGTGGGGGGAGGCTCCTGGGTGGCTCAGTTGGTTGAGCATCCAACTCTTGATTTCGGCTCAGGTCATGATATCAGAGTTTTGTGAGTTTAACCACTTTTATATTTGCGTTTAAACGCTTTTCATTTGTAGAAATGAAATATTCAACCTGAAAAGCCTGCTTGGGATTCTCTTTCTCTCTGCCCCTCTCCTGCTCATGCTCTGTCTCTCTCAAAATAAATAAGGTTAAAAAAAACGGGGATATCATTGTGGTAATAGAACTGTTCTGCATCTTGACTATGGTGGTGGACATATAAGATTGCAGGTGTAATAAAATTACATAGAACAAAAACATACAATGCAAACAAACTCATACATGTAATACTGGAGAAAGCTGAATAAGAAGATCATCAGAGTGTATCAATGTCAATATCCTGGTTGTGATACTGTTTTATAAGAAGTTGCCATTGGAAGAATCTTTATTTTTTATTTTTTTTATTATGAAATTTATTGTCAAATTGGTTTCCATACAACACCCAGTGCTCATCCCAACAGGTGCCCTCAATAACCATCACCCACCCACCCCTCCCTCCTGCCCCCCATAAACCCTCAGTTTGTTCTCAGTTTTTAGGAGTCTCTTATGCTTTGGCTGCCTCCCTCTCTATTTTTTTTCTTCCCCTCCCCCCATGGTCTTCTGTTAAGTTTCTCAGGATCCACATAGGAGTGAAAACATATGGAATCTGTCCTTCTCTGTATGACTTATTTCACTTAGCATAACACTCTCCAGTTCCATCCACGTTGCTACAAAAGGCCATATTTCATTCTTTCTCATTGCCACGTAGTATTCCATTGTGTATATAAACCACAATTATGGAAAGAGCCTAAATGTCCATCAACTGATGAATGGATAAAGGAAGAATCTTTAAAAGGCTACAGCGAAATTTCTCTGTATTATTTCTGAAAAATGAACATGATTCTACAATCATTTCAAAATAAAAATTTTAATTAAATAAAGTAAAGCCAAAAATACAATTGTAAGCATAAAAGTGTGGTTTCAAATTAGTGTCCTTGAATATCATGAATGAATAAAAGATATCCCATATAATCACTTACATTCAATATGTCATTGATTGTTTTAGCCACAGAAACAAGAAATAAAAAGGAATAATATTCATTGGAGGTGAAAAGAATCTAAAAAATATCAGTATTTATAGATGCAATGATTGTATACATACATGAAACTCAAGTTTACAAATAGGTGATTTTTACCATATACAAGTTTAATGTACTAATTAAAAAGGATTTGATACTCTAGCAAGAAGCAATTAGAATATATGATTAAAAAAATCATTTAGAGCAATATCAAAATGGAAAGAAATTATAAAAAAGTAATAGCAGTACTGTGAGTTCTTTTTAAGAAAAGTGTACTATTCAAAAACATTTAAAATACTTTGAAAAAACAGTACATGCATAGGCAAAAAATTTGTATTATAAACATGATGATTATCTCTAAATTGAAGTACAGACTTAATATGATTCTAATCACAATCACAAAAGTATGCTTTTTTTTTCTATTTGACAGCTTTTTCCAAAATTAATTTGGAAGAGCAATGGACCAAGACCAATAATGGAATTTCCTAAAAAGAAACAAGGAACAAGTCATCATACTTCCACATGTAACAGCTTATTTTAAAACTATATATATTTAAGACTGTGTAAATGGTACCAAAAAAGACAAATAAAGCAGGGGGACAGAATAAAGATCTAAGAAGCAGATCAGTGCATGCATGGAAGATGACTATAACAGAGGTGTTACTGCAAATTACCAGGACTAGATGGAAAATTAACTAAAAGAAAAGGCATAAGTTTTTTATTATGCTTCACGTTAGGGGGCTTGACAGACACTGCATTTTTTTCTAAATTGAAGGTCTAAACCTTGCCTGAAGAAGTGTATCAGCGCCATTTTTCCAACAGCATTTGCTCATTTTGTGTTTCTGTGTCCCATTTTGATAATTATTATGAGTTCAGAGTTTTTCATCATTACTGTATTTGTTATGGTGATCTGTGATCACTGATCTTTTAAATTTTTTTTTTAAGTTTATATATTTTTGAGAAACAGAGAGACAGAGTGCGAGCGGGGGAGGGGCAGAGAGAGGGAGACAGAATCCAAAGCAGGCTCCAGGCTCTGAGCTGTCAGCACAGAGACCCACGTGGGGATGGAAATCATGAACCGTGAGATCATGACCTGAGCCAAAGCAGAGCGCTTAACTGACTGAGCCACCCAGGCACCCATGTGATCACTGATCTTTGATGTTACTATTGTAATTGTCCTAGGGAGTTATGAACCATACCCATGTAAGACTGAAAACTTGATTGTTAAATGTTCTGTGTGTTCTGACAGTTCCACTGATCAACCGTTTTCATATCTCTCTCCCTCTCCTTGGGCCTCCTTATTCCCTGAAACACAGGGAAATTAAAACGAAGCCAGTTAAGAATTCTACATAGGTCTCTATGTGTTCAGATGACAGGACGAGTTGCATGTGTCTTACTTTAAATGAAAAGCTAGCAATGATTATGTTTAGTGAGGAAGGTACGCCCACAGCTAAGATAGGCTGGAAGCTTGGACTCCTACACCAGTTAGCCAAGTTGTGAGTGCAAAGGAAGAGTTCTTGAAGGAAATTAAAAGTGCTACCCCAGTGAACACATAAATGATAAGAAAGCGAAACACCCGTATTGCTGATACAGAGAAAATTTCAGAGGTCGAGATAGATCAATCCAGCCACAACATTCCCTTCAGCCAAAGCCTAATCCAAAACAGGGCGCTAACTCTCTTCAATTCTATGAAGTCTGAAAGAGGTGAGGAAGCTGTAGAAAAAAAGTCTGAAGCCAGAAGTGGTTGGTTCATGAGGTTTAAGGAAAGAAGCCGTTTCTATAACATCAAAGTGCAAATTGAAGCAGCAAGTGCTGATATCGAAGCTGTACAAGTTCTCCAGAAGGTCTAGCTAATGAATGGAGGCTGGCTACATTAAACAACATACTTACAGTGCAGATAAAACAGCCTTCTGTTGGAATAAGATGCCACATAGGACTCTCCTAGCTAGAGAGGAGATGTCAATGCCTGGCCTCAAAGCTTCTAGGGACAGGCTGACTCTCTTATTAGGGGCTAAGGCACCTGGTGACTTTAAGTCAAAGCCAATGTTCATTGATCATTCTGAAAATCCTAACGTCCTTAAGAATTATGATATTTATATTCTGCCTGATATTTATAGTCTGCTCTGTAAATGAAAGAAAAAATCTTGGATGACAGCACATCTGTTTAAAACATGGTTAATTAAATATTTTAAGCTCACTGTTGTGACCTACTGCTCAAAAAGAAAAGAAAAATCCTTTCAAAATATGCCTACTCATTGACAATGCACCTGGTCACCCAAGCACTCTGATCAAGATGGACAAATGAGATTTTTGTTTTCAAACCTGCTAACACAACATCCTTTCTGGACCTGCAGTCCATGGATCAAGGAATAATTTTGACTTTTAAATCTTATTATTTAGACAATATATTTCATAAGGCTATAGCTGCCATAGGTAGCAATTCCTGTGATGGATCTAGACAAAGTAAAATGGCAATATTCTGGCAAAGATTCGCCATTCTTCATGCTATGAAGAACAATTGTGACTCATGGGAAGAGGTCAAAATATTGTCAACATTAGCCAGACTTTGGAAGAAGTGGATTCTAATCCTCATGGATGATTTTTGAGGGGTTCAAGACATCAGTGGAGGAAGTAACTGAAGATGTAGTGGAAATAACAAAAGAACTAGAATTAGAAGTATATCTAATGAGGAGACTGAATTCCTGCAATCTCATAATAAAACTCTAACAGAATAGGAGTTGTTTCTTATGGATGAACAAAGTGGTTTCTTGAGGTCAAATCTACTCTTGGGGAAGATGCCATGAAAACTGTTGAAATGACAACAAAGGACTAGTTTGCACTCTATCCCATTCTCTTTACCATGCTTTTTATCGCCCATACTTTCTTTCCCCTTTTACTCATGAGGTAGAGGAGAAGAGGTCTTGTTTGTCCATCTTTTGACCCCAGGGTGGATTATTTCCTGCTTTTTAATAGATTCATGTATTTTATCACTGTTCAGTTTGGTTTTCATTTTCATGTTAGTTACATCCAAGATTTCTTCCATTAAAAAAAACACCTTAAATTTTATTTTATTTTTTAATTAAAAAAATTTTAGCACAACTAATATAACAGACATGTTCACTCTTCCCTGTAAAACCTAGATAGACTTGCCTAAAGCCGCCTCTCTCAGTACATTTCAGACTTCCCTGGATTTCGGTGAATTTATATAGAACCGTGCTCCTATGGTATACACTCTGTCTTCAAATATGTTTTTTAATTTATTTTATTTTTTTAATTAATTTATTTTTTAATTTATATCCAAGTTAGTTAGCGTATAGTTCAATAATGATTTCAGGAGTAGCTTCCTTAATGCCACTTACCCATTTAGCACATACCCCCTCCCACAACCCCTCCAGCAACCCTGTCTGTTCTCTATATTTAAGAGTCTCTTATGTTTTGTCCCCCTCCCTGTTCATTTAGCATAATACCTTCTAGTTCCATCCATGTAGTTGCAAATGGCAATATTTCATTCTTTTTGATTGCTGAGTAATACTCCATTCTATATATATATATATATATATATATATATATATATATATATATACATATACATATATATACCACACCTTCTTTATCCATTCATCCACCAATGAACATTTCAGCTCTTTACATTCTTTGGCTATCGTTGATAGTACTGCTATAAACATTGGGGTGCATGTGCTCTTTTGAAGCAGCATACCTGTATCCCTTGGATAGATACCTAGTAGTGCAATTGCTGGGTCATAGTGTAGTTCTATTTTTGATTTTTTGAGGAACCTCCATACTGTTTTCCAGAGTGGCTGCACCAGCTTGTATTCCCGCCAACAATGCAAAAGAAATCCTCTTTCTCCACACCCTCGCCAACATCCGTTGTTGCCTGAGTTGCTAATGTTAGTCATTCTGACAGGTGTGAGGTGGTATCTCATTGTGGTTTTGATTTATATTTCCCTGATGATGAGTGATGTTGAGCATTTTTTCATCTGTCAGTTGGCCATCTGGAGGTCTTCCTTAGAGAAGTGTCTATTCACGTCTTTTGCCCATTTTTTCACTGGATTATTTGTTTTTTGGATGTTGAGTTTGATAAGTTCTTTATAGATTTCAGATACTAACATTTTATCTGATATGTCATTTGCAAATATCTTCTCCCATTCTGTCAGTTTACTTTTAGTTTTGTTGATTGTTTCCTTCATCATGCAGAAGTTGTTTTTTTGTTTTTTTGTTTTTTTTTAATTTTGTAGAGGTCCCAATAGTTCGTCTTTGTTTTATTTTCCTTTCCACTGGAGACATGTTGAGTAAGAAGTTGCTGTGGCTGAGCTCAAAGAGGTTTTTGCCTGCTTTCTCTTCTAGGATGTTGATGGCTTCCTGTCTTACATTTAGGTCTTTCATTTGTTTTGAGTTTATTTTTGTATATGGTGTAAGAAAGTGGTCCAGGTTCGTTTTTCTGTGTGTTGCTGTCCAGTTTTCCCATCACCATTTGCTGAAAAGACTGTCTTTATTCCATTGGATATTCTTTGCTGCTTTGTCAAAGATTAGTTGGCCATACGTTTGTGGGTCCATTTCTGGGTTCTCTATTCTGTTCCATTGATCTGAGTGTCTGTTTTTATGCCAGTACCAGATTGTATTGATGATTACAGCTTTGTAATACAACTCAAAGTCTGGCGTTGTGATGCCTCCAGCTTTGGTTTTCTTTTTCAAGATTGCTTTGGCTATTTGGGGTCTTTTCTGGTTCCATACAAATTTTAGGATTGTTTGTTCTAGCTCTGTGAAGAATGTTGGTGTTATTTTGAGAGGGATTGCCTGCCTTCACATCTCTAAATCACAAATGTTATTTTTATTTTGTAACATGTCATCCCAGGGAAAAAATTCATCCCTTTCACTAGTGTCAGTTGATCCAGAGATAGGGAGATAGAGAGAGACAGACAGTCTCCAGAGCATGAAGAACTTAGATTCAAATAAAAATTTTAAGATGACAGAGAGGGTTTATACTGTAAGAGCTGAAACATTGTTTTCTCAAAATATCTGTTAACTATTCTGTTTTGTGAGGTTTCATTATCTCTCTAAATTGCCAATGCCTTCTTTTTGTCTAACTGATCTTCACACTTTCTATGTCTCTTCCTTGAATTTATGCTCTAAGAGTTAAGAACAAAATTATTTCTCTTGCCTCAAAACTTCCCTTTACTTGCCCTATTACTAACACGTAACAGATCTTGGGTGGAGGAGGAGTTCTCAGGGGTCAAGTTCATATTCTATCTCCAACAACAACATGCTTCTTTCTGCAAAATAAAGTGCAAAGTTTCATCCTTCAACTTCAACAACATCCTTCTTTCTGAAAAAAAAAAAGAAAGGAAAGAAAATAAAAGAAAAAAAAGGGAAAGAAAATGTTAGGGGAAATTATTTTTCTTATTGATAAAATTTTCTCTAACAGTTGTAATTATAAGAGTAATATTAGAATTCTAACATAGCTATAGGGATACAGAGTCAATAGTGACTATTTCCATACTCAGCCTCTTTTTCTCTACCATATTATCATTACTCAGAGTTTATTCCACTTGCCATTTTCTTATGTAGGACTGTTGTATAAATTTTCAGTACACATAAAGGTATTTTGCAAGGTTTTGCTTTAAATATGTGTCTTTTACATGCATTTATAATCTTAACTTTTAACAAGTTTTGAATATTACACCATTTAATGAAATGACAAAGTTCATTATCATCCTGTGTATTTCCCCATTCTTGTTCTCTCTACTGTCTCATTATGTAGCAAAATTCTGTTAACATCCGGGGGGGTTGATGGGGGAGACAATTAGGGGGTGAAGGTGTAAGGAAAATATTGCAGGATCTGATGCTTTTTACAAACACAAACAGTTACTATTAATACAATTGTATTAATACAATTAATACAATTCTCTGACAATGAGAGAAGAAGTATTGTAATTCCTGATCATTTCTCTGAAACTCTCATTTTTCCTCAGAACATTCTAGTCTCTCCTTCTCAAGTAAGGCCAGGATTCACTTTTGAGTCCCAGACTATTTCTCCCAATTCCCCACTAATTGAAACGAAAAGAAAATATTTGGATGGAAAGGGAAAGGAAAAAGACTAGAGAATGAACACTGAGTTCTGCTGTGCCCCAAATTTTTAACACATTGTATTATTCAATCCTTACAACACCATAATGTAGATTGATGTGTCTCCAATTCATTGCATGTGTGAACCTGACTTAAAGAGTCTAAGCTACTTCCCCAAAGTCTCTGGTTGTGCTCTCTCTGCTATATTACACCGTTTTCTTCCCAAAGATAAGAAAACATTCCATAAAAGTTAGATGTAAAAATCCTAAGGTTGCTGAAATGTATGGCCTTCTATTCTACTAGTTGAAAGACTCAAGGTTGATGAGATCATTGGAGTGAGGTGCACAGATAACTTTAAAGGGTGCTAGTCATGAGACAGCCAAGAAATTGGCCCTATTAACTTATTCAAATATACTTCTGATTTCATTTGAGGCAGGGAATTAGGGCGAATGATGGAATTTTATTACCAGAAAGTGTCATATAATGAAATCTGTTAATTTTACAGACAGGGAAACTGAGTCTCAGAGGCATTAAGTGTCATATGTTTTGTAACAGATATAGTTTATGGCAAAACTCCAATTCCTCTGTGGTCTGGTAATTATTTCATTTGACTACACTGTCCTGGTGAACCTAGCATCCACAATAACTGTGTATCTCATGGGATAAATCCCTTAGAAATGGTGGGCTGTATCAAACAACAAAGATAGAGCTAAATTAGAGTAATCCCAAGAAGGCCAAGAAAAGAAGCCATCCATGCTCTCCGGAGTTTACTGCTGCAGGATTAAACTGAAAGGTCTATCTATCAAATGCAAAGGGCTTATTTCAGATGAATAGTCTGTGTTCACCTGTTCAGATTTAGCTGTTCTGCTGCACAGCTTTGTTTCTAATAGATGAAGCTAAACAAGAAACAATAACTAGTGGCAATTGTTTATAAGTATTCAGGAACTAGGCAGACTTAAGAATACCTTCTATGGGTGCGCCTGAGTGACCCAGTTGATCAAGCATCCACCTCTGGTCTTGATCTCAGGGTTGTGAGTTCAAGCCCTACACTGGGCTCTGCACTGAGCATGAAGGCTCCTTCAAAAAAAAAAGAAAGAAAATAATTACCTTCTACCTGTGATGTAACAAATGAAGTGAAGGAGGAAACAATAAATAAATAAAATAACATATATGCTCCATTATGAAAAATAAACAAGATGTTTATTGCAAAAATAATGAATACTTTAAAAAGGACCTTCCTATTATAATTCGCACAAAGGACCTAGTTTTAATAATATGTTACTGCAATTTAAATTTTAACTTAAGTTGCAGTAATGTAACTTAAAGTGACTAACAAAGTATGGTGCAACATATTATCTTTTTCCTTTACCTCTATACATGTATTTCCAAAAATTTTTAAGTAGTGGCTATACTTTATGGAAGTGATGGTCTTCATGCTGTCTAATATGTTTTCTCTAATGAAATTTTCCCATAATGCCATGGTAGGTCAGCTTTCGGATCTCTTTCAATCTCAGCACATGCAGTGCTTGTATGCTACAGATCAAAAACAAAAGAGAAAGCATGGTAGAATTATTTTCCAAGGTGTTGGCACAGGGCTATTTCCTCATAATAATGGAGTCTGAGTAGCTGGCAGAAACGTTATGAGATGTCAGCTCTCCTATGTAGTTAGTTTAAATTCAGTGGCATTTCACATCTCTGTTATGTAGCTCTATTCTAACAGACGTGGAATCCAGGCCACACTTCCTGTTAAAACAGCATTAAAAGTAAAATGAGAGAACTCTTCACCTGCCCACTGATGTTCTTTCTGCTCTACACAGAAGCAACAAACTCAGGTTCAAGTTGCTGAAAACAAACAATTAGAAATCAAATCAAAACCTGTTTGGCTTCGCAATTGAATGCCGAGATTCAGTAAGAATCGTAACAATGCAAAGTAATAGCCTGCCGAATTCAATGAATACAGCTTAATAACTTTGGACTATGGCAAGACTTGGGCAAAATTAAAAAGTAATGTAAAGCTTCTTGAGTATGTTCCTTTGAATTAGCATTCTGAAGCATGTGCCTACACGCCATCCATTAAGAGGACTGCTGGTTTCGTTTACAGACTCTGCCTACATCAGCTAGCACTAATGTGTAAAAATGTATTGTAGGCTGGCCTATAAAAAGCACACCAAATTTTCATTATGTTTCAGTCCAAAAGTGCTTGTTTTGCAGGATGGAGTCCATGTCAATAAAATGGATTGTATGTCACTTAAACCAAGAGACATGCTAATCTTCTAGAGGCCTCTGTCCTTAATCTCTACAGGACATGAGTCAGTTTAGAAGTGTGAGCTGTTCTCATAGGTAGCAACTATTGAGCTCTTTAATATAAATTCAAAAGCAAAGCTTATCAGTGTGTTTCAGAAATTGCTTCAATGTGGTTTCTGTCTATGAAAAAAAAAATTCCCCTTCTTCTCCCAAATCCATGGGCAACTTCCAAGTTTTCACAGCGCCTGGGAGCACCTTTTAATTATAAAGAAATTGGTTTTGGTGATAGCTGCCCTGTGACCAATTGGATTAGAGACATTTCTTCTGGCTATTATGAAGCTAACTTGATTGTTGCCCTCGTGTAGTTAGGCATGATCAAAATATTAAGTAAAACAGTGTCTCCATTCAGAACTTCAAGACCCAGTGGTCTATTCTTTAAAAGTAGTAGCATAAATACCCATTTTATAACAAAAGAGCAGAATGATGGGATTGGAATCAAGAATTCTTTGGTTTGTGAAGGAAGTTCCAAAATTTATGGAAAATGATTAGGGTTACTTTCCTTACATTTTAAAGTCACATGCACTATATCATGCGAAGGCTAGAAAGGCTTAAAGACAATCTACAAAACCGCTCTTGGATCTAAGAGCAAATGGGTTTACAATAAAGTCTTTAAAACATGATATTAAAGAGAAGGCCATCCTGTGACCTTTCATTTTATTTTCTAAACACCAAGAAGTATACATTTTCTGTTTACTTGTTCTAAATAGAATAAAATTCAATCATTACAGAAAGTAATGATCCGTATTCCAGTATAACACCTTCCACAAAAGAATAAAAGGCTTATATCTATTTCTATGTCATGTCTGGTATTAAATGACACTTTATTGATAAATACAAAATGAAATTTTGAAGTCAAATTAATATCACATAAAAAGATAACAACAAAATAAAATGATAAAATATTCCATCATCTCTGAGATCAAAACCCTAGAAAATAAGTAATGGGTTTAAGGGGTATGTTTGTATAAAGGAATATTTTCTGTAATACAGAATTTTAAAAAGTAAGTTTTTTTTTTCATTTAAACTTTCTTCTTAAAAGTTTGTGCAAAATATAAATTCAGTCTTTGGAAATAAAGTATGTAGATCAAGTTTTATTTTTATTGATGATTTCAAATCTATCACTGACTTGGATTGTTGTTATAAAAATAATTTCTCTTAACTATTTACATACAAATACTGAGGTATATTGAGTAGTGTATATAATGATTCCAGAATAAAGCACTAACATTTATCTTTTTAAGATATCCTTCATATAAGTTTGTGTGATTCCCGTATTCATAGGCTAAATAATGTGTTGTTGAATGACCAATGAATATAGTGTGCTGATTAATGAAAAACTAAGTTTACAACAATAAATCAGTTTACTAGAAGCAATAAATTTCAGTTTATTGTACTTTATGGTGAAGAAACATCCAGCTAAAATTTAGAACCATTGCCAAAGAATTATACTATCATATCCATAAAGCAAATGAATCTAATGAGACATTTAGGAGGGAATTTTTAAAAATGATTTTGGAAATGTTATTTCACACAGTTATGAAGGATGTTGATTTCATTACTAGTATAACATTTGAGGAGTATCTAAATACATAGGTCTTTATGGGGTTTTTTTTGAAGTATAATAGAATATATTACCTTAACTTCATGTACACAACATAATGATTCCATATTTGTATATATTGAGAAACAATCACCACCATAAGTCTAGTTACCATCCGTCACCATAGAAAAATTACAATTTTTCCCCTTGCGATGGAACTTTTAAGATTTACTTTCTTAGCATCTTTTAAACTCGCAATACAATATTATTAACTATAGTCATCATGCTGTACATTACATTCTCATGTATTATTTATTTTAAAATTGGAAGTTTGTACCTCTTGATACCTTTCATCCATTTTGCCCATCCCCCAACATCCTGCCTTCTGGTGACTGCCGATCTGTTTTCTGAATGTGTGAAGTTTGGTTTCTAGATTTCACATATAAGTTGAAATCATTTAGTATTTCTTTTTCTCTGTGACTTATTTCATTTAATATAGTAATCACAAGGTCTATCTGCATTGCTGCAAATTGTAATATTTCATTGTTTTTATGACTGAATAATATCTCATTTTATATTGATCCATTCATCTGTCAATAGATACAAGTTTTTGTTTTTGTTTTTTTCCATGTCCTGACTATTGTAAATAATGATACAATGAACATAGACGTGCATGTATCTTTTCAAATTAGTGGTTTTGTTTTCTTTGGGGAAATACACACAAGTGGAGTAGTTGGCTTATATGGTAGTTCTTTTCTTTTCCTCTTCTTTTCTTTTTTTTTTTTTTTTTTTTTTTGAGAATCCTCCATACTATTTTCCATAGTGGCTGTACCAATTTACGTTCCCACCAACAGTGTATGAGAGTTCCCTTTTCTCTACATTCTCTTCAACATTTGTTACTTCTTGTCTTTCTGATAATAGCCATTATAACAAGTGTGAAGTCATGTCTTATTATAGTTTTGATTGCATTTCTCTGATAATTAGTGATGTTGAGAGTTTTTTTATGTGCTTGTTGGCCATCTCTTGGTCTTCCTTGGAAAACTCTCTATTCAGATTCTCTGCCCATGTTTTATTTTTTTAAAAAATTTTTTAACGTTTATTTATTTTTGAGACAGGGAGAGACAGCATGAACGGGGGAGGGTCAGAGAGAGAAGGAGACACAGAATCTGAAACAGGCTCCAGGCTCTGAGCTGTCAGCACAGAGCCTGACGCGGGGCTCAAACTCACAGACTGCGAGATCATGTCCTGAGCTGAAGTCGGATGCCTAAACGACTGAGCCACCCAGCCTCCCCTCTCTGCCCATGTTTTAAATGGATTATTTTTTTGTTATTGAGCTGTATCAGTTCTGTATATATTTTGGATATTAATCTCTTATCAGATACATGATTTGCAAATACAGTTACCTTTGAACAACATTGGTTTGAACTGTGTGTGTCCACTTACATGTGGATGTTTTATCAAAAACATTTTATCAAAATGTCACACAGTATTAGAAGTGTATTTTCTCTTCCTTATGATTTTCTTGACAGTGTTTCCTTTCTTTAGCTTTCTTTATTGTAAGAATTCAGCATATAATACATATACACAACACATGTTAATTGACTGTTTGCTACTGGTTAAGTCTTCTGGTCACAGTTGACTATTTAGTAGCTAGGTTATGGGAGAATAAAGTTATTTGTAGATTTTGCCTATGTAGGTGGTCAGTGCCCCTAACACACACTTTGTTCAAAGGTCACTTGTATCTTCTCCTGTTCAAGCTTGCCTTTTACTTTTACAGTTTCCTTTACTGTGAAGAGGATTTTAGCTTGAGGTAGTCCTGTTTGTATATATTTGCATATGTTGCCATTGCCTTTAAAGTCAGATCCATAAAAATATCACCAAGACTGATGTAATGGACTTGAACATCTATGTTTCCCTCTAGGAGTTCTATGATTTCAGGTCTTACACTCAGTTTTTAATCCATTTTCAGTTAATTTTTATGTATGATGTAAGATAATGACCAGTTGCATTCTTTTCCATGTGGCTGTTCATTTTTTCCAACTAAAGACATTGCCCTTTCCCCATTATAGATTTTCACCTCATTTGTTGTAAACTAACTGACCATGTGTGCATGATTTAACTTCTGGGCTCTCTATTCTGTTTCATTGATCTATCTGTCTGCTGTAATGCCAATATAGTGTTTTGGTTATTATAGCTTTGTAATATAGTTTAAAATCAGGAAGCATGATTCCTTCAGCTTTGTTTTCTTTCTCCAGATTGCTTTAACTTTTGGGGTGTTTTGTGGCTCCATAAAAATTTTAAGCTTGTTGTTAGAATTCTGTGAAAAATGCCACTAGAATTTTAACAGGGATCACATTGAATCTATAAATTGCTTTGTACAGCTTAACAATATTTTTTTCTTCCAATCCTTGAACATGGAATATCTTCCCATTCACATGTGTCATCTTTAATTTCTTTCAACAATGGCTCATAGTTTTCAGTGTACCACACCGGTTAAACTTATTACTAGGTATTTTATTCTTTTTGATGCAATTGTAAATGGGATTGTTTTCTTAATTTCTCTTTCTGATATTTTGTTGTTAGTGTATAAGACAAAACAGATTTTTGTATATTGATTTTGTAACTTGTAACTTTATTGAATTTTTTATTATTTCTAAAAGGCTTTTTGTTTGTTCATTTGTTTTGTGGACTCTTTAAGCTTTTCTATATATATGATCATTGTCCATAAATACTGACAGTTTTATTTCTTCCTTTCCAATTTGGATGCATTTTAGTTCTTTTTCCTATCTAATTACTCTAAGACTTAAAATACTCTGTTGAATAAAAGTGGTGTAAGTTGGTGTCTTTGTCATTTTCTTGATCTTAAAGGAAAATCTTTAAATTTTTTTGCCATTGAGCATAATGTTAGCTATGAGTCTAGGCACTTTCCAAACACTGTTTTGGTGCTCGGTCCCAGGACAAGTGAGTATGCAAATGAGCCCTTTAATAGCAGAATCACCATTCCTTATAACTGTATGGTTTTCCTGGATGTAAGACCAATTGGTTTTCAAAGCTAGACATTTTGGGGGTTTGTCTCGGCTGGTCCCAGGAACTGAGGTGCTTACTGTGGGGCACAAACTCTGTGCTCCTCAGGGAGGAAGCTGCATTTGTTAAATCTCTTAATTGTGGATTACTGCAGTGGGAGTGGGATTTGGGGGAGACCAAATCTCTGTCTCTCCTACCCATCTTGATGTGGCCCTTTTATCCTCTGTTGTGGAAAAGCTGCCCTGTACTGTATAGTTGTATTGTTTTCAGGTCTTTTTCAGAGGGAATTATTTCATATGTAGCTACAGCTTGGTTGTGTCTGTGGGAGGAGGTGAGTCCGGGATCTTCCTATGCTGCCATCTCGAACTACCTTCCTAGTCACTATGTCTAAATGTAATAAAAACATAAGTATATGTTGAATTGTTAGATTTGAACACTGTACACACAGATATTGTCGTATATGAAAATGGATATCCGTCTTAGGATCTTATGGATTACAAAGAGAATGAAAAAATTCCAAGAGATGTTACCTGAATTTAATCCCTAGTATAACAAGGTCTCTGTACATAGCACAAGAGTTAGTGGAAGAGGCTATTTATTTAATTTTTGATGATAAAGGAAAGTAATATATTATAGGAACTAGGTGTTTGTATGTTGCTTTTTTTCACTTCTCCAACATGAAGACCACGAATTATAAACAGTCACAAATATCTCAGTTTTAGTCCAAGGCCAGACCAGGAAGTTTAATGAAGAAAAACATAGTCTTGGTTCAGAAGATTTGACTTCTCCAATCAATTAAATTCGAAGTATACATTCAAAGTGCATTGTATGTTTAATATTGCCTTAATACCCAAACTCAAAGAAAATAATATGGTGTCAAAATTCTTTCTGCTATTATATCTAGTAGTTAAAACATTTCAAGAAACAAAAGTGAAATTACCACATTACTAAATATTGATACTATATACTAATATATAACAAGGAACACTACCTGATGTTTTTGAATAGTGACTTATAGCACAGAGGAAGGAAATATTTCTGATTCATGTAACATATGTGAAAACCCATCTTGAAGGATTCTAGCATAACATTGGTCCTTGTATGAATGCTCTCTTCTACTGGATTATCTCTTAGTATTTTATATTGAATCTCTGCCTCAGTGTCAGTTTATAATTTTTAAATAAATAGATCAAATTTATACGTGATGTAGAAAATTTGGATTCATTTTACATTGTTATAACAAGGGAAAATTACATAGAATAAAGGTAATTAGTCAGTATCGAACATAGAAGACTACTATTCTTTCTTATTTTAACTTAGAGTTGTCAGTTTTCTTTATGTGCTTCCAAGTTACATAAAGTATAAAAATATGGTAGGTTTAACAGAATATGAGATGAGGACATTTTTATCCAAGGTAAAAAACACAAAGAGAAGTAAAGCATTATTCCCCATGCTCTTCTTGAGGTCAGGTAAAGAGACCCTGAGTACAAAAACCTTTTCCTTCTTGATGTGGAGGCAATTATTTATACTGTTTGGGCTGGAAAAGTTGACACTTGTTAGAAAAGAAGTAACAAATAATTATTTCTTCCTTTATACAGCTTCAGAAAGTAAATTCATGTACTAGCTTATTAGAAAAAAAGAACTAAGTTGCTGAATATGACTGACCATATCAATTATGTGGAAGAAAGGAAATGTTATGCTAACATTTAGAATACCAGGCTAAAAGCATTTTGAGGGAGGTTTTCCTGCATATTTTGCCATTGAATCTTTGGTGATAATTGTTGATTGGGTCATGCGTATAGACAAAGTATTCATCTTATTTGAGAGTATCTCTTCATATTATCCTGATTTGGATGTAAATATTAAAAAAAAACTTTAATGGTGAATTTATTCCTTTTAGGAATTCACACGTAAGTTTACCTTGGTTCACATAGCTGAGGAACACCAATTTGTTTGATAGCTTTAAGTGAAGGTCAAATATGGAATATATTATGAAAAGAATATCTAAAATATATTGAAAGTTTACTCTTGCCCAGGGACTTTGAAAGACTTTTGTATGCATAATCTCATTGTAAATCTTAGAATAATCATATGGGAGAAATATTAATGTATCCAATAGTCCAGAACAGAGGGCCAGATAAATTAGGAAATTGGCCACAATGCACACAGGTTTGTATCAGTGATATAATTTGAATCCATATCTGTGTCCATAACACATATTTATGTGTTGAGAGAGAGAGAAGGCCCAAGTGAGTGAGGGGCAGAGAGAGAGAGAGAGAGAGAGAGAGGGATAGAGAGGGAATCCCATGAGGAGCAGAGAAAGAAAAAGAGAGAAAAAGGAAAAGAGAGAGAGAGAGACAGAGAGAGAGAGAAAGAGCGTGAGCAGGGGAAGGACACAGAGAGAGACAGAATCTGAAGCAAGCTCCAGGCTCTGAGCTGTCAGCACAGAGTCTGATGCGGAAGCTTGAACCCACAAACCGTGAGATCATGATCTGAGCTGAAGTTGGACGCGTAATGGACTGAAACACCCAGGTGCCCCAATATTAGTTTGCTTTAAATCATTAAACATTGGTAAAACAGCAAGTTATTCATATTAAGATTACAATAAAATTCCTTCTTGTCAAATTAGGAAATATTGCTTCTTTTAAGTAGTTAAAATCTTAGCTTGCCAACAAAATATTAAAACAAAACATGAAGTCTAAAAAGATTGGAATGTTGGTGTTGATTTTTCTTCCTAGGCAAAAACCCAGAGATATTTTAAAAATCATTTTTGTATTAAAACTTCTGGCTAAATACTTATAAAACATTTCTTTGGCATTGGCTTTTCTGTTTAAGGAAGAAGAAAGTGGTAGAGAGAACCGTTTCCTTTTCCACAGAAGAAACTTGGCATTGACACTTGTCTCTAAAACATGTGATGTTCCTGTGATTCCTCGGATGTCTTTAAACTGGTGTCCAGCTGTTGGAAAACATTCTTGGTTTTGTGTGACGTTAGCTCACAGCTGCTGTTGCTGGATTCTTCTGCACCTGTTTTCTCTACCAAGTGTGCCCATCTGAGAGAATCAGAACATGTGATGTGTGGATATCTATCTAGATGCGAATGCTTAAATTGTAAGTAACGAAAGAAGATGATAAAAGCACTTTCAAATAAAGCATACCTTTGTTTTAAATATTCACAGTTTCGAGTTTAAGAGGCATTTAAAATATGCGAGCACAAAGGAACTGTATTAAAAAAATAAGAAAGGAGACAGGAAAGCAAGTTTTACATGCTAAATTATAATTCCAAAGACGGGATTTTTTTTTTGAAATTATTTAAAGGAAAGGTTTCTTTTTATTTCTATAAGCAAACAAACACTGCTGTGCCACCTTCAACCCTATCAGAAATTTCACCTCATCCCGAATGAAGCTCTGTACCCATTAAACAATAAGTCCCCTTCTTCACCCTCAATGCCCCCACCTTAGTCCCTGGTAACCAATTTTCTACTGTCTGTTTCTATGTATCTCATATACGTGGAATTGTATGATATTTGTCCTTTTGTCTGGTTTATTTTACTTAGCATTACGTCATGTTTTTGAAGTTCATCCGCTTTGTAGCAAGTATCAGAAAATCGTTCCATTTTAGGCTGAATAATATTCCATTGTATGTATATATTATATTTTGTTTATTCATCTACTGGACATTTGGGTTGCTTCCACCTTTCAGCTATAATAACGTTCTTATGAACACTGAGGTACAAATATATGTTTGAATCCCTCCTTTCAATTCTTTGGGGTACATACCCAGAGGCGAAATTTCTAGATTGTATGGCAACTCTATGTTTAATATTTTAAGGAACTGCCACACTGTTTGCCACCACTCCTATTTTTTAGGCAAGACCTGAAGTGTGCAAAGGAAAAATTGTTTGGAGAAACAGTTAGATAGTGGATGGCTAGCAGGTAAGGAGTTGGAAGAAGGAGAAATTTTGAAACAAAACAGAAACAGGGTTGCACAGAGCCTCTGAGGCCAGAAAGATATTGGCCACTTTTCACGACTGAAATTTGAGTAGCATGTGGTTGTTCATGGAGAAAGAAAAGGAGTTGAATTCAAGATGAGGTGTGGACTCAGACAGGGTTCAAATCAGATAGTTATGTATGTCACTGCACTATGTGCATTTTGTTCTATGTAAAAAAAGAAATTTGAAAGGTTTTCTTTAAGTAGGATTATGCTATCTATGCCTTTATTTATTTTTGTTCATGTGAAAAATGGATAGGAATAAGTCAAGAATATATAAAGTGAGCCACTTAGGAAGATCGGTGTTCCAGGTAAGATGTTATTACTGTCTTGGGTAAGGAAGGTGGAGTTTGTGATTTAGACACAGAAAATTAGGTGATGAATCCAATGTAGGGAAATAGGTGTCAGAAATTACTTCCAGGTTTCTACTTGTAATAACTATGTATGGTGGTACCACTTATCTACAGGGAAGAATTCGGTTTTGAAAATTTCAAATTTGAAGCATCTATTAGATATCAAAATTCTTATTGTTATCAATTAAAATATTTCCCTGACTTTAGAGTTATTTATTTATTTATTTATTTATTTATTTATATTTTAGAGAGAGAGAGCATGAGTGTAGGCAGAGGAGCAGAAGAAAATATAATCTTTTTTAAAAAATATCTTTTAATGTTTATTTTATTTTTGAGAGAGACAGAGTGTGAGCAGAGGAGGAGCAGAGAGAGAGGGAAACACAGAATCTGAAGCAGGTTCAGCGCTGTAAGCTGCCCAGCACAGAGCCAGATGTGGGGCTTGAACTTGCAAACTGTGAGATCGTGACCTGAGCTGAAGGCGGATGCTTAACTGACTTAGCCACCCAGGCTTCCTGAGAGAGAAACTTAAGCAGGCTCCACACTCAGTTTGGAGCCTGATGCAGGGCTCGATCCCACAACCCTCAGATCATAACCTGAGCTGAAATCAAGAGTTCGACACTCAACTGACTGAGCTACTGAGGTGCCACTCCTTGACTTTAGAGTTATTTAAAAATAAATAATTTTGAAAATTATTTTTTTTTTCAGTTTCCTCTTGCTAGGCAGAGATAGTAACTCTACAAAATAAACATTCTATCTTTTGCTTATTTGTTTTTTCCTCATAGTATTCTGGCAGTAGTAGACAACTGGATTATTAAAAGAAAAGCAAGATGGCAAAATATATCTGAAACCTTTCAACACACATTTTATTTCATGGAGACATTAAAATTTATTATTCACAATTATCTGGTTAATTTACCTTATGTAATCTGTCAAACCTCTTCATTCAAACAAAATATGTTATGCTTTTGATATGTATTACAAAATGGCTTGACTATAAGGAGCCAAGGTCTCACAATTCCCTTCATCTTAGAGATTTATTTGCAATTATTTTATCCCTTATCTAAGTAGTCTACTCACTGGTTTTATATTTTAGTCATTTCTATTGTTTGGTTGAAGTTCTTGAAGTTTTGTTTTGTTTTGTTTTGTTTTCTTGTTCCTTCCTTTCTGTCATGAATAGAAATGTTCTGGCAAAGAAAATGTATGTCACCCAAAGTTAGGACTTTAAAACTGGTGTTATTTGGTTACTTATACTTTAGTGTGCTTGGGATTTTACTGGTTTTATGCCACCTCACAAGTAGCTCATTCCCTTTGATATTTTACAACATAATTATTTAATCTAATTATTTTACTTCACTCATTTCATCGCTCTAGAATGTATTTGCAAATAAAATGCCTACTTAGGACTTTGGAGATAGTTAAAGAAAACAAAAATATGTTATAGGAGAAATATAGTAGAAGTATTTTCCTGTAGAAAATAGATGGTTTTCATTTGGTAATTTATGTGCTGAGCTATCATTAGCAGAATGGAAAATATTAGAAAAGGATTAATTGAATGTGCCAATATGGTTGGCAAGGACGAATTATCACTTTGACTTTAGGGCTCTGATTTTTTTGTATTTTTACAGTTACATGAATCTATCATGAGTTTTATTATGTCTTCCTCCAACTATTCATGAGCCATGATCAAATGAAGCTTTACATGAAAAAATACAGGAAAAAATAAAAGGATAAGGAAAAAGAAGAGGGGAGGAGGGTAAGAAAGAAAAGTACAATTTTATGATGTGACAGAGGCGTTAGCCGATGCTACAATGGTAATCATATTGTAATGTATACATGTTTCAAATCAACATATTGTATATCTTTAACTTATATAATGTTATACATAAATTATATCTCAATAAAAATTTATAAATTATTTAATTCATGTGTGAACTTACAAATGTGTAAAGAATGCACATGTTTCCTCTCCTCTACTTTGTAAATTCAGAGAATAGGCTGTCAGAATTCCATGACTGCTCTTTAAATCCTGGGTTGTGTTCTTTTGATGGCAGACCTTATAAAGGCAACTTTATTTTCTCCTGTGAGGAGACAAGCATAAAAATAGGGAAAAAAAGTTCAAACCATTGAGATGAGAAGTCTGGGTCTTAGACCTTATTCTGCCACTGAATATTTATATGATTCCCACAAATAATCTGTCCTGTTTGGGAAACAGTATCTTGCTTGTGAATGAATGTATTAAATTAGATCACCGCACCAAGCTCTAACATTCTCTTCTCCGCTCCCTGTGCATTTGCCTTTCTCTTTGTAAATATCATACAGTTCACATCGCAAATCTTCTCAAACATTAAAGGCCACTGTTGATTATAAACTGAAGAAAAAGATGATAATTGAATTCATGATAGGAAATAACACTTTCCTTTATTGAGATGTATGAGAAGCACAAGGGCAACACTATCAACGTATCAAAGATAGATCAATGGGGTAGTTCTGTTGCCAGAGGAAAGAGATTTGATTTTCAGTTGCCAACATACAGTGAGACCTGACAGAAGCTTAGAGCAGAATCTTTAGAACCAAAAGCAGTAGCATCAAGTTGAGATGAGTCTGGATAAAACAATGAATGAATGAATGAATGAATGAATGAATAAATAAATAAATAAAACATACAAATAACTTGTTCTTGTCCAACAAACAGATTTCATTAGGACTTCAGTGAAAGATGTTTGCTTCCCCTTTGTGCTTTGTGTGCTATTTCTGTCATTTAGCTCATTTCTGACAGTCCTCCATACACCTGTAGCAGCCCTTTCCCAATCTGCTCCAAACAGATATGAACTTGGCTGGGGGAGAGGGAAGTTTAGCGCAAAACTCAACCGAGGGCTTAAAACCTGCATGCGAGTATTTTGCTAACGAATGTATATTCACCTAATTATCATCATAGCCACCATTTTAAATAGTTAACCTCATCATCTCTGTTTTATAGATGTAAAAACCAAGGGTCAGAGACATTGTTTATCCAAGGTCATACAAATAATAAGTGACTATGCCTAGATGTGAACCTCTGTTTGGAAAACTCCAAATTTCACATCCTTAAATACAACACATGATTTGAACTGGTGCCTTGGATAGATTAGAAATAAACTGAGATAGTTTTCGCTTCAGTGAGCCCTGAGGCAGCAGCAGGGACCCTACTAACTTATGCCCGAGTCCAATTTCCTTCACCTCCAAAGACTTCCTTGATTTCCCCCAGTATATGGTGCTGGTATCATTTTCCATGTATGCCATGGTTTAAAAAAGTTGAGAGGCCCTGCTCCAATTTAGGGCCTGAAAAAATTCAAGAAATGGAAAAAAATAAAGATGCTAAAAAACCCCACACTTGTGGCTTCCATCTTTAAGGAAGGAAGGAAGGAAGGAAGGAGGGAAGGAAGGAAGAAGGAGGGGAGGAGGGAAGGGAGGAAGGAAGGGAGGGAGAGAGGAAGGGAGAAAGGAAGGGAGGAAGGAAGGAAGGAAGGAAGGAAGGAAGGAAGGAAGGAAAAAAGAAAAGAAAAGGGGAGAAAAAAAAGAAGGAAAGAAAGAAAGAAAGAAAGAAGAAAGAAAGAAAGAAAGAAAGAAAGGAAGAAATCAGCTTGAGTAAGAAATTAATACGATCCCTAAGAAGGAATGTGTACATCTGTACCTTACATCACTGTTAAATATGCCAAATCCATAACTGTGCATAGAAGTTTTTGCAATTGAGTGTCTGTCCTTTCAGAAGTTCCAAGTAACAGAGAAATAAGATCAGTGGGATATTTGACTTTATTTAAATTTTACAGTAACAGCCATAACAATGCTGGTTGTTAACTTATTTATTTCATATTAATCTCCTGATTATGGCAACAGCACTTTATATGCAAAGAATGCCTGTCATTTTTGATACATAATTTTAATACTTTAAAATCTTTTCACAAAAACAAATTTAAATTTACATTTTTCATAATTTTAAAAATGTATCCCATGTTTTACATTTATTAACATATTTGATTACTTATTTATGCCCTCTCTCATTCCTTACTATGATAAACAAATAAAGATACAGGAAAAATAAAGGCCAATAGAGTACATTGAGTCCATAGGTAAAATTAATCCTACACTTAGACTCGAGCTTCTTGCTTTGCTATGTATGTTAGGTTCTCTTTCACATTTTACCTTGACAGGGTTCCATTTCCTCATTTAGAAAGTAGTAATGCATCTGCCCTTGTTTTTTTTTTTTTAAGTTTTTAATTGAAATTCCAGTTAGTTAACATACAGTGTAATATCAGTTTCAGGTGTACAATTTACTGAGTGAAAACTTCCATACATCACCCAGTGTTCATCACAGCAAGTGCCCTCCTTAATCCCCATCACCTATTTCACTGTATCCCTCCACCCCCTTCCACTCTGATAACCCTCCATTTGTTGTCTATAGTTAAGAGTCTACTTCTTGGTTTGCCTCTTTCTCTCTCTCTCTTTTTTTTTTTACTTCTTTGCTCATTTGTTTTGTTTGTTAAATTCTATATATGAATGAAATCATATGGTATATGTTTTCCCTGACTGACTTATTTTGTTTAGCATATTATTCTCTACTTCCATCCATATTGTTGCAAATGGCAAGATCTCAACTTTTTTTTACAGCTAAATAATATTCCTTTGTGTATATATACCGCCTCTACTTTATCCATTCATCAATCAGTGAAGACTTGGGCTGTTTCCATAATTTGGCAATTATAGATAACACTGCTATAAAAATCTGGGTGCAGGAATCCCTTTGAATTACTATTTTTGTATACTCAGAACAAATACTTAGTAGTGCGATTGCTGGATCATAGAGTAGTTCTATTTTATCCAACAAAATTGTAATGTGCACACAAGTTACAAATCTTAAAATAATTGTTAATACCTATAAAAATCTTATGTATTTACATGCTTTAGAGTTTTAAATTGGTATAGCAGTAGAATATATAATAATTGTGTAATTTTATTAGTTAAATCAAACGAAACATTAAACTTGATTTTAAAACAAGACTATAATCTTTTTATTCTAATAAAACAAAATGCAGAAGAAAATGTAAGATAGACACCCAGTGTTTTTTTTTAATATAGTTCTCCCATAATATATTTGGTTTTATCCAGATTTCATATAATGATATATGGTAATAATTTCTTATAATGTATATTTACTCTTGATTTAATTTTGAAGAATAACCAAGAAATAATGAGAATATGCTGATGTAGATTTGGGGCTTCACGTATAGTGTTCTAAATAGTTTCATATCTAAAAATTGCCTGGATATTTATATACATTTAATACTTAAATACTCAAAATGTTCTTAAAAGTGTTTGCCTATATTATTTTTCAGTGAGAACAATAACAACCTATGAGATTTCTCAGTTATATAAAATAACTGAGGACGTATCTCTAGTTGTAAACTTTGATTTAGGGCTTCATAAATTAGAGGTCCTTAGGGGAGCAATCTATTGAGATAGAGGAGCAGATTCTTGGAGCCGAATGGGACAATGTGTAGTATACAGAAGCACAGACAGTACTTTTGGATTTCCTAGTAAGTCTATGTTATCTTAGGCTACATAGTTATACATTTCAAACCAAAGACCTTAATAGGTAATGGAAACTGTCTTATAATGAATAACGTTTAAAATTTATAGGGATGATTTTATTGCCTAGTCTTACATATTTTTTAACCAGGTAGTTATTTAATATTCTTTTGATTTGTGACACTTCATTATTAACCATTTCATTAAAAAAACTGCCTATTTTCCAAAAATGTTGTAGATAATTTTGAAAAGCAAAGTGCATTTATGCAATTACCTTAGTAATTACTAAGTTATTACTAATTTTTACATTAGGTTACTACTCTCTGATATCATGCATTAATATAATTAAGAAAATACCTTAGTTACTGAAAACATATAGGCTTATGATTATGCTCTAAATATACATTTGATATATTGATATGTCAGTCACTTTGCATTTATAATCTTATTTTTGTAGATAAACGTTTTTCATATTCCCTTACAATTATATATATATGCACACATATAATAATATATATCACTGATACACTTGTATTGGTTAATAACAATGGTATTGTTAATGATAATGTAGTTAATAACAATGGGATTAATAATCGCATACACTAGCAATAATAGTGTTCTTGTTTATTGAGAGTCAACAATGTCAACTATACACTCGTCACATTATGGTGTTTTTTCCCCTCATAGTAACCCTTGAAAGATATGTATGCATTTATTTATTTATTTATTTATTTATTTTAATTTTTAAAATTGTTTACTTTATTTTAGAGAGAGAGTGTACGAGCAGGGGAGAGGAGCAGAGAGAGAGAGAGAGAGAGAGAGAGAGAGAGAATCTAAAGCAAGCTCCAGGTCCAACACAGAGCCCAATCCCAATGCGGGGCTCAATCCCATGACCCTGGGACCAGAACCTGAGCCCAAATCAAGAGTCAGATGCTGAACCAACTGAGTCACCCATGCGCCCCAGATATGTATGCATTTAGACATGAGGATGCTGTCACTTAAAGAAGTCAAATAACTTCCCCTTAGTCTTCTAAGTCAAGGAATCTAACTCTATTCTGTTTGATTATGACACACATGATTTTTCTGCTCGAGGGTCTTTTTAATCTATTTTCCATAATACATAGATTCCAGTGCATTTTAACTTTACTACTTCATAAAACACATATTATACATATACATATTAATATAATGGGCCTTAGCTTTAAACTGGTGTGTTGTTTTTTATACTTAAATGTTAAAGAGAATAATAATTTTCAGTCTATTTCTCACTATGAAACCAATTTTATTCCAAACTTCCATACAGCGATAACCCTTTTTTTTTTAATATTTTTTTTCAACGTTTATTTATTTTTGGGACAGAGAGAGACAGAGCATGAACGGGGGAGGGGCAGAGAGAGAGGGAGACACAGAATCGGAA
Source organism: Acinonyx jubatus (assembly GCF_027475565.1). Lineage (NCBI taxonomy): Eukaryota > Metazoa > Chordata > Mammalia > Carnivora > Felidae > Acinonyx > Acinonyx jubatus. The sequence goes on along the minus strand of NC_069382.1, from coordinate 89,313,635 downwards.
ACAGGCTCCAGGCTCTGAGCCATCAGCCCAGAGCCTGCGCGGGGCTTGAACCCACGGACCGCGAGATCGTGACCTGGCTGAAGTCGGACGCTTAACCGACTGCGCCACCCAGGCGCCCTGCGATAACCCTTTTAAGTAAAAACCTTATTAAACAGATCTGACATAGTGGCTGGCAAAATAATTGTATAAATAATAATTCTCACATACTTACTGATAAAATGAACATTCCCAGTTCAAGATTTCACAATACTTAAGTTATACACATTAGCTATGTATTTAAATTGAAGTATGTTTTCCACTTATTTTTTCAATTAAATATAAACCGTATTACATTTAAATTACTATTTCAAATATACATTGAGCACATACTATGAGCAAACTATTGAAAGAAAGCCAAATGAGTAAAAATACGCATTCTTCTCTAAAAGAAATTTTGATTTAGTAGTAAAGAAATAAGTAAAGAAGATAACCAATTAACCACGGAATGTATCTTATTACATGTAAATTATGAGGGAGAAACAGCAATACCAATGTGGTGTTAAATCATGGAGTGAATAAGTGAACTGGGGAAAATTAAGGATTTTCCAAGAAGGAGATCATATGCAAGGAGGATTTTACTGTTTGAGTTATAGAGAGTGCATTCTAAATCAAAGGCAAAGGATCAGGGAGAGAAGATTAACTGGATATTCAGGGGATAGCTTGTTTTTCATTTCTGCTGTAGCATATGGTAAGTAGAAAAAAACTAGAAGGAGATAAGGTTTTAAGCCATGATGTAGCCTGGAGTGTCAAAAAGTTTGTATATCAGATGGTATAAAAAATATTAAGAGTTTTTCCCCCCAAGGTACTATATGAATAGATCTTGCATTTGAAAAATTTATCTTACAGCAATTTCAAGATTAAAGTCAAGTGAAGAAGAACTTCTCACAAAGCGTTATTCTCCTCTGTGGTCCCTGGGAATAGACTAGACAGCTTTAGAGATTTTTAATACCTATTTGAATACCTTCTTATGTCAGCCATAATAAATTTGGGTTTTTATGGGTTTTCCTTACTCTAAAAAAGGAGATTATCCTTGAGAAATCTTTTCATGATATTTACCTTGCATTCAACTGCCTGCTGGCACTTCAACGTGCATAAAAATACATTCCTTTTCCAGGATCCTAGATAAGAGTCTTCTTTTGGTCACTCACTTGTCTGATAGCAATATCATGTATCCAGTTACCCAGAGAAGAAGTCAAGCCATCATTCTGAACCATTTTTTTAATCCTTAGCCTTAGTCAAGATTTATTTCTGCTCTCTAGCTCATTTCTTTGTCTCTCATCACCAGCCTCAACGTATATTATACCTTCTAAGTTGTCTATATCTACTATGACTTCCCACCCATTTTATGCCTTATTCTGTCTGAATAGTCTTTCCAAAAAGGGTGCCACTTCTTTTTCAAATCCTTCAAGGAGTTTTCCTTTCCTCCTTTAACATACTACTTAACTCAGCATGGAAGACCATGGGATTTTTCTGGCTTCTATCTTTCTTTCCTTCCTCTTCTCCCATTACTTACTCTAGAAATCTGCCTTCTAACATGATGAACCCCTTTGAGTTTCTGTAAAGATCATCTAATTTCTCAACAGCAGGCATGAATCTCCTTGGAAAATATTTCCGTGTTCTTATATGTCTTTATCCTTCAAAATACTGTACCTCCATTAATCCTTCTCAAAATTACTTTGACTATATCTCTACAATTGAATCCCAATGACCTTGATCATAATTAATGATTTGCTTTTTATACTATCCACATACCATATCTCTGTTGTTAAATATGTCACAAAACGTTCTAATTTGTGCTTTATAAATCTTCTTTTGCTATTAGACCAAAGCAACATGGAAACAAGATGTTTTTTAATAGCTTGGCATCTAGCACAGTACATGAGATATAATTGAAGCTCAACACAGATACCTGCATAGGCAAAAACTTGCTTCTGTGGGTGGAGTCTTTTGCCTAAAAGAATTAAAGGTAAAACAGAAAATATTATAAAAATAGTATAATAATAATCTGAATATTTAATTCATTTTGCTTTCAGTTCAGACTAAGTTCTGCTAGAGCCCTGACCTTAACAGAAAACTGTGGAATGTTTGATGACAAAAATCATTTTTTCCTATGTGGAAAGTGATGAAGATTTGAGTGTTTTAGTATATGTTGTTTTCCTAAAACTTCAGAGTTAGGACTTCAGTGTAGATAAAGTGAACAAAGAGAGAGGAAAGTAGGGGGAGTTTTTTGGTGAGTGTAACCACATTATTCTAAGCATGTCTCCAGTAGAATTTGAGGGTTTTATAGACTTAGTATTGGCTGGTCTAAGTTAATAAATTATGTATTTATACTCATGGTGGTATCACTCATTCCACACACAGACCCACACTCATACAGGTATTTGACAGTAAGAACACCTAATTATACAATAATAAAATGCCTTACTTTACAATGAAAGTCAAATCATCATGGATATGGTTAAACATTAAGACAGCACAATTAGAAACTATTTTTCAGTTCTTTGTTCACTTTTATTTTATTCCTGTATTAGAAATAAAGTAAAAATTATAATCAAATAATTTATATCAAAATATATAAAATATACTACTTGTAAAGTAAAGGTATGTTTTATATTAAAAATAAGTTGATTCTCATCTTGAAAGTACTCTTCTTTGTTGAAGGTCAAACAAAAGAGCTCTGAAATTTCTTTCTTTATTCTCATTTATGACATCCATTCTGAATTAGTTCAACAAATTAAATTATCAGAGATACATCAAGAGTAATAATGCATTATCCATAAGGAGTGAAGAATTGAACATAGGTAAAATTTGTTTGATAAAGAAGAGAGATAAGTTGGCTTGGATAAATGTTACTAACCATTAAATTATGTTAAATCAAACAGTAGACAAAAAGTAAATGTTTTCAGAAATCAAAACAAATCAAAGTTACTTTATTATTTTTGTGATTTTTAACCTACAAATTAGAAACTTCTGTGCTATTATCAATAATGACATGATAATATTTTAAAAGACTAGGACTAACATATTAGGAAAAAATTATTTTAAAAATGTTACTCATTAATTTTTTCAATCACATTAATAAAATAAAGATGAGAACCATTTAATCCTGTCAATAGATGCAGAAAAGCATTTGATAAAATTTAGCATCCTTTCTTCCTAAAAACGTTCAAGAAAGTTGGAATAGAAGGAATATACTGAAACATCATAAAAAATGTTTATGAAAAGCCTACAGCTAATATCATCCACAATGGGGAAAAAATGAGAACTTTCCCCATGAGTTCAGGAACACAACAGGGATTTCCACTCTCACCACTGTTGTTTAATGTGGTGTTGGAAGTCCTAGCCTCAGCAATAAGGCAACAAAATTAAATAAAAGGCATCATAATTGGTAAAGAGGAAGTCAAACTCGCACTTTTTGCAGATGACATGATACTCTATATGGAAAACCCGAAAGACTCCACCAAAAGACTCCTAGAACTGATACATGAATTCAGCAAAGTCGCAGGGTACAAAATCAATGTACAGTAATTGGTTGCATTTTTATACACCAAAAATGAAACAACAGAAAGACAAATAAAGAAGCTGATCCCAATCACAAATGCACCAAGAATTATAAAATACCTAGGAATAAACCTAACCAAAGATGTAAAAAATCTGGATGTATAAAACTATAGAAAGCTTATGAAGGAAACTGAAGAAGATACAAAGAATTGGAAAAACATTCCATGCTCATGGGTTGGAAGAATAACCATTGTTAAAATTTCAATACTACCCAAAGCAATCTACACATTCAATGAAATCACAATCAAAATTTCACCAGCATTCTTCTTGAAGCTAGAACAAACAATCCTCAAATTTGTATGGAACCAGATAACACCCCGAATAGCCAAAGTAATATTGAAGAAGAAAACCAAAGCGGGAGGCATCACAATCCCAAACTTTAGCCACTACTACGAAGCTATAATCATCAAGACAGTATGATATTGGCACAAAAACAGGCACATAGAGCGATGAAATAGAATAGAGAACACAGAGTTGGACCCACAAAAGTATGGCCAACTAATCTTTGACAAAGCAGGAAAGAACATCGAATGGAAAAAAGACAGTCTCTTTAGAAAATGGTGCTGGGAGAACTGGACCGCAACAAGCAGAAGAATGAAACTAGACCACTTTCTTACACTATACACAAAAATAAACTCAAAATGGAAGTAATACCTACATGTGAGAGAGGAAAACATCAAAACCCTGGAAGAGAAAGCAGGAGGAAACCTCTCTGACATCAGCCACAGCAATTTCTTCCTTGACACATCTCCCAAGGCAAGGGAATTAAAAGCAAAAATGAACTGTTGGGACCTCATGAAGATAAAACACTTCTGCACTGCAAAGGAAACAATCAACAAAACTAAAAGGCAACCGACAGAATGAGAAAAGATATTTGCAAATGACATATCAGATAAGGGCTAGTATCCAAAATCTATAAAGGACTTACCAAACTCAACACCCGAAAAAGAAATAATCCAGTGAACACATGGACAGAAGACATGAATAGACACTTTTTCAATGAAGACATCCATATGGCCAACAGACACATGAAAAGATGCTCAACATCACTCATCATCAGGGAAATACAAACCAAAACCACACTGAGATACCACCTCACACCAGACAGAGTGGCTAAAATGAACAAATCGGGAGACTATAGATGCTGGAGAGGATGTGGAGAAACAGGAACCCACTTGGACTGTTGGTGGGAATGCAAACTGGTGCAGCCACTCTGGAAAACAGTGTGGAGTTTCCTCAAAAAATTAAAAATACAACTACCCTATGACCCAGCAACAGCACTAGTAGGAACTTATCAAAGGTTACAGGAATACTGATGCATAGGGGCATATGCACCCTAATGGTTGTAGCAGCACTTTCAACAATAGCCAAATTATGGAAAGAGCCTAAATGTCCATCAACTGATGAATGGATAAAGAATATGTGGTTTATATATACAATGGAATACTACTTGGCAATAAGAATGAAATCATGCCATTCGCAGCAATGTGGATGGAACTGGAAGGTATTCAGCTGAGTGAAATAAGTCAGGCAGAGAAGGACAGTCATCATATGTTTTCGCTCATGTGGACCTTGAGAAACTTATCAGAAGTCCATGGGGGAAGGGAAGGGGAAAAAATAATTACAAACAGAGAGGGAGGGAGGCAGACCACAAGAGACTGTTTAAATACAGAGAACAAACTGAGAGTGGATGGGAGGGTGGGGGAGAGGGGAAAATGGGTGATGGGCATTGAGGAGGGCAGTTGTTGGGATAAGCACTGGGTGTTGTATGGAAGCCAATTTGAAAATAAATTAAATTGAAAAATAAAAATAAAAATTCAATATTGAAAATAAAAAAAATGTTATCCATTTATTTCTTCACATATATTTTCTTTCCCAAATAAGATATACCTGCCATGGATTTATCTGAAAGAAATTGACAAGTGAATTTATTTCTCAATTATGTGAGATGAATTACTATGTTTGATATACTAAACTTAATGATTTAAAATAAGTGAATGTTTCTACAAAAGTGGTTTCCACCGCTTAAAATTCTAATATTTCAAAAAAAAGTGTTTCTAGGCTCAAGTGATATTTCTTGAGCTGGTTGATTTTGTACTAAAAGGTTTTCGAAGTCATTAGAGATGTCTCAGTAACAAGTGACAGCATCATTTTCATGAGAACACTGAATATTAAAATCATAGATAGGCATCTTTGAATTTAAGCACATAAATATGGAATAAGAAGAACTCAGAAGAAAATAGAAGTGTCTTTTCAATGAATAATTGTATACATAGACTTGATCACAGTAATTCTGAGGTATATTTTAACAGGGAAATAAATGAAGAGAAAAGTTTTGTCAAGACTGCTGTGGCAAGTAAAGAATGCAAAAGAAAAGTATTAACTCAAACCACTGATATGAAATGATTCCAGAAATTATGGAAACAAACTTATAAGAATGTTTTGAAAAGAAATTAGGAAACAATATCTTGAAATGAAACGATATGTTAAGAGATTCTGAAAATATCAAAGACTAGTAAGGACTTCAAATAAAACAGAAAATACATAAATGAGAATGGAATAGTTATATAGATTTATATACATATAAATAAATATATAAATGTACATATATACATTTTTGCTCTGTGATCTTGGGGTTGCATAACTTCTTGGGATTCAATTTTATTACTTACAAAAATAGAAATGCTACTTGTATAATTTATTCTGAATACAAGGTATGTTTCTATCTAGTCTAGAAAGATTGCAACTATAAACACAGTATTAACTTTATCTATCCCTGAAGTTCAAACCTCTTTTGCCATTTGCCTGAGAATAAAATGTACCATGTAAAATATGTACTATGATATTATGCATGAACCGACGTCATCTTATGACAATGAACACAAAAATAATAAATGCATTCCATGTATTAAAATATCAAAGACAGCACAATATAACAAAATTGATTATATTATTAAGAGTCCCAGAGGATAATAATTAGACTGGCAACTTAGGGTTGAAGGCACTTTAATGAAGTGATAAATACAATGTATAGGTAGCATTTACGAACACCACCAAGGGATGTTACAATACTATCAGGCTAGCAAGGGGAGTGGGGAGAGCTGTAACTACCTCTAGGCCAAAAGGAGCAAGATGAGGGAGAGGTTACTGGAAGCCAGAGATGTGAGCTGTATGCAGAGGGATTCACTGTATGCAGTGAAGACACACTATTGGTCATGCATATGGCCAACCAATGTGACCATGGTTGTGATGGAACGCGCTGTTAGACTGACCCCACTGTTCTCCTACTCTTCAGTCCTTCTGATGACTCACATTAGCCAAATCCCCTTGAAAGTCTCCAGGGATGCAACCCATACAGGACAGCCTTCTTAGATCCAAACCAGGTATAGAAGGGTAGAAGGTACAGCGGGAGGATTAATCATTTCATGAAGATATTAAAAATTGATCAAATATTTTTCTTCTTAACAAGTAGTTTTAAAATAACAATATATACCAAGGGGAAAGAATAGCGATTTGAACCAATACGTCTGAATTTGAATTCTAATTCCATTGTTTCCTAGCTGATTGACATTGGACAAGTCAATTTCTTTCTTTACATAACAGCATCCTCTATATATTGGGGACTGTAACACCTGGTAATATGTGAGGGGGTTTCAGTGGATTATAAATAAAAAGAATTTATACAAAATTGAGTACAAAACAAACATTAAAAAAACATTTTCTTTGGGGAACCTGGGTGGATCAGTCAGTTTAGTGTCTGACTCCTGGTTTCAGCTCGGGTCTCATGGTTCATGAGTTCGAGCCTCCTGTCTAGCTCCTCGCTGACAGTGCAGAGCCTGCTTGGGATTCTCTCTCTCCCTCTTTTTCTGCCCATCCCTGCTCTTGTTCTCTCTCCTCTGTCTCTCTCTGTCTCTCTCTGTCTCTCTGTCTCTCTCTCTCCTCTCTTTCAAAATAAGTAAAGAAAGTTTAACAGAAAACAATGTTTTATCTTTCTTTTTCTCTATAAATCAAATCAGTCAGAATTCTTAAGTCCATGGCATCTTTCTCTCTCTCTCTCTCTCTCTCTCTAATTTGGGTAAGAGCTAAGTTTTAAGAACATCACATCCTATTCAGTTTCACATTCTTTCAAGGCAAGAAAGAATTGGACTCATTTGAAAATTCTGCCATATTCAATATAGTTAAGAAAATTAGAACTAATTTAATGCTCAAGGACTTCTAGAAATCAAAAGCTATAATTGCATTCTAGAATTTATGCTGTTTCATGTCTTATGCCACATAGTTCTACACAGAAGAGGAATAAAACAATCTGATACAGTCTAACAATGGCAGTTCTCAGTCATCTTGGAATATGTGCTTTTGAAATTTTCACCTACCCTTGACTGGGACTTTTTAAAAATTAAATTGTATCTAATAAGAAACAGAAATTTTATTTTGAATCAGTGTCTTAGGAAACATAAGTAAAATCACAACGGACAAATTTTATTGTAAACCTTAAATTGTTAATTATTAAATTTCTATCCTGTGTTTGAGAATATACTCATTACGTTTAAAGAAGGAAATGAGCCAACATTGTACAAGTAAATACCACCAGGCTAACTTACACGACAAATATCAAAATATTTTAGTGAGAAATAGCATTTCAGTAGAGTTTCCAAATCTTTCTTAACCAAATTAAAATAGAATCATGAAAACATAAGCAATCATTAACTGTATTTCTTCAATAATCCTTGCCAGACTTTCTCAGCCACTCCTTTAGCTGATGTCAAACAACAGGTTGGGCTACAGGAAAAAAAAAATGTTTCATTTCTTACTTCAAAACATAGAATTATAGATGTGAGTGAGAAATAGATAAGACACTTTGCTAAAATCTGTTTGTTCTTTATTTTCATAGTAACTCACATTATTATTTTAAATGTATCACAAAACTTACATATAAAATGTAACAAATGTCATGTCTTAAATATGTCCTAGAGCATATTTCCAAGAGAAAATAAGTAAAGGAAACTGCAAGTTACATTTATATCATGGATTTTTTTCTCTTTGAATGGTTCGTATACACACTATGCAAAAGATAAAAAACTAAATGAGAAACTTAATTAAGAAAGATGCAATAAAATATAAAGCATCGATTAATAGTAAAATTTAAGCTTGGTTAATAGTAAGTATTAAAATTTATACACCGTGATTGTGTAAAAAGAAATATTACTTAACTCTTGCATGAATTATTCAATATATTGATTTTGCTATGTACAATCAAGAATAAATATGTCTGGTGATTTAGTTTTAAAAATAGTTTTAATATAGTATAGGCAGACATTAAAATTTCCATTTAACCACAACACATTTTCCAATAACATTTTATATAAAACATTTTTCTTGCTTATATTATATGCAACTGTAAAGAAAAATATCATTGTTTTTAACTAAATTGTTTTAATTGGAGAAAGAAACTCTATTTAATCCCTTATTACATTTTAATTAATATATATATTTTTTAAAACACAAGGATTCATTTCCTACTAATGCATTATAAGGAATGCTATTTTAAAAATTTGAGGGACATAGATATCTTGGTTTTAAGTGGACATTTGGTATCAAGTGTCAATGTGTTCATTGTTGTCCAGTTGCTTAAATTAGCAGCCTCTGGGTGGACTAGTCAGTTGAGCATCTGACTCCTAATTTCAGCTCAGGTCATGATCTTGTGGTTTGTGGGTTCGAACCCCACATCAGGCTCTGTGCTGATGGTGTGGAGCCTGCATGGATTCTGTCCTTCTCCCTCTCTCTCTCTCAGAACAAATAAATAAGCATGAAAACAATTTAAAAGAAAAAGAAGTAGCAATTAGTCTTTTAACAGACTTTGTCTTATTTCTTAAGGTGTAGAGATTGGTGAGTAAATATTGTGTGTGCAAAAGTCTATATATTACTTTAATACATACTTTAGTACTTTACTAAATAAACTAAATACTTACCAAAGGGAAGTAATAGTTGCCACTTATTTATTTTAAAGATGGATATTAGTTTGGTTTTTTTTTTCCTTCCTCTCCCCCATGGTCTTCTGTTTAGTTTCTCAGGATCCACAGAATAGTGAAAACATGGTATCTGTCTTTCTCTGTATGACTCATTTCACTTAGCATAACACTCTCCAGTTCCATCCACGTTGCTACAAAAGGCCATTATTTCATTCTTTCTCATTGCCAAGTAGTATTCCATTGTGTATATAAACCACATCTTCTTTATCCATTCATCAGTTGATGGACATTTAGGCTCTTTCCATAATTTGGCTATTGTTGAAAGTGCTGCTAAAAAAAAAGGGAGGGAGGCATACCATAAGAGACTCTTAAAAGCTGAGAATAAACTGAGGGTTGATGGGGGGTTGGAGGGAGGGGAAAGTGGGTGATGGGCATTGAGGCGGGCACCTGTTGGGATGAGCACTGGGTGTTGTATGGAAACCAATTTGAAATAAATTTAATATTAAAAAATAATAAAATAAAAAATATGGATATTACTTGCAGAGAATAGAGTATCAGATGATGTAGATATGACAATATAGATTTGCCTATTTTTTGAAAAAAGTGACACATTACAATTTGTAAACATCAGATGTACAGCATGCTACCTTGATCCATTTACATATTATACTATAATTGCCATTGAAGCAAAGTTTACCACATTACATCATTATAGTATACTATTACTAATTATATTCATTCTGTGCATTAGATCTCTATTGCTTATTTGTTACTGATTACAAGTGTATACCTTAAACGCCATCAATCCTATCTCCCCACCCCCAATCCCCTGGTAACCACAATTTTACTTTTTAATTTTAATTAATTAATTAATTAATTGATTAATTAATTAATGTACAGGTCTGGCTTTTTTTAGATTCCACATATAAGTGATATCACATAGTACTCGTCTTTCTTTGTCTGATATTTCAATTAACGTACACAAGGTTCACCCATGTTGTTGCAAATGGCAGTATCTTTCCTTCTCATAGCTGAATAATATTCTGTTGTATATTATACCACATCTCTTTTCTACCTATTCATCCATTGATGGGCATTTGAGTTCTTTCCATGTGAATAATAGTGGCTAATGTGAACAATACTGTGATAACAGGGGTGTATATATCATTCATCAAAAGTCTGTTCATTTTCTTTAGTATATACACAAAATTGGAATGGCTAGAACATATGGTAGATCTATTTTTATTTTTTTCAGGAACTTTCACTTGGGTTTCCATAGTGTTTGGACTAATCTACATTCCCACCAACAATGTAAAGGTTTCCCTTTTCACCATATCCTTGCCAGTATATGTTGTCTCTTGTTTTCTTGATGATAGCCATTCTAATAGGTATTAGGTGATATTTCACTGTGGTTTTAATTTGTATTTTCCTGATGATGGTTGAGCATTTCTTTATATGCCTGTTTGCCATTTTGATGTCTTCTATGGAAAAAAAATGTTTATTTAGTTCTTCTGACCATTTTTTTAAATTGAAGTATAATTAAAGTGTTATATATAGTGTTATATAGTTTCAGGTGTAGAACATAACAATTCAACAATTCTATACATTTCTCAGTGCTCACCACAATAAGTTTAGTCATCATTAATCACCATGCAAACTTATTACAATATTATTGGCTATATTCCCTATTCTGTTCTTTCCATTTCTGTGACTTATTTATTTTATAACTGGAAGTTTGTACCTCTGAATTCTCCTATCGATTTCACCTATATGCTTACCCACATCCTGTCTGGCAACCACCTGTTCGTTCACTGTTTTTAAAAGTCTGTTGTTGTTTTGTTTGTTTGTTTCTTTATGCATTATTTTGTTTTTTAGATTCCACATATAAGTGAAATCATACAATATTTGTCTTTCTTTGACTTATTTCACTTAGCATAATACTCTCTAGGTCCATCCATGTTTTTTCAAATGGCAAAATATCATTTTTTATGGTTGAGTCATATTCATATATATATGTAAAATACCCATATATAAATGAATATATCTATGAAAATATCTATAATATATAAGGTTTATCTATAAAAGAATATCTATAGTATATAAAGTTTATGTATAAAATAATATCTATATATCTATAAAAGATTATCTGTATCTATATCTATATGTATATCTATATCTATATCTATCTATACCTGTATGTCACATATGCATGCACAAATTATCTTTATCCATTCCTCCCTCAGTGGAAATTTAGGCTGCTTCCTTATCTTGGCTATTATAAAAACATAATGCTGCAATAAACATAGAGGTGCATCTTTTCAATTTTTTTTTTCATTTTCTTTGGGTAAATACCCACCAGTGGAATTGCTGGATCATATGGTATTTTTATTTTTAATTTTTTGAGGAACCTTCATACTGTTTTCCACAATAGCTGCACCATTTACATTTGCACCAACCATGCACAAGGTTCCTTTTTATCCACATCCTCAACACTTGTTATTTCTTATCTTTTTGATTCTTGCCATTCTGACAGAGGTTTAAGATGATGGGTCACTGTGATATTGATTTGCATTTTCCTGATGGTTAGTGATGTTGAGTATTTTTTCATGTGTCCATTGACCATCTGTATGTCTTCTTTGAAAAAAATGTCCTCTGTCCATTTCTTAATTGGATTATTTGTTTTTTATGGTGTTGAGTTGTATAAGTTCTTTATATTTTTTGGTTATTAATTTCTTATTGGATATATCATTTGCAAATATCTTCTCCCATTCAGCAGATTCTTTTTTGTTTTATTGATGGTCTCCTTCACTGTGTCTTCTGCCCATTTTAAAATCATATTTGTTGTTATTGTTATTGGTGTTGTTGCTAAATTGGAGTAGCTTTTTGTATATTTTGAATATTAGCCTTTATCCAAAATAAGGTGTGAAAAAATTTTCTTCCAATAGGCTGCCATTTCATTTTGTTGAATGTTTCTTTTGCTGTGAAGAAGTTTTTGAGTTTGATGTAGTCCTACATCTTGATTTTTGCTTTTGTTGTTTTTGCTTTTGGCACTTTGTCCACAAAGTCATCGCCAAGACCAGTATCTGTGAGTTTCTTCCCTATATTTTCTTCCAGGAATTTTATGGCGTCTGGTCTTATGTGTAAGTCTTTGATGTATTTTTAGTTAATTTTTATGAATCTTGTGAGATAGGAGCAAGTTTCATTGTTCAGTATGTGTTTTTCCAGCTTATTCAGCACTATTTGTTGAAGAGACTATTCGTTCTCCAATGGGCATTCTTGGCCCCCTTGTGAAATACTGGTTCACTGCGAATGCTGGGATCTAATTCAATCGTGCATCTATTTTTGTACCAGCACCATGTTGTTTTTATTACTGTGGCTTTGTAGTATAGTTTGAAATCAAGAACCGTGATACCTTTGGCTTTGTTCTTTTTTCTCAGGATTGCTTTGGCTATTTGTGGTCTTTGTGGTTCCACATGAATTTTAAGATTGTTTCTTCTACTTCTGTGAGGAATGCCTTTGGTATTTTGATAGGTATAATGCTGAAGCTAGAGATGGCTTTGGGTAGTGTAACCTTTTTAAACAGTATTTATTCTTTGACCCATGAACATGGAATGTCTTTCCATTAGTTTGTGTCTTCCTCAACCTCTTTCAGCAAAATCTTGTAAAGTTTCCACTTTATAGACCTTTCACTTCCTTGGTTAAATTTATCCCTAAGTATTTGACTGTTTTTGATACTATTGTTAATGGGACAGTTTTATTTCTTTCTCTGATGCTTCATCGTTAATATAAAGAAATTACACTAATTTATTAAAAAAATAATATTTATTTATTATTGAGAGACAGAGAGATACAGAGCATGAGCATGGGAGGGGCAGAGAGAGGAGGAGACACAGAATCTGAGGCAGGCTCCAGGCTCTGAGCTGTTAGCACAGAGCCCAACATGGGGCTCGAACTCATGAACTGCGAGATCATGACCTGAGCCAATGTCAGACACTTAACCGACAGCCCCCCAGGTCCCCCACTAATTTCTATGAGTTGATTTTGTAACCTTCCGCTTTTCTGAAATCACTGATTAATTCAAACAGTTTTTTAACTGGCTCTTTGTAATTTTCTATATATAAGATCATATTGCCAGCAAACAGTGGCAGTTTTACTTCTTCCTTCCCAATTTGGACGCTTTGCCTAAGTATTCTAGCTAGCACATCTGGAACTATATTGAATAGGAGTAGTGAGAGTGGACAATCTTGTCTTGTACCTGATATAAAAGGAAATACTTTCAAATTTTCTCCATTGACTATAATATTAGCAGTGCATTTGCAGTACATGACCTTTATTATGTTGAGGTATATTCCTTCTATACCCAAACTATTAAGGGTTTTTAATCATGGAAAGGTGTTGTATTTTGTCAAATGTTTTTCTGCATCTTTTGAGACGATCATGTGATCTTTATCTTTCATTTTATTGATGTGATGAATTACACTTATTGATTTGCATTAGTTGTACCCTGTTTGCATTCCAGGGATAAATGTCACTTGGTCATAGTATATAATCATTTTAATGTATTCTTGAATTAGGTTTCCTAACATATTTTGTGAACTTTTGTATCTATATTCATCAGGAATATGGTCTATAGCTTTCTTGTCATGTGAAATCCTTGTCTGGCTTTTGGTATCAACGCAATGTTGGCTTCACAGAATGAATTTGGAAGTGTTGGTTCTTCCTTGGTATTTTGGAAGAGTTTGAGATGGACTGGTACTAATTCCTCTTTCAGTGTTCAGTAGAATTCACTATTAAAGCCCTCTGGCCCTGGGCTTTTCTGTTTGGGGAGTTATTTTGATTAGTGACTCGATCTCTTGACTCATTATTGGTCTGTTCAGATTTTCTAATTCTTCCTGATTCAGTCACAGTAGTTTGTGTGTTTCTAGAAATGTATCCATTTTTTCTAGGCTTTAATTTGTTGGCATATATTGTTCATAGTAATCTTTTATAATTATCTGTATGTCTGTAGTATCATTTATAATGTCTCTTTTTTCGTTTCTAATTTTATGTATTTGAGGCTTCTTTTTCTAGTCTACCTAAAGGTTGTCAATTTTGTTTCTCTTTTTGAAGAACTAGCTTTTGGTTTCATTGTGACTACAGTTTTAATTAGTATATATATATATATATATATATATATATATATACACATATATATATGAAATTGCATTGTTTAAAAGACTAAACATATCAATTAATAACCATTTAGTTGACACTTAGCACAATGACATGGTGATCTTATTTTATCATTCATGAGTAAAAAGATGAATAAGGTAAAATAGAGTCAGTCTGACAGCAGGTAGAATTAGATACTGTAGAGGCAGTGGTGTTAGTAAAAAATATTGAAGGGGGGCGCCTGGGTGGCGCAGTCGTTGAGCGTCCTACTTCAGCCAGGTCAGGATCTCGCGGTCCGGGAGTTCGAGCCCCGCGTCAGGCTCCGGGCTGATGGCTCAGAGCCTGGAGCCTGTTTCCGATTCTGTGTCTCCCTCTCTCTCTGCCCCTCCCCCGTTCATGCTCTGTCTCTCTCTGTCCCAAAAATAAATAAACGTTGAAAAAAATTAAAAAAAATATTGAAGGTATAGCCAAAGCACACCCAGAACATTGACATGGAAATGACTTTAAGAGATATATCAGAGGTCGAAACAGGGAAACAATATGATTAAGTGGATAGAAATTAGTGATAAATTTCCTGAAGTCTGGGATGGTTAATATGACATTGGATATAATTTTATCCAAAATAAGAATAAAAGAGTAATGGCAGGTTTTTAGGGGTGATAAAAAAGGGGTGATACACAGTAATCATTTTATAGTTGTTGTGGTTATGTTGCTTGTGGGACATGTATGAGTTAATTTTTAGAAAGATCTAGATACACAGGGAAATATATTGCTACATAGAGTAATATCACTACTTAAAAGGTATCATGGAAGGTAGTAGAATTGTTTTTTTTTTATGTCAACAAATATTCATTCCCTATATGACTATGTTTTAGACTAAGCCTAACTGTATACGATTAAATTAATACCTGCTTTCCACCAGGCCATCTATAGTCAAATACCAGGGTAAAGTGCAAGCTTGTTAAGGCAAATAATTATTTGTAATAATTTGTAATAATATGCTATAATGATAGTAATTATGATGACTGCTGACGTTTACATACCACTTCTTATGCACCAGAAACTGTTCGAAGGCATACATTTTTCCAAGTTCTTTACATAAATTAGTTCATACATTCCTCAGAATATGCTTATGAATTTCCATTTTATTCATCAGACATTTAGACGAGAAGATGTTTTACGTGACTTCCAGTTGTAGCGATCAAGGGCGAGCCACCCAAGATGCACCACTTTGGCATGAAGATTATTTTGAATTAAAAGCAATCAAAACCCAGCAGGTTCAGGAAAAGCTCTTCACTTCCTCTTTGGTCGTCTAAAAATAATTTATATCGAGGACCTGCTCTAGGAAGAAAGCTATCACCATAGATATCTATATGTTATAATAAGAACTTGGTATGGTAGACAGGGAGCGTGTTTGAGCAAAGTCTTCTCTATGTCTCATTGTTTCTGAATGGCTCAGCAAATTGTTTACCAAATGTGTTCTCTTTGTCATTTTTCTGAGAATTGAATTTTTCCGTTTGAAGTCCTAGATCTCCATCTCCTTCTCCTTAGTTCAAATGACATAGACACCTCATTTTGCCTATCTTTGGAATGTTTGTGTGGATTCCCTTAAATACAAAATTAAATTTGACTTCCCTTTTTAATATTTCTCATGTCAATTTGATTCTTAGTGCCATTGCTGCAGCTAGAAGGACCTTGAAGGGCAGAGGAAATCCTTTTTCCTCACACAGCCCAATTAATAGAATTTATCAAGCTATATGTAATCTTTTCTTGATAGAATGTTTAAAAATGTAATTATTAGTTTTCCTTTCTATCCACAAAATACACAGTAATTCTGAAATTCGGTTAATACCTCCGCTAATGTACTAGCGATTTTTTTTAGTACCATGGAATATCTTATATGAAGCAACTTAAATTCAACACAAATAAAGTAGGTCTTAATCAACTAAAAATTATTAAAATCTGATTTAAAACTGGTAACTCTATATTGTCACATTTTGAGATTATCCTTCATAACATTTAGTAATGACTACATATCTTATTCTAAAATATGTTAGGAGAGGAGTGCTGATATAAAAATGAGAACGGTCCAACTTACACACCTTAAAAGACAAATCTTATAAATGATATTCCTGTTAGAAAATACATCCAATCATGTCTGTCCCTTTAAAAATTTTGAAGACTCTAGTAAGATCTGAAAAGAATCACATTGATTTCAGTTAACAAGGGAGGATTCATCTTTGTACTAAGTATTCCTTGTAAAAATTATATATTTTTGGATACAGTTCCAGGTCCCTATGGGGTAAAATCTGCATAACAACCCCTAAAATAATTGAAATCAATATTTTTCATCCCATCTTTGTTATGACAGGTCCCATCAGGAATACAAAAATTTTCCTACTAAAAAAAAATCAAAGTATAAATTTTGTGGAGCTATTAATATTTCATTAAATTTATGTTTTATAAAAGCATGTCCACTTTTAAAAAATTGAGTCATGTTTCTTAAAGAGAATTTTGTGGCTTAGTCATCAACAGTTAGGGAAGATTATAGTTTTCTATGGTGCCCACACTAAAGTATACAGTGCCACAATCCAATTAAAAACCAAAGGAACTCATAGAAAGTAAAACAGTACTTACCAAGGGCTTGGAGGAAGGGATACAGTAGTTTAATGAGTTCAGAATTTCTGTTTGAGATGATGAAAAAGTTCTGGAAATGAATGGTGGTAATGGTGGTAAAACATCACAAATATACTTTTGTCAGTGAATTGCATAATTAAAAATAGCTAAAATAACAAATTTTATGCTATATGTATTTTACCTCCAAAAATGCAGAAAATGAAACAAAGCGAAACAAAACAAAACAATAACTACAACAACAACAAATAAAGCAAAAAAACATTGCTACACTTGTCTCCGGAGTGTACCATAAATGAATAAACCTTACTGTCACTCATTTTTTTCCTTGTTAACTTTGTATCCTACCATCCAACAGATCTTGGCCCTCAAAAGCATTGGGGATATCATTTAGCTTAATCACCTATTCTCCATCCACTGCTTATAACTTTGCTGGTCATCTTTGTCTCTTTAATATCCATGGCCCAGTGGCGAAGCTATGGGCAGAAAAAGAAGGCTATGACTCTAAACTTCTGGTTCTACATCTTTTATATATAGCAGTGGCTCCAGATGGGCTCTCTTCGGTGGAAATTCCAAGGAAATTTTCAAATTCTCCAAGCAATTATCCGAGACTTTTGCTCTGTAAGATTTCTGTTTAACCCATACTTACTGTCCCAAAGTAGCCTCAGTACCTTCCATATGTGAAGACTTGGTATTTCATTTTTAACGTGAACTTATATTTAAAAGGACTCAGTGAACCCCAGTATAAATGAAATTTCTAGCTTGACAACTAGCTTGGGAGCACGGAGAGGCAGGGGTAGAGCACTGAGAGTTGGGGGAAACTTGTTTTCCAGTAGAGTTAACCACTCACAATCAAGAGGATTTACAGGAGTCACAAGTTCAAAGGTAAATGCCTGCTTCAACTCCATGCCATTATGTCATCTAAAACTCAACAGAAACAGCTGGGAGGCTTTCAGGATTTGTGTGTGTGTGTGTGTGTGTGCACGAGAACTAAACTAGCAGGCTTTAAAAGGTACAAGTGAAACTTCAGGGGGCTATGTGTCTGTGAAGTGATGCTAAAAGACCTAGCAGGGGAGGAGAATTGTAAAAAAAGGATGATTCTGGCGGGATCTATAGGGTAGTTAAACTGACTTGGTTGCTAAAAAACCTCCTGGGTCGGAACATCAGTCAAAAAAAGAAAAAAATATATATGTTGGTTAAAAAAAAAGCTGTGTTTAAGACTCAAAACAACATTTGATATTATTCTAATTCCCATTTATATTGTTTTCTCACATTTCCTTTTAAAAACATGTAACATTGGAACATTTTACTCTTTTTAATAAAAAAATGTATAGGGGCTTGTTTATAAGCACAATAAACCATTTCATGGTGTGAATTATTACCCCATAATTCACACCTTGTGCATTAAATGGAGCTCAGTGTAGTCTTATATCTAACAATGCAAAGCGTATGAGTTATTACATCATAATTCACATCCTGTTGTGCTGTGCTTCTTAATATCATCTCTTTGTAAAAAAAAAAAGTATATTACTTTATGCTCATCTCTCTCATTCTTAAATTTGGGTCTATATAAATGACTTTGGAAGACTGTACAAAAATGTAAGTCAAACTATACTTAATGCTGTGGATTATGATATTTGTTGTTTCTTTTACATTTGAAATACTGTTATTGGCTACTTTAAATCAATATATATAACTGTACCAACAAAGGAATTCAACAGTATCTGAGTAGGTTTTCCACATATGTGGTACAAGCAGATTTATTTGTCTATTAGGTGACCTTGATTATTGACCTTAACGTTAAACATATCTGTTTGAAACTTTTTTCACAAATTGAGGCAACGGTTGTAAATTATTTAAACATTGGACACCTCGGTGGCTAGGGCGGTTCAAGAGGCATCCAACTCTTGGTTTTGGCTCTGGTCGTGATTTCACAGCTCCTGAGCCCACATCAGGCTCCATGCTAATAGTGCAGAGTCTGATTGGGATTCTCTCTCTCCCTGTCTCTCTGCCTCTCCCATGCTTACTCTCTCTGTTTCTTTCTCAAAATAAATAAACTTTAAAAATTAAAAAAATAATTATTTAAATGTAATTTAGATGGCAAGATCACTTACACATTTAGGGATCTATTTTGTAAATATTCAAAAATGTCCTTTAATTGTTAACTCTGGAAGTAGAAGCATAACTTTGTGGTAATTTTGCCAATTTTGTTAATGTTAAATATTGTCTTTAAAGTTAAATTAAAGAGTGAAGATTAATTTTGATATAAAAGTTGTTTTCTTTCTTTTTAAATTTTTTGTAATGTTTTATTTTATTTTTGAGAGAGGGAGACAGAGCATGAGCAGAGGAGGGGCAGAGAGAGAGGGAGACACAGAATCTGAAGCAGGCTCTAGGCTCTGAGCTGTCAGCACAGAGCCCGACACAGGTCTCGAACTCATGCATCGTGAGATCATGACCTGAGCCTAAATCAGATGCTTAACTGACTGACCGCCCAGGCGCCCCGATATAAAAATTCTTATACATATGTCTCCATGTTTGACTTAGACAGAAATGCCTAATGTCCAAATTGAGGGCTGCTAGGGTTTTTTCTTATTAGCTTGAATTTTGCCTAAAGCCATAGCACCAGAAATCATTGGGCAAACTTTTGCTTGTTTGCTTGTTTAAGAGATAAACTGAATCCCAACAAGATTAAGCTAAACAAATATGATAACAAGACAGTTTAAATACTTCAAATTTTATGTTGTAAACTTTGTGATATCTGTTGTATGATTCTCAGAATTTCTTTCTTTTACATACTTAATACTAAAAGAGCCAGTATTCAGCTTTTAATTAAGATATTATGTATATGTATATAATACCAATTTAATACCAATAAAATACTAATTTATGTATATAGTCTGTGTTTTCCATAGCTACACTTTGGTTTTTAAAGTTAAACTTTAGTCATAGTTAAGAAATGAAAAATACAGTTCCTGAGCCACACTAGCCACATTTTAAGTGCTCAATATTCACATGCGCTTAGTGATTGCCTCTTGAACAATTCAGATATTGAACACTTTCAACATTGCAGCAATTCTCTGTTAGACTGTGCTGATAAATACGTACACACACACACACACACACACACACACATATATATAATATGTTATATGTGTGGTGTCAAACATAGAACATGTATTTCAAAGTGAATGCTTCTATTTGCTATCCAAATTGAGTAGACAACAAGAAATCCCTAGGAGCTCTAGATTAAAAACTGATCTAACGCCCTTAAAGGTATTTTAAAAAATTCATTAAAGAATTTACCTCAGCATGTTGCTTTTATTTTATTTATGCATTTTTTTCAGCGGTTTGCTTGTTTTTAAGCACTTCTCTTCACCCCAGCATACTGTTAGCACTTTCGGCTATGGGACTGCAAGCTATTTACTTTCAGAAAATACGCACTCAAAATTCTTTGAGGAGGATTTTGTAAAGAAAACTTCAGCCCAAACAGAGTCCTCGTTTAGTTTACAAACAGGTGATAAATTTCACTTGATTTATGCCAAATACGATCATTTTCCCTTTTCTCTATGTTGTCTTAATATATTTTCATGTAATTATTGTATAGATTTATTTTTGTTGAATTATAAATGCCAATTATAGTTTGACTCCAATACTTGAGTAGACTATACTATCATTGGATTTGACTGGAGTTGTTTTTATAATTAATTTTCATGTTTGTTTGCTGAATGTATTATGTACACCTTTGAGCTGTTTGCCACATACAATTAATTGTAGAAGATTTGACCTGATATGCTATTTTTCCTTTAATTAAAACTCCAACTAATTGCTCTGATGAAGATTGGCACTGTGGAAAAGGTAAATACAAAAGAAGAGTGTAAATTAACTAGCTCCAAGGAAGTGTACACACCATGGGAAGAAGTGAGAAAAGATTAATGCCATCTAATATTTATCTTGTGCTCTGGCCTATGGAAATTATCATGACATGTTATTCATTCAAGCGCTCATCCTTTAGTCATTTGCTTAGCACCTATTACATATAAGTTTCCATGTTAGGTGGATGTAAGGCTAGAGAATCATGAAGCAATGAGAAAACCGGAGTAGTGCATAGTCATTACAAGACTCCTTAGAGCATTTTCAAGGAGATTAAGTTTTGCTGAATTAAAGGAGAGTTAAATAAAGGCAAACTTTTGAAAGCATGGTCAGTGACTATGCACTGCTCTCCAGTTGTTGGCTTCTACTAGGTTGAGTGTCTGCTCAGGTCACAATCTCGCAGTTTGTGAGTTCGAGCCCCAGGACAGGCTCTGGGCTGGAAGCTCAGAGCCTGGAGACTGCTTTGGATCCTGTGACTCCCACTCTCTACCCCTCCCTTGCTCATGCTCTGTCTCTCTCTTTCTCTCAAAAAATAAATAAACATCAGAAGAATTTTTTTAATTGACCATAATTCCTGCCACCCCAGTCCCCTGCTCATTCTCGCTAATGGTACCATCCGTGGACAAGATATCCAGTGATCTCTTTCTCATTCATTGAGCTCTGTTACTCCAAAGACCTCAGTTGTTTCACCAACAAATTCCCAAGAATTTTAATCACTAAATCTACTCTATTTCTAATGTTACCAATTCTGCCTTTTTCCCTTCTTCTATCTCTTTCAGGAGTATTCACTGGATACATTAATAATGAAAATATTGAGATTAGACTATTATTTCCCATGAAGTCAAAAATATGAAAGGACATAGTTATTACATCTTAAAAACTAAACTGTATTTTTACAAAATTTTTACAAATTTTGCAAAAAAGATTTTTTTTTTTACAAAAAAGAAATTAATCAAACTTCTCCTGTTTATCTTTCAAGTCTTTCACATTGGGGAAAGGCATATGAAGTATAAGCCAAACTATTTATGTTATGAAATTCACATAAGGCTCTGTTTTATGAAAGTGCATCCTATACAATGAAAGGGATTTGTCAAACTATAGCTAAATATGTCTTAAATTGTCTCTTTAGATTTCATAGAAATAAATTCAAAAACATAAAATTATCATTTGTTGTATGATAAACTGCATGACACAACCATGGTTTTTAATCTTGCTTTGAAACATATCAGATACACAGTTAATTATTTGAATGAAGTACCAGATTCTAATGAACTTGGCTAGCAGATGCTTCATAATTTGTGGCAAGCCACTGCTTATGTAGGATATGGAAATATACATGCATTTGCTTATTTCATTTTCAGAGCAATTCTATGACGTGGGTAGTATCATACTCATTTATAGATGGCGGCACAGAGAGGCTCAGTGACTTATCCAGGGTCATACTACTTAGGGTAGAGTTATGTTCAAATGCAAGCTAGCTCTTGCATTTTAGGGCCCAACATCTCTCTCAGCAGTATTTACTGAATATGTGATCAGAGCTCTAAGCGTGGAAATGATAAAGAACAGTTTATTTCCTTCCTTTTTTTGTTTTAGAATAAAATTGGAGGCAAAATCTCTGAGATATATCATACGAAAGAAGAATTTAGCATCCTTAAGGAAAGGACTGACTTCAGAAATTATTCCAAGAGCAGTGTGGTAGAAACAAAGTAGGCAGAAAATCACAAAGATTGCTTCACTTTATATAATTAAAGTAGAAATAGCCATACTTCTCAAAGGCCATATCCATCTTAACCACTTATGTTCACGCTTATGTTTTCCAAGGTGCATTTATCACGTATTATGATTTATGATCAAATTTATACATTTCTTAACCACCTGACTCTCTAAATGTAGAGCATTTGGTTTGTGAACAACAAAATGAAAGCTGGTACACGTTGTTGCTTTTCTTCTCCTAAAGCACCCTATCCTCTAGCAAAGTAACAATGCCTAAGGTTAATGTAGGTCACACTAACCTGAGTATTTTGAATATTTTTCAAGTAAACAAAACCAAAAAAGTAAATATGTAAAGATCCCGTCTTGAAGCCAGTAATGATAACAGGATAGGTATAAGTAAACAGTTATTATTAAATATTTTTTTTACATTTAAAACCCCCCCAAAAAAAGTAAACCCTTTCATAAGGCCATGGGGCAGATAAAGACAGGAGAAGTCTAATTGCAATGTATCCTGTAATGGAATCACAGTCTGTAGAAGCTGATTAAGGTTAATTTGAATCACATCAATTTGAATTAACGTGGCCTTTACAGAATGAACACCACCTCAGTGCCAACATGATCAATTAGTACCTTTACCTCCATACATCCGCCTGGAAAGGTTAG